>NW_017731457.1:1062265-1137268 GCF_001890085.2 Hipposideros armiger | reverse complement strand
CTCGTTCATAGAAAGACCTATCTTTATTTGCAAAAAACTGAACAAGGTGCTGATTTACAGCCTCATCTGAATTGAACGTTATATCACACAAGGAGTTTTGAAGAGAGTGAAACAAGTGGAAGTCTGGTGGCGCAAGGTCAGGCGAGTATGGTGGGTGTGGCAATACATCCCATCCAAGCTCCAATAATTTTTGACGGGTGATCACACTTGTGTGCGGTCTCGCGTTGTCGCGATAGAACACAACTCCTTTACGATTAGCAAGCTCTGGATGTTTCTGGATGATGGATTCGTTCAAACTGTCCAATTGCTGACAGTACACATTCAAATTGATTGTTTGGTTCCTTGGTAGGAGCTCGAAAAACACGACACCTTTAAAATCCCACCACATTGAGAGCATAACCTTCTTCTGATGAATGTCTACTTTCGATGTCATTTGAGGTGAATCATCACGTCGGGACCAAGACTGCACACCATATTGTTGTAAACAATCCACTTCTCATCATCAGTTATCAGCCGCTTCAAAAAAGGATCGTTTTGGGCCATCCAAGTGGCACGTTGGTTAAGAGCTGGCTTGGGACACCAGCTCTGAGCAGCAGAGCCCCGGTTCAAATCCCACATTAGGGCAAGTGACACTGCTCTCTACAGCTAAGATGATCAACAGCTCCACCTGGAGCTGGGCTGCCATGAGTCTCCGGCAATGACGTAGGCTGCAGTGGGCTGCCGTAAAGCTACCGTGAGTGGCTGGCAGCCAGCGTGAGTGGCTGGCAGCCGGTGTGAGCTGCCAAGAGCTGCTGTGAGAGGCCGTCCAGTGGCCAGCGACCGGTCTGCCTCACCTGGGAAGAGCGCAATGATAATACCAACATGGGCCAGTGAAGCAACGCCCTCCACAACTAGACTGAAGAACAAAAGGACAGCAACTTGTCTGTTCCCCTTCTCCAATTCCACAACGCTGTTCCCCTCCCCCAATTCCACAATACAATCTTTAAAAAAAAAGGATTGTTTTCCTCACGTTTAATGAGCATATTGCAGATGTTTATATGCGCCATCAAATGAACTTCTTTGAGTTCATGCAGAACCCAAATATCGAGCTTGCTTACGCATCCCAGCTTCTTCAGGTGGCCGTGAACGCTTGAATGATGGATGTTCAATGTTTCTGCATTGTTGTGTAACGTGGGTTTGACTCAATCAATGCCTTTATTTTGTCGTTATCAACCTCGGTGGACCTTCCTGACCGAGGAGCGTTGTTGAGATCAAAAT
Source organism: Hipposideros armiger (assembly GCF_001890085.2). Classification (NCBI taxonomy): domain Eukaryota; kingdom Metazoa; phylum Chordata; class Mammalia; order Chiroptera; family Hipposideridae; genus Hipposideros; species Hipposideros armiger. The sequence goes on along the minus strand of NW_017731457.1, from coordinate 1,136,011 downwards.
CACCAGGATGGAATTTCATGAACCATTGTTGGCACTGACATTCTTGTAAAGCATTGTCACCGTAAACTTTATGCAACTTTTCACAAGTTTGACGCGCGTTCTTCCCTTTGTGGAAGCAAAACCGTAAAATATGGCAAAAATGCACAGTTTGGTCTTACATCTTCAACTTGTAAAATTTCCAAAACTCAACCAAATTGCTCAATGTTTGTTTTTAGAATGAAGCTAGAACTGTCAGCTGTCAAATGACAGCAATAACATAGATGCGAACGACTCTAGTACGTCTAAAAATGAACTATTGCCATCTGTTGCAAACATATGTCATGACTTTTCCAACAACCCAATAGCTTCTGGGCCCACCAAGTGGCTCAGTTGGTTAAGAGCACGAGCTCTGAGCAACAGGGTTGCCGGTTCGATTCCCACATGTGCCAGTGAGCTGCGCCCGAGCTGAGCTGCCGCTGAGCTGCCAACAGGTGGCAGGATGGCCCAGCTGGTGAGAGCAGGTGCTCCTAACAACAAGGTTGCCAGTTCCACTCTCGGGATGGTGGGCTACGCTCACCTGCAACCAATATTGACCATGGCACCTTGAGCTGTGCGCCGCGAGCTGCCGACGGGCGGCCAGATGGTGACCAGAGTTGGAGCTGAGCTAGCTGCGCCCTCCACAACTAAGATTGAAGGACAACAACTTGGCTGTTCCCCTTCCCCAATTCCCCAACACTGTTCCCCTTCCCCAATTTCCCAATAAAATCTTTTAAAAAATGAAAGATAGTTATTATCTGTAGGTTAAAAGTTGTGTGGGAAAGGAAGAGTAACTACAGCCTCCCATTCTCATCTGTGAGTGGTGTTTACTTAGTCATATCACTTTAAACCCAGATCTGATCAAAATTAAGACATCGCTGTGTGGAAAAGGGTGGAAAGCTGGGAAGTAGGTGTGAAGCAGTGGTAATGCCTTCTTTTTCTTGATGGGAAGTTGATGGATGACGCCCAAAATTGAGAAGGCAAGAAGCAGCAATATAAGCGTGTTATTTAGAAATGTGGAGGTACCGTATTTCCCCATGTATAAAACGCACCCTTTTTTGAAAAATTTGGGGTCCAAAAATGGTGCGTCTTATACAGTGGTTGTAGATTTTTTTACTTGCATTTCCTGCTTTTTTGCGCTTGTTGTCTGCGCTCATTGTTTCGCACTTGTTACCAGTATACTACAGTAGGTTACGTTTTGCCATGTTCTGTCCAGCAATGGCTCAGAAAAGATTTTTGTACAGTGCTGAATTCAAGTTAAAAGTGATCCAGTTTGCGAAAGTGAATAAAAATCATGCTGCTGAACGTAAGTTTGGTCCTCCTCCAACTGAGAAAACAATCCAAGACTGGCTACGGGAAGAAGAAACCCTACTGAAGACGCCACGGCAGAAGAAGGCTATGAGAGGCAACATATGAAGACAGTGATTCGTCATCAGACACAAATGAGGACAAGCTAATGGTTGGGAGTTTTGACAGTGATGAGGAGTTGTATGAATTTTATGATGAATAAAACTTAAGTTCAATAACTTTATATAATACATTTTTTTTCAAATTTTGGGCCCCAAAATTAAGGTGCGTCTTATGCATGGGGGAAATACAGTATATACCCAAAAATTCAGCTTAAAGAGTTAAAATGTTTGATTCTGGGGACAGGTGGAGAAACTTCTAGGGCTTTTTAAGTCTTTAGAAGTATTTGACTCTTTATGTAATAAATAATTTTTTAACTATTTTTACAGTAATATTTATACTTATTGCCCTGTCCTGTGAGTTTTATTAACTGGGAAAATACACATAAGATTTACCTTCTTAACCATCTTAAGTGTACAGTTCATAGTGTTAAGTATATTCACATGGTTGTGCAACAGATGTACAGATCTTTTTCCTCTTGCAGAACTGATACTCTACTCCCATTAAACAACTCCCCATTACCAGCCCCCCCATTCCCCCAAATCCCAATCCCAGGCCCCGGCAACTACCATTTAAACCATTTTTAAGGATAAAAACTTATTGAGACTCTAGTATGTGTCAGACACTGCACCTACAGTACTTAATCCTCACAAAAACCCTTTTCACATATGAAGATGCTGAAGCTCAGAGAGGTTAGGTAACTTGCTCAAGTTCACACAGCTTGTAAGTGGCAGAGTTTGAATGCAGATCTGTCTGTCTGTCTCCAAAGCTTTTGCATGGGACAGCCGTGGGAAGCACTGGTTATACCTGTATCCCTCCCAGCTCTTCTTAGGCCTCCTCACCCCTGGCTCCTCTCTCCCCTGCATACTGGAAGGGAGGGATTGGATGAGCCTGAGCACCCGGGTGCCTGTGCCATCTGTGCCTGTGCCCACTGCATCTTCTGGACCTGAGTCTCTCCGTGTGCCAACAGGTTGGTGGGACGAAGACCGGCGTGGTGCGGTACGTGGGGGAGACGGACTTTGCCAAGGGCGAATGGTGTGGCGTGGAGCTGGACGAGCCCCTTGGGAAGAACGATGGGGCGGTGGCGGGCACCAGGTACAGCGGGCTTACCCTGGGAATGTGGGCGGGGGTTCCTTTTCATCTGGGATGGGTGCAGGGGACAGGGATGGGGCGTTTGAGGGAGCCAGTGTTGAGTGTCTGAGTGGCTGTGCCAGAAACCACAGTATATATGCTGCCTCTGCCCTTCTGTCACAGCCCATAGGGGCAGGTGGTGGGAATAGCATCCCCATTTTACAGATGAGAGAACGGAGGCCAGAGAGGTCATTGCTTAAGGTCACACAGAGTCAGGGCAAATGCTAAGAGAGGCAGTGGTCCCTGCCTTTCTCTGGTTCCCCTGGATGATACGAAGTGTGATCAAAAGCTACGGTGAATATTTAAATAAAAAATTTATTACACTAAAGGACACAGTGCCATTAATTTCCCTCAAAATACTCCCCCCTCACTTCTAACACACTTATCCCATCGTTCTTGCCACTTTCTGAAGCAGTTCATGGAGGCTTTCCATTGTGATCACAAAATACAGTGAATGCTGCTGCCGAGTGCCATCCAACAGAAAGGCAGGGATCTTCAATACTGGAAGCGGCGGATCGAACCTTAATAACTGTGTGACAAGTTTCAACTTGGTCAGTGCAGTCAGTTGGGTGTGAGCTATGGTTGAGAGAAGGTGTGTTTTAAAGTGTGATGTAAATCATCCTCCATCATGACAATGCTCCGTGTCACACATCACTTCTGGTATAAGGCAATTTCTGTCAAATAAAAACATTACGGTATGTCCTCGTCCACCTTAGTCACCAGATCTGGCATCGTGCAATTTCTGGCTCTTCTCCAAAGTCAAAACGATTCAGGACATTGAGGCAGCCACAACAGCGCAACTAAAGAGACTCATGAAAGAGGACTTTCAGAACTGCTTCAGAAAGTGGCAAGAAGGATGGGATAAGTGTTCGAAGAGAGGGGGTGTATTTTGAGGGGGATTAATGGCAATGTGTCTTTTACTGTAATAATTTATTTTTATTTAAATATTCACTGTATTGTTTGATCACACCTCATACAAGATATAATCACAGCGACTGGCACCCTACAGCAAAGAGTGGGATCACAAGTGGTTCCAGGTTCTATGTCTTCTCTAATGAAAGGGAATTGACTGCTGGGAATATTGGGTCGAGAGGGTCTAAGGCTTTGCCTGGGCTTGTTGGGGTTGGGGGGACGTGATGTGATGGGTGCACAGTGTCAGGGATGTGAGACTAAGTCCAGGTGGCCTTCGTTCCTGTACTGGCTGTCCCTGGGCTAGATTCTGTAGCCCAGATAAGGCCGTGACAGCGCTGAGAAGGAAAGTGTGCTAGACTGTGGGGACAGCCTGAGCGAAGACCCAAATGTGGGAAGAGTCAGGATGGGATGACAGTTCTAAGGTGAGTCAGAAACTGGACAGGACCAGCTACCCTGGTCCATGTGGAGTCCATGGCCAGAGAGGTTTTAAGAGAAGAAGACGACTCAGTTTCCACAACAAAACTTTGCCTTCCTGTTTTTAAGATGGATATTTCTCTCAACTCACTCTAGCTTTCAGAATTCGAGGGCAGGTAGGGCAGCACCCCCAAGGTGTCTCTCTTAGGCTTTTGCTTCTCTGTACGGGGAGCCCCATGGGCAGAGAGCGAACTGGGTTTCTTGGGTCTTGGGGTGGTCCAAGAGCAGCCGTGAGAGTGAGGCTTCAGATATGGCTGGGGGCATCTGAGTGGTGTGTGAGAGCCAAGCATAGTTGGCTTGGGAGCCCAGCAGGCTGGGGAGAGGGGGTCCAGTCCCAGCTTTGCCACTTAACCAGCTGTGTAACTGTGGGCAAGTTACTTAACCTCTCTGAGCCTAAGTCTCCTCATCTGTGAAATGTAGATAACAATATAGTGGTTGGGGGATTGAAATGAGCATTCATGAAAAGGAACTGGTGCTAGGTAATTGTTATACCTCCCCCCCCCCAAATATGCCCAATGGCTGTTCACGGCTATAGAGAAACTCAGGCCCTCTACTCCCCTCTATCCGTTTTCTGGGAGTCCCCTCTATTGGTCTTGGGGTATGGGTGATGGGGCCCCAAGGATGAGCCTCTGTGCTGGGCTCTGAAGAGGTAGAGAAGGCAGGAGAGGCTCCAGGCTGTTCAGCCATGATAACAGCATGATTGCCTCCTGCTTCCCCAGGTACTTCCAGTGCCCACCCAAGTTTGGTCTCTTCGCACCCATCCACAAGGTGATCCGTATCGGCTTCCCATCCACCAGCCCCGCCAAGGCCAAGAAGACCAAGCGTATGGCCATGGGTGTCTCAGCGTTGACCCACAGTCCCAGCAGCTCCTCCATCAGCTCTGTCAGCTCTGTGGCCTCCTCTGTGGGGGGCCGGCCCAGCCGCAGTGGTCTGGTGAGGGTGGGGCTAGGGAGGGGTACCCAGGTGTGTGGGGGGAGTGGGGAAGGAGAGACCCATCTGCCCCTGACTTGCTCTGGCTCCAGGCATCCCTCATTTTGCAGTTTTTTTGTTTTTTTGGTTTTTTTTTTTTTAGCTGAGCCATCCTGCTACCTGTTGGCAGCTCAGCAGCAGCTCAGCTTGGGCTGGACTCGAACCGCTGTTGCTCAGAGCTCACACTCTTGAGCGAGCTCTTAACCAACTGAGCCACTCGGCCAGCCCTCATTTTGCAGTTTTTGAACAAAGATGAAAGTGCTTACCTTTTAATAGGGAAATTGATCCGTTTACATTTATTGTTATTTTTATTACTGACTTATCAGTAGCCTAAGCCCTTCCCTGGGAGTTAAGGAGGGTCCTATAGATGCAGGGCAGGGGTTTCAAAAAGGCTGCCACAGCCACCCTGGGTGAGGGAAGACGGCGAGGCTGCCCGTCTGGACGAACAGCTTACTATCCAAGCCTAGTCTGGAGTGGGAGGTTCCTCCTGGCCCAGGAGAAGGTGGCCCAGATGAGGGAGCCCACCATGAGGCAGAGCCCCAGCAGCTGTGACTGTCCTGGGAAGAGGGAGTTCCCTGAATCTGAAATCATACCCTTCCCCCGGCATAAGTAGGCAGGGGCCAGAGTGCCCAGGGCACTGGCAGGGGGAGGAGCAGGACCCTGGGAGTGAGGCAGTTGGGTCCCCCACCCCCCAGGAGGGGGTTGGGTGTGGGTTATCTGGAGAGTGCTCCGGGTCCCTGAGTCCTGCTTGCACCCATGCCTTCCCGCAGCTCACGGAGACCTCTTCGCGCTACGCCCGCAAGATCTCAGGCACGACTGCCTTGCAAGAGGCGCTGAAGGAGAAGCAGCAGCATATCGAGCAGCTGCTGGCTGAACGGGACCTGGAGCGGGCCGAGGTGGCCAAGGCCACAAGCCACATCTGCGAGGTGGAGAAGGAGATCGCCCTGCTCAAGGCGCAGCATGAGCAGGTGAGTGGGCAGGGGGGCATTGGGCACCCAGAGGGCACCAACACAGCCCCTCAGGCCAGGCTCGTAGGCCACTCATGCTCAGGGTGGAGAACTCGGGTGTCCAGAGAAGACTAAGATGTGCATCAGCAACACCCCTCCTACTCCTGCTGGCGAATTTCCTTCCCATGGATAGGTACACATACTTTCAGAACCCAGATGTAAACTGGGTATCCTGCCTTTTGCAACTTTCTTAGTGCAAGCATTTTCTAGGTCGAGGAAAATTCTTCCCCGTGTGAGTGGCTGCCTTGCCATCTGTCATGGGATGTGTGCTTGCTGACAATGGCCAATCCCCTACTGTTGTTTTTTGCTTCCAATTTCTCACTTTGTCTCAATAATACTCATGTACACATTTTTTTTTTATACAACTGTCCACATTTCAGATCATGCTTTTAAGCATATTTGGGTTTCAGGGAAGTAAGCCATTGCTTGTAGCCTTGAGTTGGCTGCTATCACATGTCTGCTCTTCCCTGATGTTAGCCACCTGCGTGGAGCTGGCTCACCTCTTCCTCGGGTGTTAGAATTAATAAGGTCAAGCTCATGTGTGTGCTCTGGGTCCCATGTGTGCTATATCAGGGGCTTTCACAAGACAATGGGTTTTAGGCCCTTAGGGGTTGAAGGAGGTGACAGATATTGGGGTGCTAGGTATGGGGACAGGTGGACCTGAGGTTCCCACTGGGTGAGGCACTCAGCTGAGCCCACCCTCCTCACATTAGGCCTCGGTCCATACCAACTAGGGCTGGCAGGGGAGTAGGGGTGGCTGGGGTTCCAGGCCCGACTCCTTGCACCACCCCTGCTCCCTCCCGCCCCTCCCCCACCTGGCCCCTGACCCCTGGAGGAGGCTGACCTTGTCCTGGCCCTTGCTCGGGGCCCAGTATGTTGCAGAAGCAGAGGAGAAGCTGCAGCGGGCCCGGCTGCTGGTGGAGAGCGTGCGGAAGGAGAAAGTAGACCTGTCCAACCAGCTGGAGGAGGAGAGGAGGTACGCGCTGCCCCTGCCCTGGGCCTGCAGGACATTTTCTCTGAACCTTCTTAAGGATGACCAGGAAGAGCATGCGCTCAGGACCAGCAGGCCCAGGGCCAAATTCTGCCTCCACCACTTACAGGCTGTGTCACCCATACCAGTGACACGAGCTCTGCGGGCCTTAGTCTTCTCATCTGTAAAATGGTGTGGGGATCCCCTACCTGGTTGTTGGCAGGATTTACGAGATAATCCCAGTAAAGCACCGACATGGCATTGAGCATGTGGGGACACCACACTTGTTAGCTGCTTTCCTTTCCGACTGTGTGGAGTTCACTGTTCCTGTCCCGCTTAGCTCGTGCAGCGTATCATGAGGAGGCCCCCCTGGGGGGGAGGACGCTCATGCCTGGTGCCCCTGGGGAGACATGCACCTTGAAGGAGACACAATGTCCCCACCCCTTGAACCAGCTCAGGTCCACAGACCGACCACCATCTGGGCCAGGTTCTGTGCATGGAGCTCACAACTCATGTCCAGAAGCTCTATTCCCATTTCACATGTCAGGAAACTGAGGCTCAGAGAAGCAGCAGCAAAAGGATGCTCAAAGCACCTTGTGCCTGGGTGTCAGCCCCGCTCCCCCTCTACACACACACACACACACACACCCATTACACTGAGTGCCTTGCTGCACCATCTCTCAGTCTTACCATTAACTCAGGGGGCAGGTATTGCCCCCATGTCACAGATGAGAACATTGAGGCTCAGAGCGGGAAGGAATTTGCCTGAGGTCACCAGCCTATTGGTGGTGCTGCTGGTTCTTTCTGCCCTGGCACAGTGGCTGGTGGGATTTGTGGTTCCCTGTGTGTGGGGACTCTCGCCTGGCTTTTTCCTTGACCTGGTGGGACACAGCTGACAGAGGACGGAGTTTCCCTTGGTCCAGGAGACTACCTTTGTCTCCCGGCTGACACATAGATTTCTTCGGCTCCCTGTTCTCCCCTGCACAGAGATAGCCCTTAGCCCTGCACCCTGGGGTCTGTTTTGGGGGCTTTCAGCAAGGCATGTGCTGGACAGGCAGTTGCCGTCTTACTGGGGACAGGAGGGCTTATTTATATCTGCCTGAGATGCTTGCTGGTCAGGGCCCACACGTATGGTTCCCATGGCAATGCACCTGATGCCTACAAAACAAAAACAGATATTTAAGACATTGTGGGAGCTGTGTTTGGGAAGGGCCTGGGTACAAGTTCCAACATCGCTCTGTACTTGCTGGATAACCTTGGTCAGGTCACTTGCCCTTCCTGAGCCTCAGTTTCCTCATCTGTATGCTGGGAGCTGTCGGGAGGTCCCAGTCAGAGCAGCTGTGTGAGCTGTACTGTGCCTGCGTCTCCCCTGTGCTATCTTGGCATGTGGGTGGGTCAGTGTATCTCCCTGAAAGTGGCCCCCTCCACATCAGGGAGCTGTGGGGATCAGGACTCCGGCCCCTGATTTGGGACCTGTGGATGAGAGCAGGGTCAGCAGGGGAAGAAGCCTACCCTCCGTCCCCTCCATCCCCACAGACCGCTCCATGTGGCAGTCTGTTCCTGCAGAGATGAAAACAGAGTGGTCCCTAGCGTCACTCTCCTTTCATTTACAATCATTCCATCATTTATTCCCACAACCACCCTGGGAGGAAGGATGTCACATTAAACACTCCCATTTTAGAGAATCCAGTGGTCTCTGCGTGGAACACAGGTTGGGAAGTTGGGAGAGCTGGAGGTTTGCAGGAGGCTCTGCCTCATCTGCCATGGGGCTCTGGGCAGGTCCCGCCTCTGCTGGAATGGCACTGTCTGCGTGATCTGAGTGTGAGCTCTGTGGCCTTGCTTCTCTGCCATCACTGACTTGGGGAAGCCACCACCCTGGGCGAAGCCTGCTCAGCCCCCTCTTCTCACCCACAGGAAGGTGGAGGACCTGCAGTTCCGAGTGGAGGAGGAGTCCATCACCAAGGGAGACCTGGAGGTAACAGTCAAAAGCCCGCCCCTGGTGGCTTGGCACCCCAGGCCTAGCCCTTGCAGGGCAAATGGCCATGAGGGACTGGCAGCAACTCGGGGGCCCCTGGGAGGGAGCTGGGGGATTTCAAGGGAGAAATACGGAAGGGTCCAAGGTCATACCTGGGGCTAGTGGGGAGGGGTTTGGTCATGGGAGACTCTGGTGTCAGAGGTGGGAGTGGCTCAGCTCCAGGAGCCTGAGGGGCCTTCCTTTCCTGTATCTGGTTACTGGGTGGGATGGACCAAGGGTATCCACATGGCTAGGCCTGAGGACATATTGGCTGGACTCCCCTGCCTCTGTTTTGTTGGGTAATAGCCCTAGCGGTATCACTTGGGTCCTTAGTTCATCTTGGATTCCAGGTAAAATTTTGGCTAAAATTAGCTTGTTGTTGTGTCACAGAACTTATAGATGGGAAAACAGGCACAGAAAGATACAGACCCAGTCATGGAACAAGTCAGCAGCCACTGGGACCAAGGACCAGGGACCAGGACTCCTGACTCCTGAGCCCAGCCCATAAAGAAGGCCACTTGTAGCACCTCCTTGGTTATAACACCTGGACAGGTGGACCTTTTACTCTCCAATCCAACTCACCCTTACACAGCTGAGGGATGGGGGTGCTCACATCAATTACTAAAGCACTCCACCCGCCACCCCCAGCCCTCTCACCGAACCATGCAGAGACCGCAGGGCTCACGAGGCCACAGTTGGTTGGGCAGGAACGCCTCCCTGCTGTGGCCTCCCTGCTTCCTGGGAGGTGACGAGGGACAGGGACTCCTGGAGCTGTCAGATGGGGCAGGGGACAATGAGTTCAGTCCCTGTCCACATGCTGCCCTGGCCCGACCTGGCCTTGGCAGCCTCTTCCCTTCCCGAGCCTCAGTTTGCTCTTCTGTAAAATGAGGAGGTTAAACCAGGTCAGTGATTCTGAACCTTGAGAATCCATCCTCTAGACGGTTTGTTGGGACACAGAAGGCTGGCCCCAGCCCCAGAGTGGCTGTTCAGTAAGTCTGGGTGGAACCTGAGAATTTGTGTTTCTAACAAATTCCCAGGTGATGCTGGTCTAGGAACCACATTTTGGGAATCTCTGCCCTAGATCATTCTGAGCTCAAATAGGAAATTGTAGTTGCCGATTTTGTAATAGAGCCATATTAAGACCCCTGTAACTTTCAGTGTGCAGCAAAAGTACGCATATGGTTGTTCTGTCCCTAGATGACTCTGGCTAGGGGAGGGACATGTGTGATGTGTGTAGGGTTACTGCCAGCTGCCCCTGTTGGAGCACGTTTTCTGCTGAGCTTAAAGGATGGATGTCAGGGCCCAACCTGGTGTAGGGGCCCCAGCCCAGCGTCAGGGTGTTCTCATGGCTGTTTCCCCCTGAGCCAAGGGGGCAGGTCAGGAGGTCATGTTTGGCTGGCTTTCCCGCTGGCGGCTCCTCCTGCGGGGATTGGGGTGGGCTTCTGGGAGAAGGGCCTGTGGGTGCAAGGAACAGAGGCCCCTCCTGCTAACCCCAGTCAATGGAGGGAAAGACGACAGGGAAATCTCACAGGCAGGTTAGGGAACGGGAACATCAGGATCCAAGCTTGTTCTCTCCTGCTCAGGGTCCTCCCTCTTCTCATGACTCCTGGTCAGGCTGCATGTCTGTGTCTCTCTTAGTATGATTCCATGTCCCTTGACACATATGCCCCCTCTCCCTGCCACCCCCCCCCACCCTCCTGGCTCCACCAGGCCCCTGCACCCACCATCTACTAGCTGTCTTCTTGAGAGAATCTGATTGGTCCCAGGCTAGCCAGTGGGCTGGCTGGCTTTGGATCAGCTGTACATCCCATATCCAGTGGTCCTGGCCTGGAGATACAGGGGGTGGGACAGACAGTGACTAACAACTAATTCCGTTCAAGGGCAGTAGAGTCCCATGGCTGCTGTTTTTCTTGTGACCATATTCATTACAACTAGAAGGCAAATTAACTCGAAGTTCCACACATTCCCACCCACCTTAAACATCAAAAATAAACCCCAGGGCCGGCCGAGTGGTGCGATGGTTAAGAACTGGCTTGGGACGCCAGAGGGCCCCGGTTCGGATCCCACATATGAGGGCCAGTGACACTGCCCTCTGCAGCTGAGATGCTGAACAATGGCTCGACCTGGAGCTGGGCTGCCGTGAGTCGCCGGCCACAGCGTAGGCTGCAGCCCCTGCGGCAGTGGGTTGCCATGGGCTACCGTGTGTAGCCAGCAGCCAGCGTGAGCGGCCAGCAGCCGCCGTGAGCGGCCGTCCAGAAGCCGGCGACTGATCTGCCTCGCCCGGGAAGAGCGCAATGATGGTGCCAACTTGGGCCAGTGAAGCAACGTCCTCCACAACTAGACTGAAGAACAAAACGACAGCAACTTGTCTGTTCCCCTTCCCCCAATTCCCCAGCACTGTTCCCATCCCCCCAATTCCCCCAATAAAAAAAAATCTTTAAAGAAAAAATAAACCCCAGAACACCTCATTGAACTCCTGGTCCCCCTCCAGCTATATTACCTCATCTCTCTGCTTGTCCTCCTGGCCTCACTCCTCCAGCCACACGAGGTGCCCATTCCAGCCTCTCAGCCTCCTTCCTGACATGTGATGTGGGCCTGTATAGGGCTCAGTCCGGGCCCGTTGCCTGTCGGTCTACACTCCCTGAGCGTTCCCAGTCTGTGGCATAAAGCCTGTGATGGCCCTGGTTCCCCCACGCTCCACTGGCCCACCTGTTGGACATCTCCAGGATGAGTAAGTGAGTGAGAAGCACCTGCAGCACTTACCTGGGGCTGCGGTAAAAAAATTTTTTACCACAATTCGGTGGCTTAAAACAATACAAATTTGTTCTTTCAAAATTCTGGAGGCCAGAAATCTGAAATCGAGGTGTGGGCAGAGTTGTTCCCTTTGGAGTCCCTGAGGGAGAATGTTCCATGCCTCTCTCCCAGCTCTGGTGGGATTACTGGCAACCCTTGGTGCCCTCAGCTTGTAGCTGCGTCACTGCCCCCATCATCACTGCCTTCTTCCCTGTGTGTTCCTATGTCACTTCACATGGCCTTTTTATAAGGACACCAGTCATTGGATTTCAGACCCACCTTAATCCACGATGACCTCATCTTAACCAATTACATGTAAAAGACCCTATTCCAAGCAAGGTCATGTTCTGAGGCTCCAGGTGGGTATGAAATTAGAGGGGGTGCTATTCAACCCAGTACAGCATCCCATATGTAACATGTCCCAAATAAATCTCTTCCATTCGTTCCTGTTTCCCCCGAACACCGCCCGCCCCCTCCCCACATCGTTCCCATCTCAGCAGTTGGCCCCACAATCCATACAGTTGCTCCGGCTCCACAGCTAAAATTCATCTTGAACTTTCTCTTTCCCTCATCCCTTCATCAGAAACCCTCTTGACCTTGTCTCTCAAATTATCTTCACCCCATGGCCACCGCCCTGGGCCAGGCCACAGCACTTTTCCTTGGACAACTGCACAGCCTCTACTTAGCCCCTCGGTTCCCGGTCTTGTTCCTCAACTGTCTGTTGTTCACACTGAAGCCAGATAGACTTTTTATCTGTAAGTAGAGAGGATGGTGTCATGAACCCCCATTTATACATCACCCAGCTTCGATGATTTTCAACTCACGTCCTCTCTTGTTTTAGCTACCCGCCCCCCGCCCCCTCTCGTGTTATTTTGAAGCAAACCGCAGGCATCATATGACCAAATCTTTTAAAAATGTCAATCAGATCCTTTGCCCTTTTCACTCACACAGCTCATGCCCCCACCCTAGATAAAACCCAGGCTCTGTAGGGTGGCACAGGGAAGACCCTCGGGACCCAGCCTGGCTGCGCACCTCTGCTCCAGGCATGTGGGGCTCCTCTCTGTTTCTGGAACACCCCAAACTCTGTCTGCCTCTGAGCTTCTGCACATGCTGGTTCCTCTGCCTGGCCCACTTCTCCTCCACCCCCTGCCTGGGTCGGCGGGTCCCTGTTTCTCCTTCAGGTCTCATCTTAAATTGTGTTTCTTAGAGGCCTTTGCTGCCTCCTCGGTTTCCCCCATCCCACTTGCCCTCCACCTGGTGCCCTGTTCCTAGCCTCAGTCACAACCTGAAGTTACCCTCACTAGTCATTTATTACATTTGTGGCCCTCCCCAGAATGTAAGCCTCTTGGGGGTGGGGACCCTGTCTGTCTTGTTCACATTCATGTCCCCAGTGCACCAACAGGGCAGGAGCATGGTCAGGTGCTTTTCCAGGAGTGGACTCCTGGGTCACAGGCTGGGGCCATGCTCTGTGGTTCTCAGATGGGTGTTGTTACCATGTTGCATCATGAAAATGTGTGCCACTCCCTGCCACCACCTGGGGACATCGGTAGCCTTAGACTTGGGGTAGTGTTGTTTAATCATTCAGGTGGTTAGTGTTATTATTTTGTTAATTAGGTAGCACCTCAGTGTTACTTTTCATTTGCATGGAAATACCCATTGTAACAGAAAGAGCCAGCTTTTTTGAACTCAGAATCAGCTATTTGTTGAGAAGGCTTTAGTGCCAGGCCCGAAGGGATATCAAGAGAAGTGACGGGTACCCATCACCTTCAGGAGCCCCTTGAGTGGTTGAGGAAACTCCTCCCCCAACTAATGACTAATAACTAATAATTAAATAATAGTAATGTCCCAAGGCATGGCTGTGTGCTTTGGTGTGGGGTCGAGACCGTGAGTGTGAGAAGGGAAAGAGCTGTAGGCCAAGGGCTCAGGCAGGGCTGAGTGTCCAGAATTTTAATGGGGGCAGAGAAACAGGGAGTCCCCCCACTTCCAGAGCCACCTCCACTGCTCTGTGTGACTTCCCTCTGTAGAGGCAGGCTGGTTCAGGGAAAGGCGTTAGTTCTGGGACCCAGAGGTCTGAGCATGGGCTTTGTGCTGCCCAGAGCCGCTCCGTGATCCTAAGGCTTTCTCTCTCTGGAGGGGCCTCTTTCCCGTGAGATGGGAAGACTGCCTTAACAGTGTTTTATGACCATGAACTCCAGGGGACCTGAGAGGGACTGAAACAGGAGTGTTGGCTGCACTCCTCAGCCCCTGGGCAGAGTGCCTGGTGCAGAAGGGAAGGCCAAACCGTCCACCCCACCTAAAATCGAGCTGCTAAGCCTGTTTTCCCCCCAAGCTCTTATGTTGACTTGATCTTAAGTGAGTACTGGCAGGAACTCCACTGGGGTCCTCTGTACCCCCTTGAAGACCCCAGTTCTGAAAGTGATGAGGGAGAGTCCTTTCGGGGGGTACCAAATGAGGTTGTCCTTGAAATCGTGACGCAGGGGCTTTTTTCTTGCCCGTGGGGCCCCCAGTACGGTACTTACGTGCGTCATGCAGCCTGGGTCTCCAGGCAGAGCCACTGTGCGCACCATCGGGAGGGGGAGAAGAGGGGACATGGCCCTCACGAGGCCTGCACTGAGGCACCGTCATCCGCCTGTCATTTCCTGGAAGAGACTGAGCATGGCTACTTGTTAGCGCTACAGCATGCCGCCCTCTTGAGAGCGAGAGAGGGAATTGCTCAGTTATTACTTGAGGAACATTCACAGAAATAAGGTCATATAGGTCAGAGGACATAAACATCTCTGTAGCTGAGATGTCTTTCTGGGACAGGTGGTACCACTTTATACTGTCGTCACCATCATCCTTGCGAGTGTTGCTTGTGTTCTTGTTTTCAGTCATGTATGCCGTGTTGCTAAGCCCTGCCTCTTCAGAGCTGCCGCACAGATTTACTTAATCTTGTTTCTCCCGGGTGATGATGGGACAGGCCGGAGGATGAGGGGCACCCTCTCACTACTCTCCACTGTGCTCTTGGTCTCCGGACTTCCCTGGGTGCTCGCAGATCTGTTAGGGAAACCCAACTGGCAGCCTGGGCACCCAGAGAATGTCGGGCTCTGTTAGCATGTGAAGCGGGGTTTTGTGAAGCTGGGACGCAAGTGCCCTGGTGCTCCTGGGAGACCAGGCGTCCTCTGCAGGACGCTGGGGGGTGGGCACTAACAGGGCCGGGCTGGGGCTAGGTGGTGGGAGGCCAGGCTGGGAGAATCACAATGGTGTGGGCATATGTTTTTAAACCTTCCATTTGGTTGGTTCATTCCCCTTCAGCTCAGGCCTGGGGGCCAGGAATCCTGGGGTCATTGACTCATTCGTCCATCCTGTGTGCAGGATCCTGTGCCTGGAAATGGAAACCAGCCCCCAGGCTCCCAGTGTGGGGGGTGGGAGCAGCCTGGGGCTCCTCCCTAGGAGCTGCAAGGGGAAGGGCCACCTGGGGGTGACAGGAGGGGCCCAGGGTGCCCATTGCCCCCTCCACCAGGGGCCAGCTCCGGCAGGGTTGCTGCAGCCTGTCCTCTGCCCTTAACAAAACCCAGCCAGGACGTTGAGGGGCGGGAAGCAGGCCCACTTGTCCCACTTCCCCAGACCTCCTCTCTCTCCCCGAGCCACCTCCTCTCCTTGACCTGTTCTGTCTTGTTCATGGTAGATGACGCCGCCTCTCTCTCTTTCTCTCTTCCTCCGGCTTCCTTTCCCTGTGCCCTCTCTCCTGACCCCACCTCCCCACCCTCCCCGGGTGGACCAGACCCAGACGCAGCTGGAGCACGCGCGCATTGGGGAGCTGGAGCAGAGCCTGCTACTGGAGAAGGCGCAGGCCGAGCGGCTGCTCCGAGAATTAGCCGACAACAGGGTAACGCGCCCGACGCCTCCAGTCCGCCAGCACCCCGGCTCGTTGGCGCCCCTGGGGCTCCTCTGTTTTATTATTTTCTCTGTCCTTGACTGCTGTCCTTTTTTTTTTTTTCCACTTTTGCGCCCTTTCTAGGAGGGAAGTAGAGTTTCAGGAACGTGCATACGCTCTACTGCCAGCTCCACTACCACACGATGCTTATTGGGGAGGAGGGGCTTGGCTCTCTGTGACTTTGCTCCCCAGCTGATCCCATTGGCTGGGAATGTCCTGTGAGACCCTCCCCCTTCCTCCCTCCCCAGGCATTGCCATGACAAGGCTTTGTCATGTTCAGTAGTCGGGAGCCTCTCTGAACGTTCTCCCCCTTCTGTGGGCAGGCACAGAGACAGCCTATCCACGCCTCCCCTCTCCCAGCTGGAGAAGGCTGGAGGTCAGGGACTGGAGATCCGGGTTTCTCTAGCCTGGGGGTCTTCAAGGCAGCCCAAAGGACATGGGCTGGGGGCGTGAGGGTATCCCCAGGACATGGGTTTTTGTGGCAGCCCCAGGGTCTGGCTGTTGTGATAGGATAGGTCAGGAAGCGGCTCCAAGGCTAGGGAAAGCTGTTTGGGGGTGAGGTCCCCCTGAGTCCCAGGGCCTGGTTCTGAGTCCAGGCTCCAGGCCCAGCAGGCCCCTCCACAGCCACCACGCATGTCCCAGGGCTGGCCCCCTGTGAAGGCACATGCATCAAACAGCCGGCTGGCCTAGCCCAGTGGACAGCCCCACTGCACTTCTGGCAGTGGAGCGAAACGGCCAGCGAGCGGTGATTGTGACATAAACAGTGTGGGGTGTGTGGCAAGTGGCAACCACTTTCTGCACTTGGGCCTCAGCACACGAGGGAGTGTATGCATGCGTACGGGCATCTGGAGACCCACAGAGGTCCCTCCACAGATCCTGACTTGCCAGTGACCATGTACACAACACGTGTGCACAGAGGCTACTTGCAGAAACTGATGCTGTCACGGTTGACAGGCTGGAGCCCCTCACAACAAGGCATCTTGATCTAGGGTTCAACCTGATTGAAAAAACAAAAACAGGTTTTTTGAACTAAATGTCAGCTTCAGAAACAAAAATTTTTTAAGCTTGTAAAAGATTTAAAACTTTTAAGTACACTGTTTCCAAATCTACAACCAAGGTGTGGGTTTTTGGAGGGTGGAGCCTCTGATCTCAGAGTTCTCCGTCAGAAGGCCGGTCTGGTAGCATTAATTTTGTTCTGCTTTAAGGCATTCACCTGACCCTTCCTCAGCCACCCCCTCCAGACAGCCCCTCTGAATCGACCCATTTGGGCTGGGCGCCTTTCTAGAGCAGGGTAATGCAAAATTCTCTCTGTCGTCCCTGCTCTTTAAAAATGACACGAACTGAAAGAAAGCCATAACCTCAAATAGGCGGTTTCGTTTAACCACTGATTTGCCCCAAGCCTAGGGCATCAGGGACAGTTGAGTCCCTGAATCACTGGGGCACAAGCCAGGGGTGTCTTTCTGGGAGCTGAGGTCAGCAGGGCGGCTGAGAAAAACCAGCATTCAGGTAGGGTTTGGCGCCTTTCCCTTCCCATAACCTTCCCCCACTGGGGCTGGGGCCCTTGTGTGGTGAGACACCCCCCTTCCTGTGCCCCTGTTACGTCCCCCTTGCTCTCCAGGTGGCCTGCTGACCCCTCTCTCCCTCTCTTCCCGGTAGCTGACCACGGTGGCCGAGAAGTCGCGGGTACTACAGCTAGAGGAGGAGCTGAACCTGCGGCGCGGGGAGATCGAGGAGCTGCAGCAGTGCCTGCTGCACTCGGGCCCGCCGCCCGCCGACCACCCCGAGGCCGCCGAAACCCTGCGGCTGCGGGAGCGGCTGCTGTCGGCCAGCAAGGAGCACCAGCGGGAAAGCGGCGTGCTGCGGGACAAGTACGAGAAGGCTCTGAGGGCCTACCAGGCGGAGGTGGAGAAGCTCCGGGCTGCCAACGAGAAGTACGCGCAGGAGGTGGTGGACCTCAAGGCCAAGGTCCAGCAGGCCACCAGCGAGAACATGGGGCTCATGGACAACTGGAAGTCCAAGCTGGACTCCCTGGCCTCGGACCACCAGAAGTCCCTGGAGGACCTCAAGGCCACCCTGAACTCGGGCCCCGGCGCCCAGCAGAAGGAGATTGGGGAGCTGAAGGCTGTGATGGAGGGCATCAAGATGGAGCACCAGCTGGAGCTGGGCAACCTGCGGGCCAAGCATGACATCGAGACCGCCATGCACGTGAAGGAGAAAGAGGGCCTGCGGCAGAAGCTGCAGGAGGCCCAGGAGGAGTTGGCCGGGCTGCAGCAACACTGGCGGGCCCAGCTGGAGGTGCAGGCCAGCCAGCACCGGCTAGAGCTGCAGGAGGCCCAGGACCAGCGCCGCGACTCGGAGCTGCGCGTGCACGAGCTGGAGAAGCTGGACGCGGAGTACCGGGGCCAGGCGCAGGCCATTGAGTTCCTCAAAGAGCAGATCTCCCTGGCTGAGAAGAAGATGCTGGATTACGAGCTGCTGCAGCGGTCGGAGGCCCAGAGCAAACAGGAGGCCGAGAGGCTGCGGGAGAAGCTGCTGGTCGCGGAAAACAGACTGCAAGCTGTCGAGTCCCTGTGCTCGTCCCAGCACACCAACGTAGGCGGCCAGCCCTCCTGCTGGACTGTGTGGGGGGCCCGTGGGCTCAAGGACCTAGTTGGGGAGGGCCTAGTGTCTGCCGACCTCTTTTTTCCAGCTCAGGGAAGCATTCTCCTTGCCCCCAGGTACTTGCCCTTGCGGGTTTGGGGGCTCCGGGCTTAGAGGAGGAGCCCCTCATCTCTGTCAGAAGGGCAGCTGGCCTTGGTGACCATGAGGACCCGAGGTGGTCTGAGCTGACCTGGCTGGGCCCCCCACAGTTCAGGCCTGGGAGAGATGTACCTCAAAGCCCAGAACAGGCTTCCTCCCAGGCCCCAAGTTCCTGATGCACCCAGACATGTCCTGTGCCCTGGCTCCTGTGCCATGTGGCTGGCAGGGACGTGGAGGTCACGCCCTGCCCACTCTCAGGGGCTCCCATTCCCAACTCGATCGCTGACCTAGGGGATCTGAGGGTGGCCTCCTTTCTGCCAGTGCTAATGAGACTGAGCAGCAGTTCAGCAGCCGTTTCCCCAGAATGTGGAGGTCCCCAGAGTGGGGTGTGGAAGGCTGGAGGGGGGTGGCCTTGGAGAGGCTGCTGCCACCAATATCGATTTTGTTCCAAATCTAGACATCCCACTAAGAACGCTGTGGAGGCCAAGAACCCTGGTAGCATGGGCTGTGTCCGCTTCAGTAGGGCCAGGAAGGGCCTTTGAGTGGCTCCAGGCACCGCGCCTGTCGCCAGGCCCTGTGTTGCCCCATTTCACCTTCACTCCCTGTAGGTCAGTACTGGCTCCATTACATAGATGAGCCGACCAAGACCCCGAGACAGAGTAACTTTCCCAGGATTTCTGTCCACCAGTGGCAGAGGCCGTGCCCAATCCTGCTGCCAGAGAGCTGACAGAGGGTACCTAGGTTGACAAAAGTCAAATCTTATGTAAAAAGACAGCTGTTATAGCAGCATGATCATTGCCTTTTTACAGACCCCACGGGTTCTTAAGCTTCCAGGTCCCCTTGTACTTTTAAGCTAGTATTTAATATTCAAGTAGTAAGTTTTCAGGAGTTCTGAGTACAGAGCGCCTGTTGTGCCTTGAGGTCCCACTGCAGCAGCCTTCCCGCCCCCCTTTCCCAGTGAGCAACCATTTTTAGCAAGTGCTCCCCCAGGATCCTGAGCAGAGGGGAAAGGAAGAGTACCAGGTTAGCTTGTGTGACATGGCCTGATTGGCTCCTCAGGGCAGGGGGTGGGGGGTCAGGCCTGGGACCCCAGGACCTGGATTCCTTTAGTGGGAGAGGTCTGAGGCTGTGGTAGTTCCACAGAGCGTGGGGGACAGAGGCCTGAGGGTGGCCCCCTGCTCCTCATCACAGACCTTGGGCTGAGGAGTGGGTGGTGACTGCAGGAAGACCACACACACGGGGGGCCTCCGGCTGGACCCACGTGCCTTCCAGATTCACAGGTTTAAGTCCAGGGACAACTAACTAGATTTTTGGTCTCATATATTAATAATAAGATGGGAATTTTTAAAAAATGGTTTAGTGTGTACCTCCCTTTCCCTGCTATGTATGTAAATAAAGATCTAGAGGGCTTAATTAATCACAGCTAGCTGAGACTAAAAAGGGACTTGGGATGTATGAGACGAAGTGTAAGGAGCAGGTTGATGGAGGTGACGGCCTGCTCACCTCTGTGCTGCCCTGATCGCTGCGTTAAACTGCAAGCTCAGAAAATGGCCAGTTTGGGCAGGATGCCAGAAACTTCTGCAGCAGGAAGCAGTTAGAAGCCAGTTGATGTTTGCCATACAGATGTTTTTTCTTAATCAAATTTTCGGCGTCTGGATTTATTATTTAAAAGAAGCGTTGGAGAGAAAGGAAGTAGTCCAGTCCCTCCGGGAGGTGGCCTTGGGCATGCTTTGCACACGCTGCTCCATGGCGTCTGTGCATGTTTCATGGATGGGAAACCGAGTCTGGAATGTTGATGAAAACAGATTCCTGGACCAACCTTTGTAGGCATCCCAGGGGAGACATCTGTTTAATACTATAGACGTTTTCGACAGAGTAAGGGGAGGAGGTGTTCCCCTTACATGGAGCTGCACAAGCAGCCTTGAGGACACTGGGAGGGGGGCATCCTCTGTTGTTAGGGAGGCAGACCAAGGACATCTGAGCTCTGCCTCAGAGCAAGTCCCTGAACGTCACCTTGTGTAGGGGTAGAGGGTGCTTGCTGGGCTGGCTGGGGCTGAGGGCAGAGAGGGGAGGCGAGCGTCCCCCTTACAGGCCTCTTCTTTCAGATGATTGAGTCGAACGACATTTCAGGGGAGAAGATCAGGATGAAGGAGATGGTGGAGGGTGAGTGGCGGCTGGGCAGGTGGGACACAGGGCTTTGGGAACAGGCTGGTCGGTTCTGCCATTGAGCTGGGTTCCACTTCATTTTGCATCATCTGCCATTTGGTGAGAGGTGCCTACTGCATGCACAAGCCACTCACCCCCCAGGTGAGGAGGGCTGCGGCTCAGTTTATTGAGTGCCGCGCATTGCGCAAATATCTTGTTATTTGTTTGGTTTTACTTTATTTTTAAAATAGGTGTAAACTACAAATGGTTCAAGCGGCATAAGGTGAAGGGTCCCCTATTCTCTGGTTCCCTTTTCCAAAGGCACAATGTTGGCCAGCTTCTGTCCCCACGTAAAGATAGTTATACAAGCAAATAGGAAACAGATGGTGCCATACCTCCTTCTCTGTTTGGCCCCTTACTTTTTTCCATTTAATGTATCTTGGAGACTCTTCCTTATTGTTACATTCTTTTCCATGGTGCAGAATATTCCATTGTGTGGAGCCACCATCGTGTATTTAACCAGCTTCCTAGTGATGGATTGCAGGTTGTTTTCAGTCCTGGTCTATTACAAACCCTTATTACCTTCTCTTCCATTGGGTTCAACCAATTTTAAGTCCCACCTGCTCTGGTGGTAAGTGTGTTTCCCCACAAGCCTTTGATGAAATAATGTTTCATCAAACTTTGCGATTGATTCCTGCCAGTCTGAACGGTAAAAGATGTTACCTGATGTAATTTCAACTCACCATTATCTCACTGTGAACGAAACACCATTTCCATTTCTACTTACATCGTTTGCCCATTTTTCCCCCTATTTGGTTACTGATCTTTTTGTTCATTTTTAGAAACTCTTTATATATGACATTATAAACATTTCCTCCCATTTGTGGCATATCTTTTTACTTTTATGGTGGTGTTTGCTATGCAGATTTATTTTTTAATCAATTTTTTTTCTTGGCTTCTGGGTTTATTATTTTTAAAATGTACCACATGGTTTCTCCTAATACGTTTTAGTTCTGTATTCTATGTTTAAATCTCTGATCCGTCTAAAATTCATCCTTCTATAAGGTGTGAGGTAAGGATCCATTTTTTTTTTCTAAAAGAGTACCACTTGTCCCAACACCGTGTTTGAAAAACTCATCCTCTCTCTACTGATTTGAATTGCCAACCTTATCATCTTTAAATTCCCTTATGTAACTGACTCTATTTCTGGACTTTCTATACCTTTCCAATGACCTTTCTGTGTTTATGTGCCAATTCTATAATGTTTTAATTATTCAAGCTTTGTTTGTTCTTTAACTACTGGCAAGCCTGAGTCCTTCCTAGTCTGCTGTTTCAAATTTCTCTTGGCCATTCTTTTTTTAATTGAGATAAAATTAACATAACATAACATTAACCAGTTTAAAGCAAATATCCAGTGGCATTTAGTACATTCACAATGTTTTTGCAACCACCACCTCTGTCTAGTTCCAAAACATTTTCATCACTCCAAAAGGAAACTTCATACCCATTACCAGCCACTCTCCATTCTCCCCTCCCTCCAGACACTCACAACCACTAATCTGGTCTTTGTCTGTATAGATTTGCCTATTCTGAATATTTCATATAAATAGAATCATATAATTTGTGGCCTTTTAAGTCTGGCTTATTTCACATAACAATATATTCAAGGTTCATCCATGTTGTAGCAGGTGTCAGTACTTTTTTCCTGTTTATGGCTGAGTGATATTCCATCATATGCATATACCACATTTTGTTTATCCGTCCACCTGTTGATGGACATTTGGGCTGCTTCTTCCTTTTGGCTATTGTGAATAATGCTGCTGTGAACATACTTGTACAGGTACTGGTTGAGTACCTGTTTTTTTGGGTATACACCTAAAGTGGAATTGCTAGGTCACATGGTAATTCTGTGTTTAACGCTGCAGAAGTTATTGCCAAACTCTCTTGGCTACCGTGTTTCCCCAAAAATAAGACCTAACTGGAAAATAAGCCCTAGCATGATTTTTCAGGATGTTCGTAATATAAGCCCTACCCCAAACATAAGCCCCAGTTAAGATCGTCAGCCAGGCATGACTGTTTGAATAAACATAGATTTTTGTACATGAATAAATGAATAAATGTAGATTGTTGGAGCAAAAATTAATATAAGACCTGGTCTTATTTCGGGGGAAAGATGGTATTCATGCTTACTTTTCCAAGAGATTTTAGAATCAGCTTATCTAGTTCTATAAACATTAAAATCTCGTTGGTTCTTTTATTGGTACTGTTAGGTTGTGGGAAAAGTCATGACGCAGTTTTGCAACGAAAAACAGAAAAAATACGTCATGACTTTTCCGACAATCCAATATATTAAATTATAAATTAACTTATGGAAAGTTAATATGTTCCCAGCACTTTCCATGTATTATCTTTTTTATGACTGTTCTGAGGCCATCCAGTATTGAATGCATATGACCAATGACATGGGCACCATTATTATTATCTCCATTTTTCACTCGAGGAAACTGAGTTAAGTTGCCTGAGACCACACATGGTATTGGAGTCCCTGGCTCAGAGTGGGCTGCTTGGAGTGGTGGTGACCACTGGACCACAAGTGTTGAACCTGGACTATTGATGGCCCCTCATTACTCCCTTCTCCCCTAGGCCTGCAGGACAAGCTGAACAAGAGGGACAAAGAGGTGACAGCTTTGACGTCGCAGACTGAGATGCTCAGGGCCCAAGTAAGTGGTAAGTTTCCCTCACGCAGAGCAGATGTGGGGGCTTCACAGGCCAGTGGAGCATGGAGTGTGTTGCCACTGGGTCAGGGTGCCCCCCACACTCAGCCTTGAAAAGAAGGTAGCCTGGGCCAGTTCTCTTACACCCGGACTTCCACTTGGCAGCAGTGAGTGGGAGACTAGTAGCCCACCCATGGTCTGTAATATAACCGGGAGCCCCAGCCAGCTTCTCTTGCTAGAGGTTGCTCTATGTTCTGAAATTCCATCAGAACTTTTTGGTTTTTCATGGTCCACTTTGGTATAGTACAGGGGTCGGCAAACTTTTGAGATGGAAGAGCCAATCCTGTCCCTCACAACAATTTAAAAATTATTCGACAGCCATAAAACAAATGAAATCATCGTTATGTGAATAGTATCCTTGGGCCGGCCGAGTGGCTCAGTTGGTTAAGAGTTGGCTCAAGAGTGCAAGCTCTGAGCAACAGGGTCGCCAGTTCGATTCCCACATGGGCCAGTGATGCTGTGCCTGAGCTGAGCCGTCGCTGAGCTGCCAACAGGTGTCAGGATGGCTCAGCTGGTGTAACAACAAGATTGCCTGCTCGATGGTGGGCTATGCCCCCCCGCAACTAAGACAGAATTCAGCACCTTGAGCTGAGCTGCTGCCCGGATGGCTCAGTGGATAGAGCGTGTGCTCTTAACAAGGCTGCCAAGTTCGACTCCTGCATGGGATGGTAGCTACGCCCACCTGCAACTAGGACTGAACACAGCACCTTGAGTTTAGAGGCCACAAGCTGCTGATGGGAAGCCAGATTGCAACTGGCGCCCTCCACAACAAAGACTGAAGAACAACAACTTGGCTGGTCCCCTTCCCCAATTCCTCAACACTGTTCCCCTCCCCCAATTCCCCAATAAAATATTTAAAATAATATTAATAATAATTTCCTTTAAAAATTTCATAAATGAAACTATGATTGTTTTATTTTCATTTTCAATTTTACTTCAGAGCCACATGTACGTACCCAAAGAGCCACACATGGCTCGCGAGCCGCAGTTTGCCGACCCCTGGTCTAGTATACCTGCCCCCACCCCCTAGAGGAAATGCCAGGATTTTAGGGTGCTTTGGGGGGAGGTGGGGGGAATGCCAGACGCGGCAGAGAGCCAGGCACAGGGAAAGTGAGGACAGAGGGGGAGCGAGGCAGGGGGTCTGGAATTTGTGATTTGGTGGCAAACTGGCCCTGCTTCTTGCCCGCCAGAGTGCCAGTGGTGGTGTCCGTGAGACGGCCCCCCTCCTGGAAAACGGTTTCCACCCCTCCCTCTCTCCAGTTCCCATCACGTTCACATGGCATAATTGGTCCTGACAAAGGTCAGTTGACCTCAGATTCCTCCAAGGCTTAGGCGAAGCTTGTCCAGGCAGCATTGTAACACCAGGTCCTGTCTTGGTGGACTGCTTCCCATCACCACAGGGCCCAGGCTGCTGTGTTGGGGGTCCTGGTCTGCTTTTTGTAGCTGTTCTCTTGGCCCCAAGTTGCCTGGCTCTGCAGGATGAGAAAGACCCACTCAGTGGAGTATGTCACTGTGACCCCCGGGAAAATCAGCTTCCTGCCCGGGCCTTGGCCCTCGGGTGGGACACATTCCCTCGGCGATCCTGACTCCCTCCGTCTTTCCTGCCGGCTGACCCTCAGCACTGGAGAACAAGTGCAAGTCGGGAGAGAAGAAGGCGGAGGCCCTCCAAAAGGAGAAGCGGCGCCTGGAGTCGGAGCTGGAGGCCGTGTCCCGGAAGACCCACGACGCCTCAGGCCAGCTGGTCCTCATCAGCCAGGAGCTGCTCAGGAAGGAGCGGTGAGTCAGATGTGGGCTATGTGGTCAGACCAGCCTGGCCCTGCCACCCAGCCTTCCTCCCTCTCGCCCTGACCCTCACTCCACCTAACGCTAGCCAGTCTCCTCTAGGTGGGCAAGGATGGACTGCGTGGGACCTGTGGTGGCATCACCAGTGATCACCGTCCCCTCCTCTGATATGCTCGATGAAGCCTCAGAACCATTCCTAACACAGTTCTCCCAACAGAGCTTACAGGAAAGATTAGTGGCTCCCAAACTTCTTGGTCTCAGGGGCCCCTTTAAAATTCTTAAGAATTATTGAGGATTCCCAAAGAGCTTTTGTTCATTTATTCTGTATTTATCATATTAGAAATAAAAACTGAGGAATTTAAAAATATTTATTTACTAATCCATTTAAAAATAATAAACCAATTGCAAGTAACATGAATAACATGGTTTTGATGAAAAGTGTTTTCTAAAACAAAAAATATCTAGTGAGAAAAGTGACATTGTTCAACATTTTGCAAATTTCTTGATTGTTGGGCTTAGTAGAAGACAGCTGGATTCTCATATCTTCTTGTGCACTCAGTCTTTGCAATTTGTTGTTTTGGTTGAAGTATATTATGAAAATCTGGCTTTGCAGAGATATATAGTTGGAGAGGAGCATATTTTAATATCTTTTTCAGATAATTAATATGCCACATGGCCCCAGGAAAAATATCCACTGTATGCTGATGAGCAATGACAGTGAAAATACTTTTATTGTCACTGTAAAAATAGTTTTTTGGTTTCTGTTTTTTTTTTAAGATTTTATTAGGGAATTGGGGGAGAGGAACGGTGTTGGGGAATTGGGGAACAGCCAAGTTGTTGTCCTTTTGTTCTTCAGTCTAGTTGTGGAGGACGTCGCTTCACTGGCCCACCTTGGTATGATCATTGCGCTCTTCCCGGCTGAGGCAGTCGATCGCTGGCCATTGGACGGCCCCCTACGGTGGCTCACAGCAGCTCTTGCCAGCTGCCGGCCGCTCACGGTAGCTAACAGCAGCCCACTGCAGCCTACGCTGTCCCCGGCCATTCACGGCAGCCCAGCTCCAGGTCACCATTTTAGCTGTAGAGGGCACAGCTTACTGGCACATGTGGGAATTGAACGAGCAGCCCTGTTGTTCAGAGCTTGCGCTCTTACCAACTGAGCCACTTGGCAAGCCCACTGTGAAAATAGTTTTGACCCTTGGACTCCTTCAAAGGGTCTTGGGGACCCCTAAAGTTTCCCTATACCACACTTTGAGAACCAATGAGTTCCTGTCAATAGACATGGTTTGTGTAACCTATACAAGGCTTAAAAAAATAGATTACCATTTAAAAATCAGAAGATTTTTGGGGTGACTGGTTAGCTCAGTTGGTTACAGCGTAATGTTGATAACACCAAGTTTGCCGGTTTGATCCCCGCATGGGCCACTGTGAGCTGAGCCCTCCCCAAAAGAGTCAACTATATCATTTTAGCATGAAAGCAACATGTAACCAATGACCATGGCTGTTACCCACTAAAATTTTTTTAAAAATCAGAAGATTTCACATAAAATATAGATTTCTCCAGATTCTCTTAAAAATTTGGAAATTCTGTCAACAATAGGCTGATTTCCAGCATGGCAACAACCAGCCATTTCTGGGGTGAACCTGCCCCCTTTTGATGAGTGGGGCCCTCTCGGTCTCCTAAGCCCCCATCCCCCTTCATTATTTTACTTACATCCTCTTCGTGGACATGGTTCACCAGCCCCTGAAAGCCTTTGAGTTTCAACCCCTGAGTTAAAGGAATCTTGTTGAAGTACAAGCATCTTTTCATAAATGCTGTCTCCTCCTCTCCCCTCCTGTAAATCTGATATACAAATTGGGAGTGTCTATGCTAGATTTGCTTCAAATCTAGCACCTCTCTAGAAAATGTGGCCCCACCCAGGAGGGAGATAAACAGGCATAACTGGGGAACATTCCTTCCCAGCATGAACTAATGACCAGCCAGGCCCCTCCATCAAGGCTGCACTATTCCCTTGCTCCCCATACCCTCACCCGTCCAAATCGGATACTTTACTCTCCGTGATTAGCCCAGTCTCGCCTCCTCTGAGGAGTCTGTTGTCCTGCTATCAACCGACTCATTCCTTCCTCCATCCCTTGTCACTTATGCAATTCTTACCTTCTTTTCTTTTGGATATCTCACTAAGTCCAGTCCATTCTTCAAGGCTTAGCTCATAGCCCATCTCTTCCTTGAAGCCTTTCTTGACTGGAAGAGGGCGCTTTGAGCTCCTCCATGCTCCTGTGGTGCTTCGGATGAGAGTGGGAGGTCAGCTAGGAATGTGCTGGCAGATTAAACGAGTAGAGATTTATTTATCTCACATAACAGAAAATCTGGGAGTAGCTATGGCTGACAGTTAGTTCAGTGGCTCAAAATATCAGCCCAACACCTTTGTGGTTCTCTTGGACTCTCCCTCATGGTTGCAAGGTGGCTGCTGAAGCTCCAGCCATCACATTCATAGCAGGAAGGAGGAGAAAAGGGAAGGGGCAGTGCCAGCAGACTTCCATTTTGTCTCAGCTACCCATGACCACCTAGTAAGGGAGTTTTCTCCTCCTCTATAGTAGATGCAGGCAAGGGAAGAGGCTTAAAGGGAGTGTGTTCTAATCTCTTATCATGTGCCTATGACAGACATTGCTAATTGACCACCACACTCTTTTCTGCAGAGCCTAAATGAGGCCTCAGCATCATTTTCATCCCAGTACTCCAGGCAGCTACTCCTGGTTGATTAAATAGTTGACATGGGAAACAAAACTCATTTGATATCAGCTATTTAAAATGCCTGGCTATGTAAGCTCCCTTGGATGAATTTTTTTTTTTTGCTTTGCTTAATTTTTTAGTTAAACAAATACTCTCTTTAAAAAAAAAAAAACAAGGCCAGCCGAGTGGCTCGTTGACTAGGAGTTTTGGCCTGGGACGCCAGCTCTGAGAAGCAGGGCCCCGGGTTGGATCCCACATGAGGGCCAGTGATGCTGCGCCCTCTACAGCTAAGATGGTGAACAACAGCTCGACCTGGAGCTGGGCTGCTGTGAGTCACCGGCAACGGCGTAGGCTGCAGTGGGGCTGGCTGGCAGCGGGCATGAGCTTTTGTGAGCTTCCGTGAGCCATCGTGAGCAACCGTCCAATGGCCGGCAAGCAACTGCCTCACCCAGGAAGAGCGCAATGATAATACCAACGTGGGCCAGTGAAGTGACATCCTCCACAACTAAACTGAAGAACAAAAGGATATCAATTTGTCTGTTCCCCTTCCCCAATTCCCCAATTAAAAAAAAAATCTTAAAAATAAAAATTTACAGCCAGCCGAGTGGCACATTGGTTAAGAGCTGGCTTGGGATGCCAGAGGGCCCTGGTTCAGATCCCACATATGAGGGCCAGTGACACTGCCCTCTACAGCTAAGATGCTGAACAACAGCTCAACCGGGAGCTGGGCTGCCGTGAGTCACCGGCATCGGCGTAGGATGCAGCCCCTGCTGCAGTGGGCTGCCAAAAGCTACCATGTGTAGCCGGCAGCCAGCATGAGCGGCCAACAGCCCCTGTGAGTGGCCGTTCAGAAGCCGGCAACTGATCTACCTCGCCCGGGAAGACCGCAATGATGGTGCCAACTTGGGCCAGTGAAGCAACATCCTCCACAACTAGACTGAGGAACAAAAGGACAGCAACTTGTCTGTTCCCCTCCCCTCAATTCCCCAGCTGTGTTCCCATCCCCCAATTCCCCAGTAAAAATCTTTAAAAAAAAAAAATTTAGAAACATTGTAGGAAAGGCCAAGTCCTCCTGACTGTCCTGTCTCTAAATCCTGGCCCCTCTTAGGCTGTGGGCAGATGGTTTCATGCCTCATGTGTCCACTCTGGCCCCTCCTGGTGCAGATGATATTTTAATAGCCAGTGTCCCCCTCAAGTGGCCAGTCCCTAGGCACTTGGGAAGTGGCTGGATTGTGGGAGCAGAGGGGCCAGGGCTGACTGTAGCTGTTCTGTAATCCCCACACCCCCCGCCCTCGCCAGGAGCCTGAATGAATTGAGGGTATTGTTGCTGGAGGCCAATCGCCACTCCCCAGGGCCTGAGCGGGACCTGAGCCGCGAGGTCCACAAGGCTGAGTGGCGGATCAAGGAGCAGAAACTCAAGGATGACATCCGGGGCCTGCGTGAAAAGCTGACTGGGCTGGTATGTGGGGGAAAGGTGGCCTGGGGGCAGGGGAATACCAAGGTGGGGTTGGGGGTGCCATGCTGTCAGGTCATGGAGAGTGGTAACCTCCTAGAGCCACCCCAGGAGCAGCCAAGCCACAGAAAAAGTTCACAATTCCCTAGAACCACAGTATCAGTGACATAGCTGGTGGAGGGGCCATGGGTGGCTGCTTTTGCAGACATATGGCTGGCTGTGTGGCAGCCTGGGTGACACAATGCAAAGGAAGACTTTCTAAGAATCTGACCAATCCAGAGGTAGGATGGGCTACTGCAGGGTGGTGAGCTCCCCATCCAGGGAAGTAATCAACCAGAAAGCAGCTCCTTGTTTAGGGTCCTGCAGTGGGGACTCACACATGACTGTCAGGAAGGAGGGGGCAAGTTTGTGTGGGAATGAGACAGGTGTGCTTCGGGACCATGGTGGATGGGGCAGCTGTGTCCTGCTGGGTCGGGGAGGAGGAGTAGAGGGGACACTATGGGAGGGGTCAGATGGGTGGAGGTTAAGAGGTAATGAGGCTGTGGGTCTGGGGGTGAAAATGAGAGACCCACATAAGACAGAATGGAGGATGGGGGGCAATTAAGAAGGAAAGAAGGGAGGAGCCTGGATTTTGTGATTTGGAAGATGTGAAGTATGTGACAGAGCCTGGGAATTCAGGGCCAGGGACACGGAAGATGCTTCAGTGGGGACCCGCAGGTGAAGGAGGGAGGCCTGAGGGACGTCCCGGTGATGTTCAGGCCTGGCTCAGAGACGAGGTGGGGCCAGAAGAGTTTCTTATCTAGAGGAGAGGTCGCCCTCCCCCGACACACACGTGTGCATGTACACACACACAGACACAGACACACACACACACGTAGGCACTCACGCTCTTCCTTTCTCTGGCTGCTTCCAGGACAAGGAGAAGGCCCTGTCGGATCAAAGGCGCTACTCCCTCATTGACCCGTCCTCAGCACCTGAGCTCCTGCGGCTGCAGCACCAGCTGATGAGCACAGAGGATGCGCTGAGGGACGCGCTGGAGCAGGCCCAGCAAGTGGAGAAGCTCGTGGAGGCCATGAGGAGCTGTCCCGACAAGTCCCCGGTGAGCCATGGGCCAGGGCTGGGCTGACCAGGAGGTGAGCCGGGGGGCAGTGTCCTCCTGGGGCATGGCCCTGTCCTGGGAATCCTAGTCTAAAAAGGGAGGCAGCTCTGTCTGTCCTAGGAACCCTGGCCTGAGGGGAGAGACACAGGCATGCCCTCTGGGAGTCCCAGTCCAAGGGCTACATGGCTTTACCGTGAGGATATCTCAGACTAAGGGGAGAGACCCAGCCTTGCCCTGAGAGCCTTGGTTTCCCGGGGTCCTGGCACCTCTATTCTGCAGAGGTCTGGTCAGTTTGGAGCCTGAGATGATCCAGTCAGGAAGACCTCGCCCCCTAGTGGACGAACCAGGAACTGCTGCCTGGTGGACCTCACTCAGCCTCTGCCCATGCTTGACTCTTACAGGCCATCGGCAATTCCGGTTCTGCTAACGGTATCCACCAGCAAGACAAGGCCCACAAACAAGAGGTAAGGGACACTCTGGCTCCTGGGAGACACACTGGCACTCCCATGGGCCTCCTGTACAGGCAAAAAAACCCTCAAAAGTCACCAAAAATACAAAGATGCTGCAATCTTGATTCAATATCCATCCTGCTTTTTTTAGCCTTGTTTCCCTTTAAAAAAAAAAAAGAAAGAAAAGAAAAAAAACTTTTATTATAAAGTATGCATGCCTTTTGGGAAACTTTTGGGGGGGAAAATCCCCAAAAATATATAAAGAAGAAAATACCAGTAGTCCTGAGACCCAGAGATGACCAAGGTTAATGTTTTTAAGTGATATCCTTCCTGAACTTTCCTAAGCATGTATGTACATATATGTATACATGTATAGTCAATTCTCATTATTCACAGATTCCATATTTGCAAACTTGCCTACTCACTAAAATTTATTTGTAACTCCAAAATCAATATTTGCAGCAATTTTGTGGCCATTCTTGGACATGCGCAGAGCAGAGAAAACTTTGAGTCACGAGACCTGCACGTTACCAGCTGAGGGGTGACAAGACTGTGCTCTGCCTTCTTGTTCCAGCTCATACTGCAGACGTGTCCGTTTCGCAGTCTATTCAGTGCCACATTGTTCACATGTTTGTGTTTTTTCTTGGTAATGTCTGCTGTTTAAAATGACTCCACAGTGCAGTGCTAAAGTGCTGTCTAGTGAGAAGACAGCTGTGTGCCTTATGAAGAAAATCCTTATGTTAAATAAGCCTCTTTCAGGCATGAGTTAAACAGTAAGTCCTCAATGTCATCAGTAGGTTCTTGGAAATTGTGACTTTAAACAAAATGACATAATGAAACCAGTTTTACCATTGGCTAATTGATATAAGCAAGAGTTAAGTTCCTACAGCATATTTCTGGTCATAAAAACATCACCAAACTTCTAAATAAAGACCCCACACATTTCTTATATTAAACATTGAACTAAGTGTGAGCTATACATACATTTAAGAAGATGAATAAAAACACGTCAGCTAATTATTTTCCAACCTGCTTATTTCAGTTCAGGGTTGAGAGTGGCCGGAGCCTCTCCCAGCAGCTCAGGTTCAAGGCTGGACCCACCCTGGACAGGACGCCCTTTCATCGCAGGGCCACTCACACCCACACTCACTCAGACGGGGACAATTTAGACATGCCAACTCACCTAGCGTGCACATCTTTGGGATCTGGAATGAACCCAGAGTACCCGGAGAACATCCACACAGACCTGGGGAGATCATACAAATGCCATGCAGAGGGTGACCCTGGCCGGGAATCAATTTTTTTTTTTTTTCCTCATCATGGTATAACGAAATGATGTTATTCAAGGACCAGCTGTACTATTGAGTTCACTGTTAATAAGTATACATTAACTAAGGTGTCTTTACACAAAATCACACATAAAACATGGTTATGTATTGACCAATGACGAAAACACTGTGATCAGAGGTTCACAGGAACCTATCCCTGTAATTCCCCCAGGAGCAATGGCTCAGTGTTCACTAATTCAGCATTGGTGTTGACTTTATAGAACATAAATACTGTGAATAATGAGAAACTGTTACATGTATGTGTATATATGTGTGTGTGTATGTGTATACATTAACTTTTTCTTTGGCAATAGTTTCAAAATTACAAAAAAGTTGCAGGAATGAAAATAGTACCCAGAACGTCGTATACCCTTTCCTCCATAACTTTGTAAACATTTTGCCCCATCTGCTCTATCTTTTGCTCTCTATATGAAGATGTGTGTGTGTGTAATACCTGTAATTTTTTTCTGAACCATTTGAGTATAATTGTATGTGTCACGGCGCTTGGCACTTGAGTCTGTATTTCCTGAGGAAAAGGACATGATTTTACATAACCACAGTACAGTTATCTATCTCCGCAAATGTCACGTTGATACAAGATTTATATCCAGCCTACTCGCGATACTCTTGGAGCGTCTTCCATCTTTTTCCCCTCAGTATAAGAGTCAGTCAAAGGTTGAATTAGCTTATTGCATTTAATTATGTTTCTCCAGTCTTCTTTGATCTGGAACATTTTTCTCAAATTTTCTTTGATTTTTATGACATTGACATTTTTGATGTATAGTCCCCACTCCTTTTCCTGATAGAAGAGTCCTCATTTAGGGTTTGTCTGCTAGGTCCTTGTGATCAGAGCCAGGTTCTACATCTCAGGCTGGAGCGCCTCGTCAGGGCTGTGCCTTCTCCAGGCATCCCACTGGGGGCCATGATGTCCGTCTGCCCTTCGCTCCTGATGTGAATGTTGATCACCTGGGCAGGGAGTTATCTGATTTCTCCACTGTGTAGTTGTTGGTTTTTTCCTAATGAGCAGTCTGTGCAGAGAGACTTTAAGACCCTGTGAATACCCTGCTCCTCACCAGCCCCTCCCCTACACACACCAGTTCAGCATGATGACTCTTGCCTGAGCCAGTCTTTACCATGATGGTTGCAAAGCATCATATACATCATTTTAATAAAGTAGGTCATATACTCTGTATTCGGTTCTACCTCCTGTTTTTTTTCACTGAATATTTTAAGCATAGGCATTTTCTCTCTTCCTTAAGCAATCTCTATAAATTCCATGTTTTATAAAATTATGGGTGTAAAATTGGTTTTCTAGAACTTCGTGGGCCTGAAGGGTGCCTGTGACTCCCATGATTGTCATGTCTTTGCTTGACTATTATGTTTTAAATGTGTGCCCCCCCCCACCCCACAGTTAACCACTGGCCTTCACCCACAGTCTTAGAGGCCCCACCTGGTGGTGCCAGCCTGGTTAGGTGGGAAGAGCACAGCCCCGGCTCTGGCCCTGGCTTGCTGAGTGACCTTGGGCAGTGAGGCAGGAGTGGGGGAAGGAACTCATGCTTCCAACCCAACAGTAGAACCCCCGGCCACAGGCGCTCACCTAGGAACATGAGGACCTTGGCCACAGAACCTGCCAAGGGCCAGGCCTGTGGGTGAGGGGCGGCGGGGAAAGGAGGGGACCCTGCATCAGACCTGTGAGCAGGGTAGAGGCGTGGTGATACAAGGGGAAAGTGGGAGGGCTGTGTCTGCCACCTGTGCTGGCAACCCTGGGAGCTGATGTCCATACCTTGTGTGTCTTTGTCCTCCCAGCAGCCCTGTGAGGCATGTGGGGTCATCCCAGTTTACAAACATGAAAACTGAGGCTTGGATTTTTACCTCCAATTTTCATTTTCTTGGTTCCAGCCTCCACATAGCACTCAGGGCTCTTTGTAAACGTATCCACTCTCTCCTTTTCCCCTCACCTTTACCTAAACAGCTCCCCCCCCCTACCTCCCGTCTCACCGTGCCTCAGACACAGCAAAGAGGCTTTTCCTGCCACGGGGTCCTTGCCCATGCTGTTCCCTCTAAATGGCACAGGGGGCTCTCCTCCCTCAGCCCACCCTCCCTTTCCTCCTTGCCCCCGCTCTGCCACTCCTGGAGACACTTGATGATCAAGCCCTTGCTCTCTCCAGGAAAAGCACTGACCTTGAGGGACACCTCGGAGCAGCCCAGTTGGCACCAGAGCCTCTCCATTCTGCCCCAGCGGCACCTCCTCCAGACAGGGGCCAGGACTGTCACTTTGGAGACAAGAACAGTGTTTGTAACAATAACGTACCCAGCGCCGTGGACAATCCCCCACCCCAGACCCCCTGCCGGACCAGGAGGCTTCCTCAAGCACGACCTTCGACAGAAAGCAGTGCAGCCCTGGCCGGGCCCCTGAACCTTCAGCCTGGACACCCAGGACAACCTGGCAGCTTCCGGCGTTTGGGAAGGCTGAGGGACTCGGCCAGGCTCTTCTCCCCAGAACGAGATGACCTGAGGACTGTCTTGTTGTCCTGGACATGTCCCTGCCCTTCCTTTCTTCCTCTCCTTCTCCTGGGTCCCCATCAGACCCCAGAGAGCCGTGTCCCAGGAAGGGGTCAGAGGAGGTCCAACCCTCTCCTTGCAGGCACGTGGAGGGAAATCCCGTCCTCAGGAGCCGGGTGGGGGACCCCCTTTTCTGTAGCCACTTCCAGACCAAGGCAGTCCCCAGGGCTGTTTGTCCCCACATCCTGAGCCTCATTCCGGCACTGGTACAAGTCCTCCTCAGCCCGTCTGCCCAGTGAGGACCCAGGTTCGAGGTGTTGGGGGGCAAGGTCCTTCTTCCCTCCAACACTAACACACACTTACACACAGCTCCAAGCAGCTGGCCAGAGGGTGGTCACCAAGGCCAGGAGCCACAGTATTAGGAACGTTTGGAAGCCCCTCCCCTCAACCCCCTACCACTGACCTGGCTTGAAGCTGGAACAAGACAGGCACAGGGGAGCTCAGACCAGGCCTCCAGGCATGTTTTGACTACTCAGTAATACAGTGCCCTCTGGGCTGACTAAGATGTTCCAAAATTGGGCCTCTCTCCTGCAGGTGCGCCCGTGCAGGCCCTGGCATATGCACCCCCTGACCGCTGGCACACGCACTCTCAGAGGGGTCACGCATGCCCATGTGGGCATGCAGGCAGGGTGTTTGGAGTCAGCCATGCTCAGGCCCACAGATGCATACACTTGGGTTCCAAGACTGAGCCCCAGGCCATGGTAGAGCTGTGCCCGCACGTACCACAAGCATTCCTGCAGCCTGGCTGTGCACATACA
This sequence comes from Hipposideros armiger, assembly GCF_001890085.2. Taxonomy (NCBI): domain Eukaryota; kingdom Metazoa; phylum Chordata; class Mammalia; order Chiroptera; family Hipposideridae; genus Hipposideros; species Hipposideros armiger. The sequence continues at coordinate 1,100,586 of NW_017731457.1, read as the reverse complement.
CACCCAGGTCCTATGGGTGAGTGTTCAGGGATGTGCGTGCCAAGCACATGCACCATTGCATAGGTACCAGCAGCCCTCTTCCAATCTTACCAGGCACCTGCCCAGAGCTGCTTAAGCCCTGTTCTCCAGGAAAAGAACCTAAGGGATGTTGTTGGCAAGAAAAATCTAGCCGCCTCTCCCTCTTCCTCTCAAGTCCTGCTGAGTTTCTCCAGGCCTGTGTGTGGTGGGGAAAGCCAGCCTTGGCCCTGCAGCACCCACCTCCAAAGCTAGAGGGCCTGCAGGTTATACCTTGTGCCACACCACCACCGCAGAGGGCCTGACCTGCCTCCTCTGCTCAGGGAGAGTTTTAGGGCCCCAGCCCGCCGGGGCTACAGAGGGCAGCCTGGCATCCCATCATGGTGTTCCCGAGGTGTGCCAGGGTGGGTATGCAGTCTGTTCCCTGGGAGCAGCCCAAGTAGCCTCTGAGTGCTCCTGGGTACAGGTGGGTGGTGCCCATCCTGGGGGCAGCCGGTTAGTCCCATCAGCCTCCTCTCTCCTCCCCACTGGCTTTTGGTAGCTCTCGCATGCGGTTTTATTAACAACAGTCTAGAAATGATGTTTTAGTGGCCTAACAGAGTCAAATACTATTTCCAGCAAAATCAGGCAGCTCGCCCACCCACAGGAGTCCTGACTAGTCTACTAACAGCCAAAGGCTCACACCTGGAAGAGCTGAGCCTCCGCGGGCTTGCAGGTGGCAGGTGTCAAAGAAGCAGCTTCCCAGTGAGCATCTCCGCCTGGCCAGTGGACTCAGCCGTGCCCCTTCCCCATGTCCTCCCTGCGCCCTTCCCCTCCCAAAGTGGAATTGTTGAAGTGTGGCGAGTCCGTGCTCGAGACAATAAAGCTTGTGACTGAGGTCCAGGACCCCTGCTGTCGTCTGCTCCTCTCTGTTGGTGCCCTGGGCTCCCCTATCGTCTTCCAGATTGTGGGCACCCTGGTCCTGATACTGTTCCTGATGGGCTGCCTGACTCAGGTGTGAATGGCTGATGAGGGCCTGGCATTGGAGAAGCCCAGAGCTGAGCTGCCTTGTTTGCATTTGAATCTGTTAGAGTTGTAAGTGGGCCTGCAAGAAAAATATGAAAAACCTCCCCGCTAGGCAAAATAGGGATAGATCGGCTGATACTGTTTGCTGAGTTAGGTGAGAACACTTACAACATCAGTGAACTAATTGTATCACCTGCAGCAAGCTGTCTGTAGGTCGAATGAACAGTCAACATTTGTAAGCTTTGGGGTCATTTTACAGGCTTTGCAGTTGAGGTCGCCTCCCTGGAGACTGAACAAGGCTCTCGAGGCTAACAGCTCAGTGTCCAGAAGCTTCATGCCCTTTCTCAGGAGCCGTAGCAGCACAGCCCTGGAGGAGGAGGTGGGGCCGTACAGGGGAACAGGAGTTAAAGGAAAGGACTGAGTGCGCAGGTGCGGACGGGGCTAAGAGAGTCCACAAAGAAATGGGGAGCCATTGCTGCCCTGAAGGGGCAAAGCAAAGGGGCTGTGGCTGAAACTGGGCTAAAGCTGCTGTGGAGAGGACCCCGGCAAGTGGTGTGGCCCAGCAGGGAAGGAGCCGGAGAAGTAAATAGGCCTGCCTCCTGCCCTCCTGCCACCCCTCCCCGTAGCTGAATCCAATCCAAAGCCAAGGCAAGGGGGCCTGTCGGAGGGTGAGAGGCCAGCCCCTGGGGCACAGCCAGGACAGGAGATGGTGCGGAGGGGGTCTGGGGGTGTGAACAAATGGAGAGCTGTCAACACAGTCCATCACAAGACAGATCTGGGATAGATTTAAAACACTGCCTTATTCTCTGGGCTTCTGCTGCCTAGAATATAAATGGTCTCTCCCTTTCCAGAGCTTTCTTACCAGCCAAGCATTTGAAATTCACAGAGCTGCTACAAACAAGATTCTTTCCTCTTAAGACTTACCAAACACCACTGTGACCTGTGGTTTCTCTTCATTTTACCTGAGGTGCTGGCTTAGCCCTGTCACTAGTGGTAATGACTAAACGCGTCATGTTTCCTCAACCAGTTTAACCTTCGGTGGGAACTTCACACCTCCGGCATGCGGTCAGAGAAGAGCCGGGCCCCCACCCACCCATGGCTCCCGTCCAGCAGTCAGGGTAACCCCGTAGTAGCCGCTGTGGGAGGAGGAAGGAGGAGGGGCGCAGGCTGGGGCCCTCATAGGGAGAGTGGGGATTTAGCCTCTCCAGTGACGTTTGGGGACAAGACTCCAGCACAAGGTTTACTTACTGTCACCAGGGCTGAGAGGGCTTAAAACGAGGCCAAATGGCAAAAGGCTTGAGTCTCACAGGAGCTCCCTGAGCCCTTGTTTGCCCTGGACGAGGCATGTAGGAGGTACAGGGTGGAAGGAAGGCACCTGACAGAGGACGAGAGACCTCCTGAGGCGGGAGGTGGCCATGATAGACTACTACACAGAGCAACCCCCAGGCCCCCAGCCTCGAGGACAGGAAGCCCCAGGCATGTGGTGGGGGGGCAGGGGCGGTGCTCAGGGAGGGGTGTGCAAAGCTGAAGGCCGGAGGGCAGCCTTGATCCTGCAGAGCTGCGACCCTGTGGGGAGTCATCTCTGACAGGACCAGCCTGGAAAGAGCTTAGGCACTGGACACCCATAGGGCTTAACCCAGCCCACGACCCTCTGGCTGTGCAGGCCAGGCCCATTGCTGTGCCTTGGTTTCCTCATCTGTGAAATGGAGAAAATAAAACCAATCTTGTGCACGGTAGTGTCTAAATGAGACCCCAGAGCAGGCCTTAGACTGAAAGCTCCGCCTGGTGGTTTCTTCCACTCTCCCAGCTTAGCAGGGAAGTTGGCCTTTCTGCAGGAGAGCACCTGTGGGGTCCTGGGAGCCCAGCCTCAGCTAGGTGGGCCCCTTGATGGTCCAGGTTAGGGGTCAGCAGATCGCTCACGTGATGTGAAGGAGCCCCGAGAGCTCAGCGCAGCTCCTCACCCCTGCCACAGGCATCCCTGCATTGATGGCCCAGGAGCCAGTGGGCAAGCGGCCCCCAGGGTCCAGTCTGGCCTATGTTGGGAGGGGGCTGGAACCCGGCCGCTCTGGGCATCCCCACACCACCCCTGCATTGAATAACTTTTATGTATTTATTTATTTATTTATTTTTAAGATTTTATTGGGGAATTGGGGGAGGGAACAGCGTTGGGGAATTGGGGAAGGGGAACAGACAAGTTGCTGTCCTTTTGTTTTTCAGTCTAGTTGTGGAGGACATTGCTTCATTGGCCCAAGTTGGCACCATCATTGCGCTCTTCCCAGGTGAGGCAGATCAGTCGCGGGCTTCTGGACAGCCGCTCACTGCGGCTGCTGGCTACACATGGTAGCCCATGGCAACCCACTGCAACAGGGGCTGCAGCCCTCGCTGTCGCTGGTGACTCACGGCCGCCCAGCTCCAGGTTGAGCTGTTGTTCAGCATCTTAGCTGTAGAGGGCAGTGTCACTGGCCCGCATATGTGGGATCCGAGCCGGGGCCTTCTGGCATTCCAAGCCAGCTCTTAACCAATGTGCCACTCGGCTGTCCCATGACTAAGTTTTAAATGTTCAGATAATTCCAGTCTTTAAAGAACTGCAAATACAGTAGAGTTCCCATACACCCTTCACCAACTTCCCCTCATGTTACCCTCTTGCACAGCCAGCCACATTGCAACGATCCAAACTAGAAAACTGACGTTGGTAGGATACTATTGACGAGAGCACAGACTATTTTAATTTCACTAGTGTTTCCTCTAATGTCCTTTTTCTGTTCCAGGTTCCCACCGAGAACCCCACAGGGCATATATCTCCTTATTCTCCAATTGGAAACAGTTCTTCAGACTTTCCTGGTCTTTCATGACCTTTACACATTTGAAGAGCACTGAACAGTTGTTTTGTTGAATGCCGCTCAGTTTGGCTTGTCTGGTGTTTTCTCGTGATTAGACTGAGCGTGGCAGTGAGGTACCCTCTCATGGGGTCCCGGGGTTGGACATGTCTTATTATGGGGGATGATCACCTGCTGTGTGCCAGACTCTCCACTGTCAAATTACTCTTTTTTTCCTTTGTAATTCATAACTACTTGGGAGGAGATACTCCGAAATTATGCAAATATCCATTTTCTCCTTAAACTTTCACCACTGATTTGTGGATCTTGTCTGAGGCAGTTGTTACTGTGATAGTCTAATAGTGATTTTCTAGTTTCCTCATTCTTCCTCCATTTATTAACGGGAATTCTGTAAGGAAGAGTTGTCTCTTCTTCCCCGTTTATTTATTTATCCAGTTATTTATTTATATCACTACAGACGCATGCATATTTATTTTATGCTTTGGGTTATTATCCAATACTGTCGTTCTATTTACTCTGTTGTTTAAGCTTTGGCCATTGGGAGCCCTTTCAGTTGGCTCCCCTGTGTCTTTGACATGCCCTATCCTTTTGTTTTTTTAAGCCCTTCCTTATTTTCTATACCACAATATGCTCCAAACTTAACTTGTATTCTCCCTGCCACAGTTCTGGAATCGGTCACTGTGCTATGAACCAAAAGCACAAGCAACCTAAGGGAAAAAAATAGATTAATTGGACTTCATCAAAATTTAAAACTTTTTTGTGTCAAAGGGTACTTCACAAATGTGACAAAATGTTTGCACATCATGTACCTGATAAAGGCCTAGCATCCAGAATATATAAGGAACACTTTCACCTCAACAATAAAAAGACAAATAACCCAATTAAAAAATGGGCAAAGGATCTGCATACACATCTTTCCAGAGCAGAGATACAGATGTGCAATAGCACATGAAAAGATGCATAGCCTCATTAGTCATCAGGGAAATGTAAATCAAAACCTCACTGAAATACCACTTCACACCCACTAGGATAGCTAAAATGAAAAGACAGACACTAACAGGTGTTGGCAAAAATGTGGAGAAATTAGAACTCTCACACACTGCTGGTGGCGATGTAAAATGGTCCAGCCACTTCGGAAAATAGTTTGACAGTTCCTCAAAATGTTAAACATAGAGTTACCATATGACCCAGAAATTTTACTCCTAGGTACATACCCAAGATAAATTGAAACACATCCCCACAAAGATTTGTACACAAATGTTCATAGCAGCATTGTTTATAATAGCCAAAGAGTGGAAACAACATAAATGTCCATCAACTGACGGATGGATAAGCACAATGTAATATATCCATACAATGGAATATTATTCAGCCACAGAAAGGAATGAAGTACTGTCCATGCTACAACGTGGGTAAACCTTCCAAACATTATGCTAAGTGAAAGAAGCCAGACATAAAAGGTCACATATCATATGGTTCCATTTATAGTAAATGTGCAGAAGAGATAAGCCCATAGAGACAGAAAGCAGATGGCTGGTTGCCAGGGTCTGAGGGGACAGGGGAAGTGAGAAGGGACTGCTCAACCGATATGAGACTTACTTGGGAGGGATGAAAATGTTTAGGAACTAGATAAAAGTGGTGGTTTCACAACTTTGGGAATGTACTGAAAGCCACTGAGTGCCTCTTTAAAATGATTAATTTTATGTTATGTAATTTTCACCTCAATAAGTTTTTTGTAAAGAAAAGAAACTACATTATGATAACTGCCATGTTTCCACGTATGTACCAGTAAGATTGTGGAAGGAGTGTGATTTATTAATATTAACACTAAACTGTATCAAGAATCTTCTTTAAATAATATGTGCATATGCTTATTTGTTCAGATAATTTCTGGGAAAAAAATAAGTTGGTACAATTTAGCATGTTAACAAAAAAAAGAAGGGAAAAATACCAAGAACCATTTCAGCAACTGCACTCAACTCAGAGTAGGGGAGGGCTGGGCAGGGGTGAATGAATTGCTCTTTTTTTTTTTTTTCATTTTTAATTGTGGTAAAAATTACATAACATAGAATTTAACATCTCATCCATTTTAAAGTGTACAGTTCAGTAGTGTTAATTATGTCCACATGGTTTTTCAACAGATCTCTAGAACATTTTAATCTTGCAAAGCTGAAACTCTGTACCCGTTAAACAATAACTCTATTCCTTACCCCACCGCTGGCAACCACCACTCTACTTTCTGTGTCCATAAGTTTGACTACTGTAGATATCTCATATAAGTGGAATCACACCAAATTTGTCCTTTTGTGACTGGCTTCTTTCACAAGGTCCATCCATGTTGTCACAAGTGGCAGGATTTCCTTTTTTTTTTTAAGGCTGAATAATATTCCATCATATATATATATATATATATATATATATATATATATATGCCTTTTTATTTCATTTGTCACTACCTATCATTTTGGTTTTTTCCAGCTCTATTGAGGTATAATTTACAAATGAAATAATTAATTAATTATAAAAAATATATATGGTGTACAATATGATTTTTTTTCTCTCATCATTTCTTTTCTTTTAAAAAAAAATTTTTTTTATTGCAAAATTGCGGGGGGGACAGCATTGGAGAATCAGGGAAAGGGAACAGACAAGTTGCTGTCCTTTTGTTCTTCAGTCTAGTTGTGGAAGACGTTGCTTCACTGGCCCATGTTGGTATTGTGATCATTGCGCTCTTCCCGGGTGAGGCAGTTTCTTGCCGACCATTGGACTGTCACTCACGGAGGCTCATGGCAGCTCACGAAAGTGCACTCCAGCTGCCAGCCAGCCCCACTGCAGCCTACCCGGGTGGCTGTTGACTCATGGCAGCCCAGCTCCAGGTCAAGCTGTTGTTCACCATCTTAGCTGTAGAGGGCGCAGCATCACTGGTCCTCATATGTGGGACCCAAACTGGGGCCCTGCTGCTCAGAGCTGGTGCCCCAAGCCAACTCCTGACCAATGCGCCGCTCAGCCGGCCCTTTTCATTGGGGAATTGGGGGAGGGGAACAGTGTTGGGGAACTGGGGAGGGAAACTAGCCAAGATGTTGTTCTTCAATCTTAGTTGTGGAGGGCTCCAGTCACCATCTGGCTGCCCGTCAGCAGCTCGTGGCCTCTAAGCTCAAGGTGCTGTGTTACAATCTTAGTTACAGGTGGGCGTAGCCACCATCCCATGCGGGAGTCGAACCAGCAGCCTTGTTGTTAAGAACGCATACTCTATCCACTGAGCAGGTAGCAGCTCAGTTCAAGGTCCTGAGTTCAGTCTTAGTTACAGGCAGGTGTAGCCCACCATCGAACAGGCAGTCTTGTTGTTAGGAGCACGTGCTCTAACCAGCTGAGCCATCCTGCCACCTGTTGGCAGCTCAGCGACAGCTCAGCTCGGGTGCAGCATCACTGGCCCATGTGGGAATTGAACTGGCGGCCCTGTTGCTCAGAGCTCTCACTCTTAAGCTAACTCTTAGCCAACTGAGCCACTCAGCTGGCCCCAAAAATGTTTTAATATACGTATACATTGTGAAATGATTACCACAATCAAGTTAACTAAACATATTATAGTTACCATTTTTTGGTGTGGTGATCTACTCTTAAGATCTACTCTCTTAGCAAATTTCAACCATGCAACACAGTACTATTAACTGTAGTCCCCACGAGGTACATTACACCGTCCCCCTCCCCAAGTAAATCTGTTGGACGTCACTTGATTTAAAAGTTACAAGGGATGGTAATCATTTTGCAATATGTAATATGAAATCATCCCATTGTACACCTTAAATTTACACAATATTATGTGTCAATTATATCTCAATAAAGCAGGAAAAAATGAAGACGCAATATTCCTTTTGGGAAAAATTTTAATAAAAAATAAATATATAAAAAAAGTTATGAGAGGGGTGACCAGTTAGCTCAGTTGGCTAGAGCATGGTGCTGATAACACCAATGTTGCCGGTTCGATCCCCGCATGGGCCACTGTGAGCTGTGCCTTCTTTAAAGGAGTCAGCTATGCCATTGTAGCATGAAAGTAATGTGTAACCAAAGATCATGGCTGTTCCCCAATAAAATTAAAAAAAAAAACAAAAAAACGAACAAACAAACAAACAAATGTTATGAGAGAGTCAAATGCAGATTAGGGAGCATATGTGCTCATATGACTTGGCCTGGCTTTGTGTCTGTGACCGTGGTCCCACCATGGTGTCCTGGCTGTCCATGGGCAGCAGAGAGGGCTACCATGCCATTTCTGGTGAGGAGCAGCACCTGAGCTGGAGGCCTCCATCTAGCTCCAGGCCTGCTCTAGTTCTCTCTGTCATGCTGTAAGGATGTGAGCGAGACTACTGAAGGTGGTTTCCACAGTGTCGTTATCTGGAATTACCAGGAAATCCCCCCCGCTTCACCATTACTCTGACTGCTGAGGCTGGAGAAAAAGACAAAGCTGCCCAGACGACATGCAAGTTGACATGCTGTGAAAAACGCCCAGATGAATTCCCCCTTCGTGCAATAGTCTCTAGACGAGAATCTAGAAAACAAGGACGTCTCAGACATTTTAAAATTAGCACTGTGGGCAGAAGAAACCCTCCGCATGGTGACGATTTTTACTGTTGTGTTGGCTATGCAAGAAAAATTAAATGAAAGAGTAGAAGAAATAAAAATCAGAAGAAAGAAAAAGACAGTTTAGAATGAAAAAGAAGCAGGAGTTGAAAAGCAGTTATTTTGTGGCGGTCCATTGCAATCGACAGTTCCTTAAGCTGGAAGGCCAGGTTTCATGCAGGACTCTTGGAAATTAAAAAGAAACGAGTGAGAGAAGAACAAGAAGGAAAAAGTGAATTAAGTGGGAAACAGCAATTTGAAACAGATTGTGACCTCTCACTTATATGTGGAATCTAAAGAACAAAATGAACAAACAAACAAAACAGAAACAGACTCAGATACAGAGAATAATAAACTGATGGTTGCCAGAGAGGAGGGAGGTTGTGGAGCTGGGTGAAAAAGGAGAAGGGATTAAGAAGTACAAATTGGCAGTTACAAAACAGTCATGGGATGTAAAGTATAGCATACAGAATATAGTCAAATAATGTTGCAACAACTATGTATGGTGCCAGCTGGGTGCTAGACTAATCGGGGAGATCACTGCTTAAACTATATAAATGTCTCACCACTATGCTGTACACCTAAAACTAATATAAAATAATATTGGATGTCAACTGTAACTGAAAAACAAACAACAAAAAAAGCAGAAACAGATCATGATCTTTATGCTCTGACATCCAGTTGCAGGAGGTGCTGCAAACACGTGGAGGGCTGAGGCTCTGTGCCAGGAAATGGGTGACTTGGAGCGAAAGGACCAGGAGGATGGTCTGGGCTGGGATCCTGCTGACCAGAGAGTGACCCATCGCCTGCTCCCATCTGCAGGCACAGCATCTGAGGCTACCCTGAAAGTGTTTGGATTTTCTATTCCTTTGTTTTAAGAAAAACTAATTTTCAGGAGAAAATTCTTCTGATAACTTTCATTATCAAACTTAATAAACTGACCTTAAAATTTCAAATGGAAAAAAGAAGTGAGGACTCTGGGGTTCTGGTGAAAGCCCACAATGCAGCCTCTGCCCACTCTCTAATATAATAACCACAAAAATGATAGGCAGTGCACAGCGATTTCAGATTGGAGGTTATCTAGGATGGGATGGAGTGAGGAGGAGTCATCTTCACCTAAGACTTCAGTGGGTAGCGTTGAATTGGGGTCATTATTTTTAAAGTATTTTGTAAAGTGATGATCTTTTATAATTATTTGGGTGTTTGGGATATTTCATAATAACAAATCTTAGGTTTTCTTCTCTTTACTGAGAATTAATTTACATGCAGTAAATTCCAAAAGTCTTAGGTGTCCAGACTGATTAACTTTTACCTAAGTATACACTGTGTAATCACCACTCAGATCAAAACACAGACCATTCCCAACTCCAAGCAGGCTCCTTTGTGCCCCTTCCCAGGCCATGTGTTTGAGGGGTGTGTGTGCTCACCCCTCACACACACTAAGAAATAACCAATATTTCTACCTCTGTCATCATGATGAGTTTTGCTTATGTAATTTGGGGTCTGGGTGTTTTCTTTTAGCCCACACTGCACCTGGGAGATTAATCTTTTTCTTGTGTATAGCAATAATCCATGCTTTTATTACTGCTTGTTGTATTCCATTGTATGAGTGTACCATAATTTATTCATCCATTGTCTTCTTTATTTTTGTATTCATTTTTTATTGAGGTGTAGTTGACATATTGTATTAGTTTCAGGTGTACATGATTCTATATATGTACATACTGTGAAATGATCACCACAGTAAGTCTAGTTAGCATCCATCACCACGCATAGTCACAATTTCTTTCTTGTGATGAGAACTTTTAACATCTACTCTCGTACATTTGATACCTATGTAATTTTACTAACCATTGTCACCCCAATAGATTTAATTTAAAAAAAAAGACCTAAGGCCGGCCAAGTCGCACGTTGGGTAAGAGTTGGCGTGGATGCCAGCTCTGAGCAGCAGAGCCCTAGTTTGGATCCCACATGAGGGCCAGTGACGCTGCGCCCTCTACAGCTAAGATGGTGAACAACAGCTCGACCTGGAGCTGGGCTGCCGTGAGTGGCTGGTGATGGCGTAGGCTGCAGTGAAGCTGCAATGGGCTGCCGTAAGCTAACGTGAGTGGCAGGCAGCCAACATGAGCTGCCAAGAGCCACCGTGAGAGGCCGTCTAGTGGCCGGCAACTGATCTGCCTCACCTGATAAGAGCGCAATGATAACACCAACATGGGCCAGTGAAGCGACGTCCTCCACAACTAGACTGAAGAACAAAAGGACAGTAACTTGTCTGTTCCCCTTCCCCGATTCCCCAATGCTGTTCCGCTCCCCCAATTCCCCAGTTAAAAAAACACCAAAAACAAAAACCTACTCTCTTAGCAACTTTTAAATATACAATACAGTGGTATTAGCTATAGTCACTATGACTTATTTATTTTGTAACTGAGAGTTTGTTCCTTCTGACCCTCTTCACTCATTTTGCCCACCCTCCACCCCCCGCCTCTGGCAACCACCAATCTGTTCTTGTATCTATGGTTTTAGTGTTGTTTTGTTTTGTTTGGACTCCACATGTAAGTGACATCATGCAGTATTTGTCTTTATCCATTCTCTTCTTCATGCACAACTGGGTTAGAAATATCATATACTATACCCATGAAGATAAAGGAAAAGATGAAGGTCTATAATAACACCATAGCATAAGATGGACAGACACCCTGACACCAGCATCTAGGAGGTCTGATGACATTAATCAAGCCTCTGTGTCCCCTGACCCAGACTTCAGGGAATGACACGTGTGCTGGGGAGTTGGGCCAACACCATGGCAGCCCCACAGGAGGTGCTGGGAGGCACACAGAGAACTGGGCTCCTACCCACACTCCACCACTCTCGACCACAGGAGTAAGCAAACTCAGGAGAAAGGGGCAGAAAAACTCAGCAGTGTAGGACCTATAAAAACCCTGCAAAACAAAAGAAAGGGAACGGCACTTGGGAGACTAGGAGCATAAGAACAAACCTCTGAAAACATCTCCCACAGAATCCAGAACAATCACAAATGTGTGCCTGAAGACACGGTGAGATTTCTGCTTCTGACAATGCATAGCAGACTAAGCTTCATTTTAAAAAATCTTGATATAATTTCTCCTGATATAATTTGCCAAATAAAATACAGCCTGCATGCTTTTAAGCATATGCTGAGCTTGTAGGAAAGTACAGGAAATCCCCAAGGGCTGAAAACCAAGATCTGGAAACCAGCATGGTAAGCTGCTGAGTGAGCTGCAGCTGCCTGGGGCATTTGACATGTCAGAAGCTGGGGATTTCATGGTCACAAGGGACTCATAGGACAAGGCTTTGCAAGGTGGAAAAATGGAACCAAGGTGCCTGCCCAAAGTCAACAACTACAGAGCTACAACCTCCTTAGAAGTATGGACTAGAAAATCTTTGCCCTGGCAAAAGGAAGTGACAAAGAAACTTGAATGTCTTGGCCTCGACTCTGGGTGGGGGGAAAAAAAATCACAGGAGATTTTCTAACAACCCAAGCCTCATGAGAGATTGGAGTTTGAATTTATGCCACCGGTGTAAGTCAAGAAATACTAAGCTAGCAAATGACTTTAAAGTGCTCCTGGTACAGAGCAGAAGACAGTGTGACCCCACTTTGACAGAATGTGCTGTCATCACAGGCCCCAGGATTCCTGCTGAACATAAGCTCACAACCCAAAATGTAACAATACACAAAGCAAAAGCCAACAAAAGACCTTCAGGTACTGGGATTGTTGGATACAAAATATGAAATGCTTATCTTTAAGTTTTAAAGAAATAAGATTGAATTAAAAACAGGAGCAAGAAACATGATACTATCAAGGAAAAAAAAAGACTGGACTAGTTTGAAAAGATCTAATTAAAACTTCTAAAATGAAAAATCTCATCACTGAAATAAAATTCAATAGACATTTAAAACAAAAGAGTAAACAAATCTGACAGGGAACTGGAAAATTAGAAGACAGATCTGAAGAGACTACCCAGAAATGGAAAGTCCACAAGGGGGCTCACCCAGGCCAAATGCCTAGGACTGTGCCTGGCAGAGTGCTCAGTAAATATTTGCTGAATAAATAAGAGACAAAGAGAATAAAAGAAAGGCTAATATGTCTCATTAGGTTCTGAAAGAAAATACAGAGAATTGAAAAGAAGGATTATTTAAAGAGGAAAACAGCTGAGAAACTTCCAGAGTTGACAGAAGATAAAACATGAACTACAAAGACCCACAAGCATTATAAGTTAAAAAAAAGTCCACACTTAGGCACGTTTTATTAAATTTGCAGAACGCCAAAGACAAAGATCCAAGCAAGACTTGTTATAACCATAACAGCAACTTTATTTTGTCTCCCAATTGTCATGAAACCCGTTCAAGTGGGCGAGCTGCTGGCCTTGCCCCTGCAGGAGACCTGGGCAGGCCCTCTTCCTCAGCAGGCACACAAAGGTAGGAGAGTACCAAGTCACTTTGATTGCAAGCATAGTCTCAATTCCCTACTCAAAATGTTGGGCACCTGTCTGCTGTGTCCCCCAACTTCGAGGAAGGCACAACGAGCTCTCCAACGGGTCTTCTCAGAGCCCCTCCTGCGAGGCTTCAGTGAGGAGGTAGCAACCCTGCCCTCACCGGGAAAGCGGGACTCACCACACAGCTCTCTCCAAGCCAGTGTTTCTCAACCCAACACAAGTTTCCCCTTAATGGACACTTGGCAACGCCTTGAGACACTCTGGGAGGGTACTACTGGCATCTAGTGGGTAGAGGCCAGGGATGCCACTGAGTAGCCTGCAACACACAGGACAGGCCCCCAGAACAAAGAACCATGGGCCCAGAAATGTCAGCGGTGCTGCGGTTGAGAGACGCTGCTCTAAAGCAGCCCTCCTATGATGCTCATCGGCCACAACTGGGGCCCTCTTTTACACTCCTGCTGGGGTGAAGCACCTGATCCCTTACAGGGCCCTACGTTTATCATCAAGGGGCAGCGTCATGCAGTGGCTGAGACCCTGTTTCCATCTGTGGCCCTGGACGAGGCCTCAGTTTCCTCACCTGTAAAGTGGGAAGCATGACCCCCAGGTGTGGGGATCACAGCGGGAAATGTTGGGGATCATCAGTTGGGTGGGCATTGAGAGAGTGTCCTTCTCTCCTCCTGGGATTGAGTCAGTCGGGTCCTGCCTTTCGAAGATTAAGTGGAATTTGGGGCAGCAGCGTTCGGGTGTGGGACTGAACCACTGTGGGTGAGCTGCAGCAAGTAGCAAGGTAACACCTCTGCCCCGATGCACACAGCACTGGCCCCTTGGGTCAAGAAAGGAACCTGAGCGAGCTTAAGAATGAGACCATCTGGGTTTGAATTCCAGCTCAGCCACTTACCTGGTTTATGACCTTCACCAGACCCCTAAACCTCCCTGAGCCTGTTTTCTCATCTCCAGTGTGGTCGGAACAATGAAATACATTGCATGGGGTTGTTGTGACCGTCAAATGAGACATTCCCTCACCCCAACACAGGGTCTGTCACGTGTGTGTGTGTGTGGCGGGGGTCTCAGGAACTGGGACCTCCCTTGTCCCACTTCCCCTCTTTGCTCTGCCTGTTCAGGGGGACACCAGTTGGGCCATCTAGGTGGATTGGGAGGCCTTGGCTTTCTCCTCCTTAGGGAACTGAGGGTGAAGCTGGAGGGTGGAACACGCACCCACCCCTGCCTGGCTCCATGGTGAGCCATCAGCCAAGCCTCACATGTCATGCTTCCTATCCACCACCAGGTGTCACCCTCAGCCCTCTCACCACTGCATATCAAGCCACCATTGATGGATGCAGAGAGGAGGCAGGCCCACAGCACAGAAGGCGAATGGCCTTGTTCACAAGCCACACCTAGATGGGGACCCAGACGTCCCAGCGCTTAGCCCTAGAGCGCTCTGCTCCTGTGGACTCCCAGACTTGGTTCCGGCCTCTACACAAGACTATCTATCTGGGACAGAGGCCAACTAGCCGGTGGATATTCGCTCCGTCACCAGGACCCCACGGACCAGAACTTGACCCAGCCTTCCTCCTCGCATCATGGTGGCCTCCCCAACCTGCAGGACCTTGGGTCTTGATGTGTCCCTCTTGATTCCAGGCTCTGCACCAATCCATGGAGCTGGCTCCAGGGCCTGGATCTCTATCCTAAACTCTCTCATCACCTCCCTCTTGCCAACCCCAACTCTAGACATTCACCCTGGTCCCTTTCTTACTCCCCAAGAGTGGCTGAAAAATGCCTTAAGACTGAAGTTTGGAATCCAGTGTAAATTCAGCAGGCAACATTGGATAGGGCAGATAGCCAGCAGACAGCTCTAAAGTCTTCCCTGGAACCTCAGGCAAAGCTTTCTGCTCTTCCCCTCAAGCATACTAGTGGAGGGCAGAGGCTGCTGTCTCCAGGGCTGCCCAACACCCACCTGGACGCCTTTTACAGTCTCCATCTCCCAGCTGCAGCGGCCACCCTCCCTCTGACCCCACGGACAACCTGGGATCTGATTTCCCAGAAGCCTGGAGCCTGAAATTTACCAGGACCATTTTCATTTTCCCCTGCGCTAGGTGCACATCCCTTGACTTCATTAGGTTCATCACTTTCTGTCCTTTACCCCCCGTCCTTCCTGGACTTCCCTGGTGTACCCCTATCCCCTTCTCTTGGCTCAGCCCTCAGATCCTGGCTCAAACTCCACACCCCCAGAGAAGCCTTTCCATGTGAACACACACACACACACACACACACACACACACACACACACACCACACACACACCTAAATCTTTAATCTTCCCCTCCTCTTGGTCATCTTCCCTGAGCTCCAAACATTCCCAGAATTGCCCTCCGTTATAAAAACTGTTCCTGCTCCTGAAGCCATTTACAAGTCACTTAATTGTTCTTTTTTTTTTTTGTAATCTGATTTTATTTGACCATCTGTATCTGTAATCTTCTAGCGTTTTGTTATTGATGCCTTTAAAATAGGTTTTCTCTTTGTCGTCTTTAAAGTTTACTTCTTGTTTAGAAGATAAACATTACTGACTTCATTCTTAATGTCAGTTCTTCATCTACGGTCTTGTCCTCTTGAAAATCTCTCTTTATCTCATGGGTGGTCGTCTGCATCTTCTTAAACTCTTACATCTTTAACTTTCATATGTTTAATCTTTTAATCTCAGACTTTAGGCTTTGATCTTCTAACTTAAATCACATTCATTTTGTCACTTTATTTTATCATTATTTTAAGCCTCTTCACTTTTATCTTTTGTTAAGGGTAAGTTTTAAGCCCAACTTCCTGGTTTTTCATTTTAATTTTGTATTTGCTGATTTTAACTTTGCATTATATGTTAGCTTTCTGCATATTTATACAATATTTTAAAGTTGCCATCTCATGGGTCCTAGTCTTTTTTGTTTCATCTTAAAATGTTTTCGTTGTTGAAAAAACAATTTTTGATTTAAACTTTTTACTGGCTTTTGATTTCCTCAGTTTAAAATCCTTATTTATCTCCGTGATTACTTCTTAATCTTCCAGGCATTCAATCCTCACACATGCAACCGGTGTTCTATGATTGTCATCAACCCTGTTCTGCAGATGAGCAAAGGAGGATAAGTACTTGCTCACATGGCTAGTGAGTGGCGAGGGGGATGGCAAACACAGGCCATGTTGCCAAGTCTGGGTTCTCTCTCTCCCTCTCTCTCTCTCTGCTTCTGGTCTCCTGGTTGCTGCCTCCACGTCACCCCAGGAGCCCACAGTGCCCTCCAGAAAGGTCGGGTACCTCATTCCCCTGGCTGTCCCGGCAGGTCCCTCAGGCTGCCCCTGGATCTTCCTGACCTTTCCCAACTGCTTTTCCCAAAACCTCATTCCAAGAGCCTGACTAGCCCCTCTGTGCAAACATCACTCTTGATTTACTGAAGCACGTGGTTGCCTTGAATCTCACGCCACCCAGGATTCCTCTAAGGTCCTGCGTGTTTTAGAATCTGTGATCTCTGACACCCATGGCCATTGGAGCAGGAAAGATTATGCCAGGAGGATGCCAGGAACCTAGAAGGGACAGTAGGCATGAGGTCCCACCCATGTCCCCCACCCTCTGGTGGGACCCTGGTCTGACCTGATGCTGGAGTCCTGAGGGCTGGCATGAGGGAGGACAGGAGAGGTTCTCCACCAGACCCCTGGCCCAGCTTTACACCAGGCGGCCCCGATGCTCTGATTTCCTGGATGGTCTGGTCCTGTTCTCCAACAGGCTGTGTGACAGCTGAGCTGCCACGTTGCACAAATGCAGGAGGCGTTCTTCACACAGCGCCATGCAGAGATACTGTGCGAGGATTCTCCAAGTGGGCTGAGGATCAAGGAGCAGCTGGCTCTTGCAGAGTTTATCCCAAACGGGGGTCATCTTTGGGGTCACCTATGATTGGTTCACACATGGGCTCATGACTCAATCCAGCCAGTTAGATACTCCATCCCACCCCAGTACTTTCTTGCAGGACCAGCACTGGTCACCGGGATCCCTGAGCATGTCCATCTTCCAGGCTTGTTTCACCTCTTTCCCACCCCTCGCCCCCAGCTATAAAGAAGAGAAAAGTAGTAGACAGTTGAAAAATGTCAGACCGAACAGCATATACTGTTGGCGTCCATGTGTACAAGGAATAAAACAGCAGTGGGAATCTATGCTGTTGGAAGTCCAGATTCTTTTCCTCCAGGGAGATAATTAGCAGCAGGGGGTTTGAGGGGGCTTCTAGGAGCCCGGCACATTCTATTTCCTGGTCGGGGTGCTGGTTACAGGGAACTGCTCAGTTTATGAAACCCCACCTGCTGTACTCTTAGATTGTGTATATTTCTATATGTATAGCTCAATAAAATTTTTTAAAAAAATAACAGCTAAGGAAGCATTTTCCTGCAGGCAAAGGATATGGTTTTCCCAGGGCCTGGACCATGTCTGGCCTGCCGCTTTTATCTCCATCAGAGGACTCAGACCCGCCATCCCGGATCATGGCTGGGAAACCCTCAGATTCTACAGTCTTTCAGGTGATGGCCCACTTCAGTGAGTTCCTGCTTTAGAGCCATTTACCCTAGAGGGCTTGCCAGGAAGTCGCACGCTCACCCCACACTTCTCCGATCCCTGCTTGTGTATTCTTCTTTGTGCCCCTTTTATTATTTTTTAAATTTGTTTCAGGTGTACAAAACAATGTAATAGTTAGATATTTACACCCCTCACAAAGTGATAACTCCCTCCCCCAATCTATTACCCCTCTGATGTTGTATATGGCTGTTACAATACCATTGACTATTGTATATTCCCTATGCTGTACTCCACATCTTGTGACTATATATACAGAGGGTGCCAAAAAATATATACACATTTTAAGAAAGAAAAAAACTATTAAAATTGTAATACTCAATGTATATACCGACAACAAAAGAGGAATACAAGTCATGTTTGACTTCTGGAATTACAAGAGGTGGTCAAGGTGTGGCCAGAAAGTGGGCCTTTCTCGGCACAAAGTCCAGGTTCTTGGCAACTCAAGCAAAGAATTGAACGAGATGCCAGGGTAAAGCACTGAAAAAGTAGTTTATTCGAAAAGATAGTACATTTCGAAGAGTAGAAGTAGGCCCGAGCAGTAGAGAATGGCTCAAGGGCCCATTATTAGAAGAGAAATTACATTCCAAAGAGTTTGGAGCAGGCCACGCGCAAAGGCGAGGCTCAAAGTGCTCAAAAAGGAAAAAGCGGTCAAGAGAGCAAGGCGTCCAAAAAGGAAAAAAAAGGGAAAAAGGGCAGACTTCCCAGGACTTGGGGTTTTTATCCCTTCTCTAGAATGGGCTGTTCCCCTAAGGGCGTGGGACTACTTGATTGGCACCTGTGGTTGACAAGAGGTACTGCGCAGGTGCAAGACTGGTCTGATCTAGTTGGGTATTTTGTGCCCATTTGCTTTCCAGCAGGGGTAGATAGTTACAATGAAAAGAAGTTTGGGGTTGAGAGGGGAGGTAACTGGGCGGTCACATTCTGTGGGACGTGCAGGAATGCAGAGACCCAATGCCTGCCTCTAACTGCCTGCCTAGTTTTCCCCTTGAGAGATGTGATCCCCATAAAATCTCTATGGGAAGCTGAGGGACAGGAGGTCTTTTCTTCTGTATCTGCTTCCTGCTGGGCAGGGGTGTAGAGCTGTCCCTGCCTATTGGGGGATTCACAGAACTCTCACCCTAGCTGATCTCAGATAAGAGGAAGGGGTCTCGAAATCCGCCTGGAAGACCATGTTGGCTTCTTTGGTTGTGACTGGCAATCTTGTTGGGGTATCCTCTGTATCCCCAAGGTCCCTGAATGAGGAAAAATATATTTTAATTAATAAATCTGTTAGTTCTCATGAAGCCTGTGGCCATTCAGCCTGTTACTCCGGTGGCGTCAATTGTCTGGGCCCAGAATGGGTTTGGCATTCAGCTTACTGGCCTGGGAAATATTAGGAAGTCACAGGCTTTCAAGTAGTTTTCTGAAGCAGGGGTAGGAGACTTCTATTGTTTAGGATTCAGAAGCTGACTTACAAAGCAAATCAAGAAGGGGGAGAGGGGGATAGGAGAATTCTAGGATTCAGGCTAGGAGCAATCTTTAGCCTAGGATTCACAAACTGATGAGAACAGTAATCAAAGCCGGGGGCAAAGAAACTAAGAAACTAGGGAGGAGACTTAACATTTCTATACTTAACATTTCTATAGGAAAGAAAACTTAAAAGTCTTTGTGGGGGGCACTCTCTTGGCCGGTAACAAAGGTGGTTACCATCAGCGTCCAGACACTTCTGACTATGGCGAACTACGAACTACGCTTGAGCAACGCTGACCAAAGTGTCCACTTGTATCAATGTTTTTGGCACCCATGGTATATATATTTAATTATAGTTGACTCCCTTTTTATTTTTTAATAGGCTTTCTTGAGATGTAATTTACATACCTTACAATTCACCCATTTAAAGAGAATAATTCAAAGGTTTTGGGCCGGGCAAGTGGCTCAGTTGGTTAAGAGTTGACTTGGGGGCATGAGCTCTGAGCAGCAGGGCCACCGGTTCAGTTCCTACATGGGTCAGTGATGCTGTGCCTTCTACAGCTAAGATTGTGAACAACAGCTCGACCTGGAGCTGGGCTGCGTGAGTGGCCGGCAATGGCGTAGTCTGCAGCCCCTGCTGCAGTGGGCTGCCTTGAATCGCCATGAGCCGCCATGGGCGGCAGTGGGCTGCCGTGAGCCACTGTGAGCAGCAGTCCAATGGCCGACTGCCTCAGCCAGGAAGAGCGCATTGACAATACCAACATGGGCCAATGAAGTGGTGTCCCCCACACTAGATTGAAGAACAAAAGGACAGCAATTTGTCTGTTCCCCTCCCCTAATTCCCCAATAAAATATTTAAAAAAATTTTTTTTTCGTATACTCACAGAGTTATGCAAACATTATCACAATCAATTTTAGGACATTTCATCACCCTGAAAAGAAGCCCTGTACCCTGTAGTCATCACCCACTGCCCACCCACCTACCCCCATCCCTCCACCGATCCCAAGAACCGTTCTGTTTACCTGGTAATGGTGTGCTTTTATCTTTTAGCTAAAAACTGATTATGTTTCCCTCTGTGTATCTGTTGCCAAAAGTTTCAGAGGGAAATGTGTGGCCCATGTCTGACAACTACCCGCGCCCTTACCTCTGGTTGCATCTTATTTTCCTGCCCTTGTTTTTCCTAATTTCCTAACTTGTTTTTTTTTTCTGTTTTATTTTATCTTTACATACATAACTTGAAAACCCCACAACAGTATTTGATTGGAGTGTCACTGAATTTACAGATTAATTTAGGGGATAATTATCTTCCCATCTGTGAGCATGATATATCTTTCTGTTTAAGCGTTTTAAATTTTTACATCCTTAAGTTAATTTTATGATGTTATCTATAAAGATCTTGAACAACTTTTACAAAATTTATTCCAAAATATCTTCTATTTTGCTTTGGACTATTCAATAAATGATGCTAGGACAATTAGCTGTCCATATGGAAAAAGAATAAAATTAGATTCCCACCTCCCACATAAGCAAAAATCAAATCCAGATGAATTAAAGAACTACGTCTGAAAAGTAAAGTTGTGAAACTTTCAAAAGAAAATGTAGGATAGGGAAGTGTATTATATTGGAAAAACCCAAAGCCATAGTGGCTTAAGTCAGCTCTTTTATTTATGATCATTTCTGTCTCAGGTGTAATCACTCTAGAAGAAGGAAACAAAACCAAACCCCAAAAAATTATTATGACTGATTCACAGCCATATCATGAAATCGGCTTTTAACTTTCTGTCCTGCCACACTTAGCATGTTGAGGTCACCTCAAAGTCTAAGATGACTGCTGGAGCTCCAACCATCACATTTACCTTTTAGATGGCATAATAAGGAAGGTGAGGGCAGGAAATGTCCTAGAAGCTTCACAAAATGTTTTCATTTACATTTCATTGGCCAGATGTCAGTCTATGGCCACACAGCTAGAAAGGAGACTGGAAAATGTAGTCTTATAGTTGGGTGTCATTATACCCAGCTAAAAACTGGAATTTTGTTGCTAAGGAAGAACAGAATGGATATTAGACATTGCCAACAGAATCGGTCATAGAAAGTTTTTCTGAAACAAGATGCAAAAAGCACAAATGTTTAAGGAAAATAGTGACAGATGTTACTAAATTAAAATCTAAAATTCCTTATAAATAAATTATTTAAATTATCTTAATAAATAAATACTGAAAGCAAAATGAAAGATAAATATTAGTTTGGGAAAAGATTTGCAGTGCATATAACTGACAAAGGATTGGGATCTATCATATATTAAGAATTCCTACAAATCAATTAAAAAAAGATAAAACCCAGTACATGAAACTTACCCTCCCGCACTCAACAGAGACCAGAGAGGATGGCTTTGGTCTGAGCAGGTGTGCCAGACAAACCAGTAACGTTAACACTGAGTGAGCTTCAGCATGCAAAACGGGGGGCTGAAGTGGTGACCTAAAGGATCAAGCCCCTGCAGTGGGACAATGTCACTTCATAAGGCACAGGGTGACCTCCAACTGACATGAGTGTAGTATGTACGTGGTTAAATGTGGCTTTAAGTCCTCTCTGAAACGAGGTGCAATCCGTATAACTGAATAAATGAAAGGATGGAGGTGCTGCTGTTTCCCACAGACCCCTACATTCCGGTGTCTCAACCTCTGTAGCTATAGACAATTCCCTTGTGGGGGACGGGGGCGCTCCTGCAGCTCCGCCCTCTCTGGTGGCTCTTCCCATCTTGTCTGCAATACCTCTTCCCCTTCTGCCCAGAGAAATGGAAAATTCTGGCTGTCTTTACTCGGATTCCCCAAAGAGGTTGGTGCAAGTGATCGAGAGGTGACACTAGAATGCCTGTGAAGGACAGGACAGGACAGGGAGGACAGCCAGTGAAGAACGTGTTAGTGAGCAGGTAACCTTCAAAGCTCCATATTGCTAGGAACCCTCTGAAAGCTGGGGACCACACGCCTCAGGATTGTCTCATTCAGTGGGGGCCCCTGGGAGAGGGTTTCAGTCACCAGCTCCCGCCCTCAACGGCTGAGGGTCCCTCAGGGTGCTCAGGCACTCACCTGGGGTCAGACATTGCCCTCAGACAGAGTTATGGGAAGCTGTTGGCAGGTGACTCCGGGTTGGCCAAGGGCATATGGGAAAGACACCAACAGCCAAGTGGGTAAAAGTGCCAGAACCCTCCAACATTACAATTGAGGTACCCCCCACTCCAGGAGCTCTGCCGCTTCCCTTTCCTGCCTTCTCCCCCACATCTGGGTCAAGCTGGACAACTTATTATTCCTGATGCTTCCTGCACTGTCTCCTGTCTCCTAAGTTGTGCTCAGGCTTTTTGCTCCTCTAAGTCTGGCCTCATCCTTGTAGGTCCAGCTCAGACGCTGGTGTCTCCCCCACCATGTCCTGCTACTTGCCCTTCTCAGAGCATCCATCTAATTACCTGGTATTTATTCCTAGCTGTGTCTGTCTCCCCAGCCAAATTTAAGTTCTGAGAGGATGAGGATGGTCTGATCTTCTTCCTCTGTGGGTGCCAGGGTTTATGACTGTGCCCTGCACACAGTGACCTGCATACAAAGCTTGTGAATTCCCATTCTCCAGACGAGGAGACATGGACCTGAGAAGCAAAGTGACCTAGATCCCCAAATGCTTTACTGAGCACCACCAGTAAACTCAGCCCTATGGGGTAGGACTTGTCTGCCAAAAAAGAGGAGATAATTTGGGCCCTGCCTTTGGGATATGTTTAGTCCAGCCGAGGAAAGGGGGACCTGTGTGAGCACTGGACACTCGTTCACACGTCCAGTGTACACGGAGTGTCCTGCCCTGTGTTGGAAATGCAGGCGGTCAGGGACTGCCAGCCGTGTTTCTAAGCCACACATGGGTCCAGGAGGCAGGAAAGCCAGAAATGACGGGGATTCCATCCCTGTCCTCAGAGAAGCCCTGTCCAGCAAGGAGACCAGAGCATCCTGGGAGAAGAGGACCACCTGAGGGGATCAAGTGAAGGTGGGCAACGTGGACAGTAAGTGATAAAGTAACTCAGAGAAGCAAGATCCGGGAAGACTTCTTGAAGGAGGCAAATTGGGGCTGAGACTTGAGGAACAAAAAGGAAGGGTTTCCTGTCTGCCCCAGTCCTCAGGGACCGTGGCTCTGGCTTGCCTCACTTTTCCTTTCATCATTTTGCCCTGGGGGTCTGGTCTCCCCAAATACCCTGGGAGCCCATAGAACTCAGGAGACCCTACTGGGTGAGAGGAAAGGACTGGGTCTAATTCCAACACTGAAGCCCTGAGTGGACCTCGAGCAAATCCTTCCTTTTCTCTGGGTCTCAGTTTCCTCATCTGTTAAATGGGTTCATTCTCACAAGTTTGCTGGGAGGAAAGGAGTCCATGTGTGGTTTCTGAGCCAGGAGTGGGCAGAGCCCCTTAGAGATCACGCCACCAGCCCCCTCATTTCACAAATGGGGAAACTGAGGCCCAGAGGGGCCAAGGGCCTGTCCAAGCACATTCAATCAAGCTCAACAAGTCCCTGTCTGGGACTTGGCTTTCAGGACTAAGGGAGCGTGTTCCTCTCCTGAGAAGCTGGGTTCCTCCAAAGTGAGGGGTTCCCCACTTGGTGGTGTGTGCTGTCTTAATTGGCATCTTGAAAATGTTAATTGAGGGAAATTATGCAAAGGAGCCCAGATTGGAGATGCTCGTTTGAATCTCAACAAGGTGCTACATTAAAAATAGCAGGAAGAAGGAGGTAAGTTTAAGAGTGGAGGAAGGCTGCCAGGCCATATGCCCCGAGAAGGTCCAGGCTCCTGGGCCCTTGGTGGGGAGACCAGGACTCAGACCTGGTTGTGCACCCCGGCTTTAATAGCTGGGGACTCCTGCTGCAGTTCTGCTCCCACTAGTCCCTTCCACACACTGGAAACCCAAGCAGTGACTCTAAGAACCAGATGTGACCACGTCACTCCTCTGTATGTAACCTGCTGAGGCTGCCTGTTGTCCTCAGGATAAAGCTAAGCTCTTAGCCCTGTGCTCATGCCTGTCCTGCCTGGTCCCTCGTCTCATGTCCCACCACGTCCCCAGCACTCCCCATTTCTCTAGCTGAGGGAGCACCCATTCTGATCACCCCAGCCTCACCCTGACGCTGAGCCTTTGCACAGGCCACTCCTGCCACCCGGAGCAGCGCTGTCTCCTCTTTTCCACCAGGAGAGCTACGTCATCTTTCAGGCATCAGCTCACAGGCACCTTCCCAGCGCCTCCAGGGCAAGCTGGTTGTTTCCAGCTCTGCTCTTCCAGAAACTTCTATAGTACCTGCTCTTGGAATCGATGTGTCCGTGGGTCTGGTCACCCTGGGCTACATGCTCCCTGAGGTCAGAGGCCACGTCTAGGCATCCCCTGGGCCTGGCCCAACCCAGAGCTGGCTCCCCGTCCTGCACAGGGAAGGTTTGGGGTGTATGCGGGGAGATGACCAAGGGCCGCCTCCCTGTACCCTGCCATGCACCCCTCCCTCCAGAGGTCGCTGAACAGGCCTGGGCGACCCTGGGCTCCCACCCCAGCCTGTCCTCAAGGACAGAAGCAGGAGGGAGGGGAGTGAGGAAGGAGGCTGGTTATTAATTAAAAAGCAAGTCATGTGCAGGTCCTGCTTCACTCCAATAAAAACCGTCAAGGGTATTAATTACCAGATCTGGTGATAGACGTGGGGTAGGTTTACTCAGACTGGGTACGGAGCCTGGTGGTCAGAATGTCAATGAGCACCCGGCCTCTGAGGCTCAGTCTCGGCTGAGGGGCTGAGAGGTGAGGAGCACCTTGTGTGGATGACCGGTAATAAATATAACATTACCGCCACCAGTTACCTCCTGCCAAGCAGTCACAGAGTACTAGGCAGGGGCCACGTGACCACTTTTTCACGTGCCTTCTGTCATCTCACTCCCAATAGCCTCTTGAGATTGGTCCTATTTTTATCCCTATTACAGCTGGGGACATTTGGGCACAGAGAGGTTTTATAACTTGACAGGGTCACACAGCTAGCAAGTAGCAGCCTGAGCTTTTAATCACAGGGACACAAGGACCTAGACATGCTGGCTAGCATCATCCAAGCAGCCCTGTGTGACACAGGTGGGGAAACTGAGGCAGGAGAGGGCATCACTGACAAAATCATACTGCACATTGGTGGAACATAAACCGTGTCCCCTCCTCACCAGCTAAGGGTGGGGGGGGGTCTCAGATGAGTCAGGGTTTGGGGGCTGAGGTCACCTGCCCCTGCCCGCCCGCCTCCTCACCTCCTTCCCTCCTCCCTCTGCCACCTCCCCAAACTCTCTGCAGCCCAGCTGGGCTGAACCAACCCAGTACTTCTCCATGTCAGCCCCGGAAAGCGGTCTCAGCCCAGCATCAGTCCCAGTGGAATTAAAATAGGCCTGACCTAAATACGAACACAGTGCCAGCGCTGAAAATACGGCTGTGCCAGCAGAAACGCCGACTGGGAAGGAAACTAATGCACTGTGGGATGAACACCCCCTACCCAGGAAGGGGGCCAGGCTGCCCCAGGTCCAGGTGAAGTCTGTGTGACTATGAACACTGACAGTTCCCTGAAATGTCCCCAAGTGTGGCAAAGAGGTGGATGAGAGAGGACAACTGCCCCTCCCACACACACACACCTGGCTGATGGCAAGCCCTTAGAGCGAGTGGAGTCGGGGAGCCCATCACTGCCGTCTGAGACTCAGAGGGGAGGTAGCGACTCAAGGCTGCACAGCTCATGAGCAGCAGGGGTGGGGAGGAAGGCTTCTGGTTTCTGGGCAAGAAGAGGAGTGAGTGGAGGGAAAGCAAACGGGCTCCTGAAGCTGAAACTTGGGCCCATGACCCAGGGAGACCATGCTGGGGGCAATGGCTTTGACTGGCCTTGGGGGAGGGGGGGAGGCAGGGGGCTTGGCTACTAGGATTCTGGCAGAAAAAAGCAAGCCCTGTGGAACGATGTGCAAGCAGGCAATGAACAAACTGTGCTCCCGCTGGCAGGGCCAGCTTCTTGGGCCACACAGGGCCCTGTGCTCAAGAGGGCTCCATGCTTGGTTTAATGCTCTGTGGTTGCCATCTTGAAATTCTTACTAATTTTATCTTTGAAAGTGTGTTTTGTAAGTGAACCCAACGCGACAGTGAGAAGGAGCAGGAACAAAGCAGGTACTCAGGACATGTTTGTCCCTTCCATGCCGTCATATTCGCATACAGCGTTGGTGATGCCCCACAGGGCAGGGAATTCCGGTGGACCCAGGATGGGAAGGAGTTCAGCGAGACTCAAGCCCGTACAAGGTAAGCATGTCATATCAAGGAACCACTGGGGGCCATGACAGGTCCCGCTTTCTGTTCAAACCAGACCTTGCTCCGAATGCAGAAAGATGGCAATGGCTTTCTAAGAAACACAAAGAACCAAGGAACCGCATCATAGCCTTTCTTACTTGTTACTTCCCTGTATTAGCCAAAATGATGACACCGAAGGAAAAGGAAAGATAGGGCAACTTATAGTTTCTTTTCCTTTTAGTCCTTCCTTACATGTCATAAGCCAAAGGTAGAGGGAGTTGGGTGGATGTTTGTGTATCAATCAGTGAAATAAAAAGTTAAGTCACTTTTGCACAGTGTTTTCACTATTGGGCGAGAATAAAACACATACATGCATGTACGTACAAGCCACAATATGAATTGTGTAAATTTGGTGATTGTACATAAAAGTTAAATGTTCTTATAGTTGTGCTCAAGACTGGCATTGGACAATATAAAGATGAATGGTAAAGAATGAGATGTCAAAATGTGAATAATTTAAATTTTTAATTTTTCTGTACTTAGACATTAAACAGCAAATAAAAAAACAAACAAAACACTATGAGAAGTCAAAAGAAAGACCTCAGAAGGAAAACGTTTTATGTTTTAGTACTTTTCAGGACATATTTTTCCTGCTTCTTAAACAGTGTACCGCACGTTTTTTGTTCTGTAGTTATATAGGTGGCCCCAGCCCTGGGGCTGAACCATTCAGGGGCCAGGCAGGAAGAGGAGCGTGTCTCCTGTCGTGTTTTCTTCTTTACCCAGTTCTCTGCAAAGCAGACTGAGCAGGGGTACTGTGGGCCTGCGGGGGCCCAGCCAGGCCGCTGACCAGCTTGAGATTAGAGACTCCTTCCTGGAGGCGGTGACATGGGAGCTGGGCCTGGAGAAGAGAACAGAATGTTGGCAGGTAGACAAGGGGGCTTTGAGGACACCTGGTGGTTGTCTGTCCAGGAACCTTGGGGTTCTCCGAGTGCCAGGCTGGCCCTGGCATGTGTGTCCACCTGAGCAGCAGCTCCAGGAGGCCTTCGGCACCAACCCCAGAGGATCCATAGCAGGCGAGGGTGGAAGATCATGCCTCAGAGAGGGGGTCCTCGCGCTCCAGGGCCAGGCCCTCGACAGGCCCCTCCACCTCATTCGATGAGCACACATCTACCGAGCTTCTTCCGGCACTGTTCTGGGTACAGGACAGAGAGCAGAGAACAAGACGGACCAGAGCCCTGGCCTTGGTGGGGACAGCTAACCGGAAAAGACCAGGAGCTTAGGGAGGGACAATCTCGGCCATCAGGGGTGACAGGAAGCTCCAGGTCCAGCGGGTCAGATAGAGTGGGCCTGGACGAACTGTTTCTCGAGTTGGATGGAGCTCTCAGTGGAGCCTGGGCAGGGGATCAGATGCCCAGGAGGGCCCAGCGGGCAGAGGCCTGGTGGCCTCGAGCTGGCGGGCTCCGAACAAATTAGAAAGTGGCTCTGCTCCGGGCAGATGCTGTGCTGGGGTGCTAGGGGAGACGGGCTGCCTGTGGAGACAACCTCGTGTCACTGAGGCCTGGTGAGCTGAGCATGGCCTGGACTTTGGCCCTGGCTCACCCGCCCACAGCCTGCTAGGCCACTAAGGCCTGGCATGGCCAGGCTAGACGTCCAGTGTGTCTGTGCTCTCAGGTGTCTGGCCCACCTCCCCACTGGGGTCCCTCAGACAACAGGGGGCTAGGGCCAAGGCCAGGTAGTAGGAGCCTCGCAGCGAATGCCCTGGAGCCTTCTACGTGGCAGACACCATTCTGATCACTTGGCACGCAGGAACCCATTTAGTTCTCATGGCACCTCCTCCAGGTGGGCAAACTCCTCATCCCCATTCGATGAGTGAGTTTACTGATGCACAGAGAAGTGAGGTTATTTGCCCAAAGACACAGCTGGCAAGGGCTTAGCTAGAATTTGTACTCAACCACTGGGCCAACAAGCTCTTGCTCTTTATCTCTGGGTTCCCTTTGGTTTTGGTTAAATGGCCCCTTTTAGACCATTTAGAATGAAGTCGAGGTAAATTTATTAAAATGTTAGATAAAGTCCTCATGTTTTACAAATAAATGAACTGAGGCTCAGAGAGAGGGGACTTGCCTGCAGTTGCTCAGCAACCCCTGCCTCCCTGCTCCGGAGTGGACCAAATAGTCCAGTTCTGTCACCTGAAGGACACTCTGAGATCTCAAAGGGTCCCAGCCTTCAGCCTTGGGGAACCTGGCAGGTGAGGCCTCAGTGACTGGGCGGTTTGTACCGAGGGGCAGACGAGGGCTGAAATCCAGCCCAAACTCAGCTCCCTGGTGCGGGGTGGGGCCCTGGGATGGGACCTGTGGTTACAGGGCTTTGGAGAGGACATTCAGAATGTGAGCCCCTGGTTCCTTGTGTCGGTATACCGCTCCCCTTTGTCACCCGGGGAATAAGGACACACACTTTGCCCATCTCCTTGGGGACCTGAGCTGATGAGTTAGTTGAATGTATTCTCCCGCA
Organism: Hipposideros armiger; assembly: GCF_001890085.2. NCBI lineage: Eukaryota > Metazoa > Chordata > Mammalia > Chiroptera > Hipposideridae > Hipposideros > Hipposideros armiger. The sequence continues at coordinate 1,071,802 of NW_017731457.1, read as the reverse complement.
TTTTCCACCTGGGTTACCTTCCCCTCTCCTCCCTTATCTAAGCAGCCCAGTCCTGAAGGTGCAGCTCCCACCCTTCCCTGACCACTTGACACTCCCTCTTGAACTTCAAATGGACAGTTTGCAATTTGACCTCTTGCTATTGAAACCAAGGCCATTTTCTGTGACCTTGGTCTAGAGCACTAACCTCCTTTTCAAAATCAATGTTGATTTAACTAAATTAACATTTCCATCTTTGATGCACCCTCTGGGAGGTCCACCCTGGAGTTCCCGGCACATGAGAGTGCTGAGGGCCTCCTGTGTGACATGCTCCTCAGAGCAGATGACAGAGAAGTGTGGAGTGGGGTGGGGAGAGGGGGGGCTCCAGGGCATCCTCCAGGCGATGGAGACAGCAGCGTGGTGCCTCCTATTTTTTTAGGCCACAACAACGCCAGTTAAGTGTGTATCAGCCTGACTCTGGCAAGGAGCCGAAACATTCTCTGGGTTTGACCAGAGTCCTAGTTCATGGAGGTTGTACCAACTGCCCAGAACCCAACAAGTCCCAGGGCCACGGTCAACTGGGATGTTGGGGGCTGGGCTGTCCCCAGGGCCAGGACAGGAAAAGTGGGCAGAACGGGGCTTCAGGCCCTCTTCTGGGCTCAGCCCGGTTTGCCAAGCTCATGGGTCTCCGGCCCCACCACTTAGGAGCCCCAGGTGAGAGGACAGAAATAGGCCTCTGTGAGCTTTCCTAGGGCTCTGAGGAGTCTGGGCCCACTGCCTCCATGAGCGCCAGCATTCTCTGTGCATTCATTTATTTTCAGAGCAGGCAAGTGGATTTGAAATGCTCTGAATGTTTACCCCGGGGGGGGGGGGGAATGTCAGGCTTATGAATAATGCAGCACATCAGGGACTGGGGCTTGGCTGGCTGGTCTTGTCCGGGAGGCTCCAAGTCACCACAAATGGGCCCGGAGCAAATCCTGCCCTGCCACTTGCTGCTCTGTGCAGTCGGGCAAGTCTCTCTGAGCCTCGGAGTCCCCAGACAGAACATGGGGGTGCTGAGCTTCTCTTCATCACCCACAGGGTGGCATGGGGTGCGACCCTGTCCTCATCCCTGCCTCGGCCCTCCCCTTGGGCACCGCTGCCCTTGCTCACGGCCTCATTGACTAGTCTTTTCTAAACATGGACTTCATAGCAGCAGAGACTGACGGGGATTCCAGGCTGGGGGGCACAGATGTAGTGAGTGGGCCTGTTGGGTGGCAGCAGTGAGCACATCTCACCACGTCTTTGGATTATCTGGGTGGGCTCTCTTAAAGGGGCTATTTTTACATGAGGCAAGTTGCAGTCCTTGTTGCTACCCTGGGCCTCTAGCCTCAATTCTCCTGGTCAGAAAGGGGGTCTCTGGATGCTAGAAACGTCCTGCCTCCCAGGACCTGTGCCTAGAGCAGTGGTGTTATCCTGTTACTTAGCCCTCTGCCAAACCACTCAGACCACCTCTGAGCTCCTGGGGGCCTAAGTCACCAGTTAAACCCAATTCAGATGTGGAAGGCCCATCCTCTCTCAGCGGCCTCACCTCCCAGGTGGAAGTCACACCACAGCTCTGGAGTGCCCTCCGTTGGTGGGGTGACAGATGATGTGCCCCACACCCCTCAGGCTTCTCAATGGCTACTGCCTAGCCTAAAGCAGGGATGAATTAAGTTAGACATGGGGAGGATTGTTGGGTGTTAAAATGGATGAGCAAATGGTCAAGCTGCGAGTTCTCTGCAGAGGAGTAGGTGGGTTTGGCGGGAAGCAGGGGAGGGACCGTGCAACCCTTGTGGTACTTCTATTCCCCATGCTGTCCCTCAAGCTCTGGGAGGCAGTGACCTCACGCTACTCTCTATCATAATATTTACCAACAGCGCTGCAATTGAGCCAGGCAGCTCGGCAATTATAATCATGTTATCATTATTGCTGATAATTCTGATCATAAGCATAAATTATAAACAGAAGCGGGCACAGCGGGTAGGAGCAGAGAGGCAGGAAAACCTGTGGGAGGGTGTGGGGGTGAGACTGGCTCCCTCCCCACTCACCCAATACCCCCCGCTTCTCTTTCTGACCAAGGCCAAGTGTCCCCTCCAGAGCCTGGCCCAGGGGTACTGGGGGCTCCAAGTGGTCTTTCCTGCCAGGGTCCCAGAGCGGTCCTGGCCACCTCACACAGAGCCCCACTCTGACTCACAGAAACTATTAAGGCACAATTATTACAGAGACAGTCGTTCCAAATTGATCTTTCAGTTACTCCACAGCTGCAACCATGGAGACGGCCCGAGCTCAATTACATGCCTCTCGCTGTTCTTGAAAGATTCCAGCGGACAGAATTGGAGGAGGAGACAGAGAACAGAGACGACGGAGACAGAGGCACAAGGAGAGAGAGACACACACACAGAGCAATGGACCGGAGACCTCCAGAGACAGAGAGAGACAGAGCCCCAGAGGCAGAGACAAACAGACCTTAGTAAGATAGCTGAGAGAGATAAAGGCTCAGAAGGAGACAGAGCAAGAAAGAGAAATGACAGCAAGCATCACAGGAAAGACGGAGCTGATTTAGACAGAGACAGAGATGATCAGGAGAGACAGCTGGGATCAGACACAGAGTATGGGAGGAGACACAGAGGCCAAGGCAGAAACAAGGACATAGAAACAGACCCATGCACACATTTTGCTGGAGAACTACCTAAAAAGACAGCAACAAACAGATGGAGAGAAATAAGAGACCAACAAGTCACCTGACAGTGGACATATGATGTCCATTTTCTTTCCTTCATTCATTCAGCAAATGTTTATAGAGCTCTACTGTGTGCCAGGCTGGATGCTGGGGTTGCCGAGGTGCACAAGGACCACCCCCCAACTTCTGCCCTCACATAAGCTTAGGGTTTAATGAGTTAGACAGAGATGAAATAATCTCTCACCCAATGTAAAATTTCAACCAGGTCAGGTGCTCAGAGTTCCTAAGGGGCTCTGAGAGCCTTGGTGGGGAGGGTGGCCCTGTCAGTGCAGTCAGGAAGGCTGAGATCTGCAGCATAAGTAAGGAGCTGAGCTGGTTGGGGTAGGCAGGGCACTGGGTTTAGAAGGACTGTGCATGCAAAGACACCATGCAAAAGCCTCCCTGATGCAAAAGCAAGGACTTGGTTCCAAGGCCTGGGCCAGACCTTCCCTTGGAGGGGGTGGGGGCTATGGAAGGCTGGTGGGGAAAAAAGGGAGATCTGTGTTGTAAGTCTTCTCCTGGGATGTGGGGAGTGCAGCAAGGTCTTGGGTTCCCAGATAACCCTGGGGTGGGAGAGAACTATTTTAGCATGTGCTGGGGCCCTGAACCAGTGGGTCTTTGGCATGGAGGCCAGAGGGGACTGTCCAGTTAGTTCACCATTCCTCATGGGCCTCGGCAAACCCCATTCCCTCTTCAGGCTGATTTGGGTGCCTCCTCTGGCTCCAGGGCCAAGGGCCCCTTCATTGCTATACATATAACTGCTGGCTCAGAGCTCCCAGGAGCAGTGATGGAGTGTACATGACACCTGGGGCAGAGAGGGTGCTTTAGTGTGGAATCAGGCCCCTACCGTCTCAGGGCCCGTCTGGCAGCCTGTGACAGAGAAGCCAGCATTGAGTGCCCCGTGGCACAAGGGATATGGCTGTGGGCTGGTACCGCCTGGCTGTGTGATTGGACCACAGATGCTAGAGCTTGAATGGCTCTCTGAGAGTGTGAAGGCCAATACTCCCCAAACTTGAATGTGTATCACAAAGAGTTAGGGACTCTACTAAAATGCAAAGTCCTAGGCCTCTCTACCCCTCATGTCTGAGCCAATACATCTCCTAGAAGGACCCGGACATGCGCCTTAACAAGCACACAAGGGGAGAAAACTGAGGCCCAGGTCCCCCAAAGTCAAGAGCTGAGCTGAGATGGAAGATGCTCCCACATGACCCCCAGTTCCAGCTCGTCCACTTGCCATCTCTGGTCCCTATCTGTGTGCCAATATCCGGGCTGGGGTTGAACTCGCTGTAGGCCTTGGGCTGTAACAAAAACCTCTTCTGCAGGTGAGGAAACTGAGGCTCTGAAAAGAAACCACCCTAATGATGCAGCTGAGTTTCAGCTTCTTGCTGTGCTGGGCTCTACCAGGGAGAGGGTGCCTGGCTGCTTGGTGTCCCCTCTGCCCCCAACCCTCCGCTGAGCCACACACTAAGCAGAAGTGCCCCAAAAGCTCTCTAACAGAGTATCTCGGGAAATTGCTTTGAAGTGCTTCCCCCTTGTTTTTCCTTTTTTGGCCCTAAAGTTGACCTAAATCTTCACTAATTTATGACTAAATTTGCTTAGCAGAGCAGCTGCCTGGTACTTGCTAGAAAGCGAAGCCTGCTGGTTCCTGCTGTAGTTGGGGAGTTGGGGTGGGGGGCAGGTGAGAGGCTGGAGGCTCTGGGACCTGGGAAGCAGGAGTCCTTGGGGGTGGCTATGTGAGGGGCAATACTTTTGTCTCCCAGTCCCAACTCCTCCCAGCTAGGGGTCAGGGAGGCCTCACCAGCACCCTCAGTAATACCCACTTCCAGATGGGACATTAGACATGTGAAGGTGACCATCTTGCCTCAGGCACCAATCCGAGCCTATTTCTTCCACAGAGGGGGCATGATGCGAGACGTTAAGCACCACGCCTGGCTTAGAAGAAGCACTCAATAAATGTCGGTTATTGTTATTAGTAGTATTTTCAAGGGCAGCTCCAGGACCCTCACTCCCGCTCCTACCCAAAGCAACACCATGCTCACCTCTTGTATCTGTTTTTACGTGAGAATCAATTGCAAAAAGGCTCTGTGGCTTAAAAAGGGTTGGAAAATTATACCCCAGATCTGCATGGTCCAATAAGTAACCATGAGTCACATAATAAAGTCTGTTTCATCCAAATTGAGATGTGTTGCGAGTGTAAAATAAACACTGGGTGTCAAAGACTTAGTGTAAGGAAAAGAATGTATACCTCAAAAAACAAATACCTCAATTTTAAAAAATATTACATGTTGAAATGAGCACACTTTGTATATGTTGGGTTAAATAAAATACATTATTAAAATTCATTTCACCTGTTTCCTTTTACTTTTTTAACGTGCCTACAAGGAAATTTAAAATTTCCTCTGTGGCGTGCACCTGTGGGTCACTTCTTATTTCTTTTGGTCAGCGCCACCCTTGAGTACTCACCAAGGTCAACATGAGGGCCTGCAAGGCTGGGCTACAGATCTGCCCGTGTCCGAAAGGAGGACCTCCCTGCGTCCCAGTTGTCCCTGCTCCAGCTTGCCAGGGCACCTGAAATCCCAACTCTAGGGCTTTATTGTGGGGGTTCCAGAAGGCTTGGAGGACTCTAAGAGGTTACTCTGCTGATCAAAGACCTCAGTGAAGGAAATGATTTCTGTCCTTAGCAGCCTGGATGACCTATGGAGACAAAGATCCAGGAGAACAGGGATGAAAGGAGGTGCCAGGAGGCCTGGGGGATGGCCCTTCATGGGGAAAGAGGGTTGGAGATTTAAGTCACAGACTCTGGGGCCCCCAAACAAGCCCATCACCTACCCTTTGCCCCTCTGCAGCCCACACAACACCTAAGCGCCCTGGCTGGCAGGGACTGTTCACATCTAGAATACAGGCTATGGCCTCCTCGAAGGCCCTTGTTTCATGGATCCTGCATGCTGTGCTGTCGTTGAAAGTCTACCATATTTGCCGGCGTATAAGACGATTTTTTGGCCCTGAAAAATATGCCTCCAAGTGGGGGGTCGTCTTATACGCCAGGTACACTTCAGATAGACTGCCCATAGTGCTTGCCCCATGCCATAGTGGCCTCCCGATGCCCGCCCACTTCATTCCACATACCGTTCAGGCATCAGCAGCGCTGCTGGGTGTATGCTCGGCTGTTATGCGATTTTGCTGTTATGCGATTTTACCACACTCGCAAAATCGCACACAGCCGACCATACACCCAGTATGATAGCGCAAAATCGTGAATCGCAATTTATGTATATGTTTGATTACATACAGCCTTGTGACAGTTTTCCTGCATGTCATAAGCATTTGAATATAAATATAAATGTTGAAATCAAATCTGATATTGTTTTACCTTTTATTTGGTGTGTGGAAGGTGTGCGGAAGAGGGGGTAGCCTTATACGGCGAGTATATAACAAACTCTGTATTTTGAGTGGAAATGTTAGGGGGTCGTCTTATACGCCCAGTCGTCTTATACGCCGGCAAATACGGTACTTCCCTTTGGTTTCCATGATGGAATAAGAGATACGCTGCTCTGAAAATAAAGAGGGGTAGTTGATTCCAGAGTCATTCATCTCATTTTTAAAGGATAAGTAGCCATTACCAGATAAATCATATTTTTGAAAATACAAGGGAACCCATGGAGATGGTAAAAAGGAGTGGCGGGTGGGGATAGGGAGTCCTGAGGTCTACCCCGGCCACTCACCCTGGGCTTCCGCGGGTCAGTCTTTCGCCTCTCAGTACTGCAGCGTACTTACCCAAAAGACGAGGGTGTTGGGTTCACTGTCCTCATCTTCAGTCCCTTGTGGTCACATACAGCGCATCCCAGCTCCAGGCTCCCTCTGGGCTTACCCTAATGTTCAGAGAAGGGTTACCTTGCTGGGGATGGCTGGGTTGTCTCTCTATTTCCCTCTCCCCACGGAGTCCTACCTTCAAGGAACAAAGAGCCAGAATTGGCCCAGAATCATGGGAAAAGAAATGCTACATGGAGGTCAGGGATCCAGGTCTAGGTCCAAACCGCAGGGGAGCAGGGGGTTGAGTCCATAAGAACAGTTCTCCCTGGCGGCCAGTTTGCTGGTCACTCCTGGGCTGATGGGGAAACAGGACGCCCCAGTACACACCCATTCACTTCTGCAAATGACCCCACATCCTACATTCCCATCTGTGAAATGGGTACTGTTAGGCCCACCTGGTTAAGTAAACAAGGGCATGGAAAGGGCTTTGTAACGGGAGAAGTCCTGTGGCTTCAAGGCTGTTAAGAAGGCAGCGAGAGGTGCCTCAGTTTCCACACCTGCATAGTGGGGGGGATCGGGCCAGGTGTGGGGCAGGATGTGGCAGGGCCAGTGCCAGTGGGCTTCATAAGGCTGGCAGGAGAAGTTCCTGAAGGTGAGGAGTAGCCACTTGCAAGAACTTCTCAACCAAACTCTCCTTACAGCTGAGGGAGCCACTGCTGCCCTTCACAGGAGAAGAACATGAACTTGACAAAAACATGTATGTCCATGACCAAGTCTTTGTCTCCAGGAAGAGCAGTTCAAGCAGACTCTGAGCCTGACATTGTCCCTAGCTGAAGCCAACAAATACATGCCAGGCACCATGCTAAATGTTTTTGTTGTATTTTATGTCATTTAATCCTCACATAAATCTTATGAAGAAAGGGCTATTTTAGCTCCATTTTGCATAAGAGGCAGCTGAGGCCCAGAGAGGCCAATTGATTTGGCCAAGGACACACAGCCAGTGAACACGGAGCCAATCATCATGCCCTAGTCACATGCTGCTGAACGGGGCCTAGACATGCCAAGCCAGGGCCTTCTGCTGCACCACACTGCCCACTCTCTGCCTGGACAAGGTTAGGGTCAGGCTGGCTGTTCCCACAGGGAAGACGGCCCAGAGGCAGGAGGGTGGCGGCATCCACCCCCATTGCTCCACTTATATTACTGCTGCTCTGGATTCTGCCTGCAGAGAGCAGTACTGAGCACACACCAGGCCTCAGCTCTTCCAGGCCTTGGGCTCCAGAGGCTTCTGGCACTCTGCCCCAGGATCTGGGGTCCAGGAAGCACTGTGCCCAGAAACCAACAGCCTAGTCAGCCAGCTCTTCTAGGGACCAGCCTCCCCCAGCCGGACCCACTGAGGCCATGCCTCACCACCAGCACCTCATGGGCAGGTGCAGGTATGATGCAGGGACCACAGGACAATGGGCGAAACGAGGGCTATGGAGCCAATCCCAACAGCGCCACTCACATGTTGTACGTCCCTAAGCAAGTCACTTCACCTCATTGGAAAATGAGGCCAATAGGACCCCTCTTGTAGACTTAGTATAAGGAACAGCTATTTTATATACACTATGCCTGGTGCCTAGTAGACGCTTAACAAGGGTGCCCAACATCACTGTTATCCACCCTGGGGCCACGCTATGGTTGACTGAGAGGCTGCAGGAAGGGGGAGTGGAGACCCAGAGAGATGAACTGCCTTGCCCTAGGTCACACAGTGGTGAAAGGAAGAGCCAGGATGTGAACCTGAACAGTCAAGCTCCCGACCTTGGCTCTTCCCCTCAGCCATGTTGCCATACCAGGGCCAGCACAGGGTGGGCGGGGATGTGGGTCTAAGAAGAACCACACAACAAAGTGCCTCAGGGTGTCTCCAGGCCTCCTGGTGATGAGGGAGCTAGGGCGGTACTTCAAGTGGGCAGGGGGCAACATGGGATAAGAGTGTGTCCTCACTCCTAATCCCCACTTCTCTGGCCAACACCCTCTGTGGGCAAGCCATCCTGTGGGTGCGGGAGCCCCTCTGGGCTCAGCCTTGGCCTGGGCATTGCCGACAGGGCCTGCCAGGGAAAAGCTCTGTCTGGTAGACTTGTGGGCTTACCAGGAGGAGCCCTGGCCAGCCAAGGTTACCAAGTGCCCGCTGTGTGTTCAACAGGGACCCAGGGGGCTGTGGGGAGACCCTGCGGGTTTTGCTTGGACCTAGCAGATTCTTAATCTACATTTGGCTCTCTCCATTCAAGCAAGGAGCTCCCTGGGGTTGGAGCCTGCCTGGTTTGTGTCCAGCATAGCAAGAGCTTAGCACAGGGCTCCGGGCACTCCTTGGGCTGAGTTAACATGTATGGCCTTGGAGAGAATGGGAGGTGAGCTTCCTGATTCGGAAAGACACCTGGTATGGTGGGGGAAAGTGGTGGCAAAAACCTGGGTCAGGGGATCAGGAGGAGGGCTGCCTGGAGACAAGAAGGGACCTGCGGCGTCCAACTAGATCTACTGCGACCTTGGGCATGTCACCGCCTTCCTTCACATGCCAGGGGACAAAGGCTGAAAGAGGTACCTGGGCCAAGCCACTGGAAGATAACCTGGGCAAGGCGGGAGTGACCAGCCGTGCTGACTTCAGTTCCCCCAGACGACGCGCACCGGCCTAAGGTCGCTCCAGGCCCCAGCCGCTTTTCCTGGGATCCTCCCCGCGCCCGCTGAGTGACCTTGACCCTCCAGCCTGGTCTCTGCGCCCGGGCTTCCTAATCCGTCCCTGGCCAGCGCTGAAGCGACGGAGGGGCCTCGCCGGGCAGCCAGGGGGCGCCGAGGCCGCGGGCGCCCCTCCCGCAGGCCCCCTTGGTGGCGGGCGCTGGGGCAGCGCGTGCGCGCGCGCGCGCAGGACGCGGGGCGGGGGCGCAGCACTCCCCCCGCGGTGCCCAGGCCAGGGCGCGGGGCGGGCCGGGCGGGCTAATCCCGTATGTAAATGGCAGCCAATGGAGGGTGGTGTTGCGCGGGGCTGGGATTAGGGCCGGGGCGAATGGCTGGCAATCTTACTGGGATTACAGAACAAA
>NW_017731457.1:1056529-1062005 GCF_001890085.2 Hipposideros armiger | reverse complement strand
CGCCCCGCGCCTCCTCTGCCGTGCCGTCCCCCATTCTCCCGGATTAATTAAGGAGGCAGCGGCAGGAGGCTGTGTCCTGGCCGCGGGCCGGGGCCGGGGCGCCGCTGGCAGGAGCGCTTGGGGATCCTCCAAGGTAGGAGAAACTTTTGCGGGGGGCGGGCGCCCAGGCCCTTCTCCCCTCTCCTCCAACCCCCGTGGCCCCCGCCCCTCCCCCTCAAGGTGTTACAGAATCTGGGTCCGGCTTTTGGGTGCATTGCGAGGCACGTGACTGGGATTATAATTCGGGCCGGGGGAGGGGAGGGACGGCCGCCCCCACCTGCCGGGAGGGTGTAGGAATCGGGAGCTGTCACCCCCGGCCCTTCCGGAGGTGGGGGGCGCCCCGGGAGGGCAACGGGCGCCTGCAGGCTGCTGCAGTTAGCGAATGAGGTCAGTTGTGCTGCCCGTGAGGCGGTTGGCTCCTGTATGGGAGCCGAGGGGGCTGGGAAGGCCGCGGTCCCCCCACCTCTGCCTTCCTCGGGCTGGGCCATCCCCTGGCCCGTGTCCCCCATTCGCAGGCTGAGTCCAACACAGCGAGTACTGCCCCAGCACACTGTTTGGGTCTTAGAGGAGGGGGCTGGCCTGAGCGGTAGCATCTGAACCCCTGGTGGGGGGGGGGAGGCTCAGAGGATGGCAGCGTGGGGGGGACAAAGGGTTCAGAAGAGCAAGTTGGGGCGCCCTATCTGTGGGTAGTGTTTGAGTTCTGCAGATGGGTGGAGAGGCCAGGCTGTGGAGGCGCCACAGGGTGCTTGATGTCCACCCCATCCTGAATCCCTCTGAATGACAGGCTTCTCACCTCTCCTGGGCTCCCCAACCCCACATTCAAGTAGGGAAAGGGATGATGCCCAGGGCTGGACCCAGGGCAGAGGGTGACCATGCACCTGAGCGTTCTGCCCTCCTGGCAGTGCTGGAGGGGACTCCAGCTCTGGAGGTCTGGCCCTGTGACCCAGCCTCCCAGGATCGGACCTGGGGTTGGAGGCTCCCCATCACAGCCAGTCAGGGAGCAAAGCTTGTAGGGTCTCCCTGCAGGGCACGTGGGGGAAGCACTGGCCTTGGATGGAGCGTGGTACTGGTGATGTGGGGCATGGGGCTGCCCTGGGATTGCTCTGGGCCTGGCAGCAGGGTGAGGGGCAGTCCCCGGACAGCGTCTAGTAGAGGAGTGGGCACTTGCCGGGGCTTCTCTTAACTGCTCACAGCAGAAGGAAGGGGTGGCCAGAAGCTGTTCTCACCTTCTTTGATGGCGCCATCTCTGTGTGTTTGGTGGCCTGGTGGCTAGGACTGCTTGTTCCTGAGCACTGGTCTTGGGCTTTGGGGCTTGGGAGGTGCCTCAGAGCAGCCCATTTATTTCAGCAGCGTCATTCCCAAAGGGAAAGGGCACCAGCATCGATTATTTATTTGGAGCAGGAGGCGGCAGTGGCCGGGAGGCTGGTGGCTGCTGGCTGGGAGGGGATAGGCACAGGACAGCGACAGCACGGATGGGGTCAGTAAGGTGGCCATCATGAACCACCCAGGATGGTTCGAGGTGGACTCTGACCTCTCCTGAACAGGGACAGGTGAACCAAGGGACAGGCCTGGCCCCAAGGCGATAGGATGTTGGAACCCACCAACCTGCTTTTCCAATGTGGGAGGCTTAAGACCACACCCCATTCTGGAGCCTGCTCTGAGTGACCTAGAAAGTCGCAGCTCTGACTCAGTGGTTCCCAGAGGGCGCCAGCGGAGGAAACCAGGAGGATTGGAACTCTAGCTGCTCATTCAGAATGTGGGAGAACTTGGGGGTGAAGGTTGTAAAACTGGGCCTTGAAGACAGCATTATAGGGGCACACTTAACCTACTTAAGAGGACTGTTCTCTAGATGCTGGAGGAAGGGACATTTATTGCAATGTGCTAATCACAGATACTTTTTATGTGTTCATTTAAGGCAGCCTCCCAGAGCTGAACTAGCCCCTGACCACGGTGACAGTGCTTGAAATAGTCGGGAAGGCAGATGTGAACATAGGGGTCTCGGAGGCAGCTGTTCTCGCAGCCAGCCTGGCTCCGGCAGCCAGGGTGGTCACAGTTTGGTAGTGGTCTGGCTATCAGAGACCCTCGGTGAGGATCTCAGGGTGACATGGTGGGTGATGGATGGTTTGGGGCGATCATGCCCTAAGTGTGACCTTGGAACCACAGACCACATCTACCTCACCCTCATTCTCGGTTCTGATTCATCCTCTCCTGCTCTCATCTGCCCACCCCAGGCTTCCTTGGTCCACTCATTGAATCCTGCTGTTTTCCTGAATGGCCTTTGCACATGCTGTTCCTCTTACCTGGAAGGTTCTTCCTACCTTTCCCCTGAGGGGGATAGTGAGCTTCCTATAATGGCGGTGCCTGGCTAGGATTGGGGGACAGGGGATTGTAGAATTTGTTTTTTTCCTCTCCTTGGTCTGAACTTAAGCTGGCTGTCACGTCCTCAGGCTGGAAGCCTGAGTTGGTCCCCAGAGCTGGCCAAGGTGCTACCTCTGTGTCCCCAGGCTATCCTGTCCTTCCTCTGTCCCAACGTTGATCTCACTCAAAAGTTACATGACTGCCTCCTCAGTTGCCCTAGGGACAGGGCAGGAACTGAGACTTGGTTTTGATTCCTTGGTGCCCCGGGGCTGGTACCCAAATACTTGTTGAATGGCTGCTTGAGTGAATGAATGAAGTCCTGCTCCAGAGCCTTGGCCCACATTGCTAAGCAGACTCCCCTGTTCCTAGATACCCGCCTGTGAGGCAGGTCCCCCACAGTGGTGGGAATCCCAGGTTCTTTGCTTGAGCTTCCTGCTCTCATCATCCCAGGGCCCCCTGTCTCCCCATTATCCTGGCCTGTGGCTTCTCCTGAACCTGAGCCTGGGGCTTTGCTTCCCAGGTGTCATCATTCGCCCTGCTTCTCTCAGTCCTCTGACTCGCGGCCATTCACGTGCATCTGTCTGTTTGATGGCCGGCAGCCAGGGACGCAGTCAGGTTCTTTGGGACAATCCAGGTGCATGTGCCCAGCACAATGGGGCCCACAGAGGCCTTAGGGGGTACCCAGGAATAAGACCTGCAGGGTCAATTCACAAGCACCAGAGAGCAGAGCAGGACCCTGAGCCAAGGGCTCGGGACCTCAGAGGATGTGGGGCCCAGGAGCCATGGATCTTGGGGAGACTGGAAGGGAATTCCCAGCAGGGATTCATAAGCAGGGGCGGAGTGGTAGGAAGCGTTTGTCTGTGTGGGAGAAGGAGGAGGCGAACCTGGTCAGAAGACAGTGGGTGGATTTCCCCCTCGGTGGCAGGATAACGATGGAGACTTCTGTGTGTAGGTGTCGGTGGGTCCCAAGGGGAGTCAGCCCTTGTCACTGGGCACCCAGGTTCCTCATTTGCAGTGATGTCTGGCTGGGACTCTCTGTGATCCCAGTGCTCACCGGGGTCGGTGTTGTGTCAATTCAGACTCTGTGCTGTGGGTTATAGTAATGACAGCAAAAACCTCAGAGACCTGGGGGGAGGGTGGTGCCAGGGGCTGAGCCTCTGTTCTCTGGGGTGAGTTAGATTTCCCGAATGAGCTGATGAGGCTGTACTTTGTCCATCCCAGACTTGGGGTGACTGGTGGAGTGTCTCAGGCAGAGAGTAGCCCTCTTCTTCCAAACACCCTTCCTCTTGGGCTGGAGCTGGGCTTGGCTGACCCAGAGCTATTTGCATGCCCACCTGTCTCCCTCCTTCAGGACCACCTGCTTCGGGTTGCCAAATTTAGCTAATAAAAATAGGGATGCCCAGTTAAATTTGGATTTCGGATAAGCAGCGGATAATGCGGTATTAGGGACATCATGACTTAACTAAAAACTCATCCTTTATCTAAAGTTCAGACTGAACGGGGGTGGGGTGGGGATGGGGGGGGGTCTTGTGTTATCTGGCAACCCTACAGCTGTGGCCTCTGGGCAGTGAGACTGTTGAGGGCTGGGAAGGGGCTCAGGGAGTGACTGGGGCCTGGAGTTGGGGTCAGGGCTCAACCGGAGGCTGCGGGGATGGTATGGAACGAGTTGGAGTCAGGCAGCACTGACGATACATTCCTCGGTCAGGCATTCTCCAATCTGGGGTTCAAGGTCCAGATCTCCTGTTATACCTGGTGGTGTGGGGGCTCAGGGTCCCCAGTCTGTGCAGCCCTGGTTTTGTCTTGTGTGCCACTGGTCCATACGGCACAGTAGGAGATGCTGGGAAGAGAGAGGTTGCCAGGGACACCCTATAAGAAACTAAGTCAGGATTTGCAGTCAGGACTTGCAGAGCCAGACCTGATCACTGGAAGGCTGTTTCTCTGATAACCTACCTTCAAGGTTTGGAGGTCCTGCCTATCAGTCCACCAGCCAGTGAGGTGCCAGATCTCTGGGGTCTTAGGTCCTGGCATACAGCCCCAGTCCAGCAGGTAGGAAGGGCTCACCCACCCCTAGTTATATAGTTGTTGAGGGACGAAAGACAGTGAAATGCCCAGGTCTCAAGTATGCCATCCAAGGAGCTTGACCAATGCATACTCACGTGGCCCAGACATTCCATCTCCTTCCAGAGCTCCCTCAAGCCTGTTTGTAGCCAGCCCCCTCTGCTCCCCCAGCCCCTACAACCACTGGCCTGTTTTCTGTCTCTATAGCATCTTCCAGAGTATCACATAAATGCAATCACAGTGTGTAACCTGTTTGGCTTCGTTCATGGGGCATAATGCATCTCTCACGTTGTATCAGGTTCCTTTTGCTTGCTGAGTAGTATTCCATCGTGTGGACCCACCACATAGCTGCACCCGCTCTCCTGGGGTGGAGATCCAGCACACCTGGCTTGCCAAGCCCTGCTCTGGCTCGGGACCACCCAGAGGCGGGGGTGCCCTTTTCTCATTTTCACAAAGTCGCCGCGTGCACCATATCCCTGCCCCCATCAAGAGCTGACCTGAACCAGGAGAACTGCATGCCTCCGTCCAGCTGGAATTTCATCCTCGGGTTCTGGTGACTCACACACAGTGAGCCCCCGATGAAATTACACCTGCTTGTGGTGCCCTCGGGGCTGAATCCTCCGCCGTGCTGGTGGGCTCCTGGAACAATTGATGCTCTGGGGCCAGGACAGCTGGGGGGCAGGGGCTGGCCTGTGGGGAGGGGAGCTGTCTGTGCCCATCTCTGTGTGCCCCACTCCCCTGGGAAGCCAGGGGTCTCTGGCCATGTGTCTCTGGTCTCCACTCCCGTAGCTTGTTAGCTGGGGCTTGAAACTGTTTTCCTGAAGCAAGGGCAGGGCTTCTTCTGGGGATAGGGAAGGAGGGCACTCACACGGGGCTGTGTGACCTCAGGCGAGTGACTTCACTTCTCTGTGCTTCCATTTGGTCATTTGTAAACAGGAGAACAGAGCATCTGGTGTACAGGGCCAGTGTGAGACTCAGCTCGGGTAACCAAAGCCGGTGGGATTCCTGAAAACCCTGGAGG
>NW_017731457.1:981264-1054679 GCF_001890085.2 Hipposideros armiger | reverse complement strand
CTGAAGAACAAAAGGACAGCAACTTGTCTGTTCCCCTTCCCCCAATTCCCCAGTGCTGTTCCCATCCCCAAATTCCCCAATAAAAAAATAAATAAAAAATTTAAAAAAAGTTTATTTGAGCCAAACTGATGACATATGCCGAGGAACAAGATCTCAAATCCTCTGGGGAATAACAGTTTGTAGTTGCTTTTATGCATTTGAAATTAAGGAGGGAACATGAAGGTGGGAGAAAGCAAGGCAGGGATTGGATTACAGGATAGTTAAGATTATGTGCTCTCTTGACGGTGGTCACACTTTAGAAGGAGGGGTGTGAATAGGGGACATTTCAAAGGTATGTTAACCTAGATGCACAGAAACCATGGACAGGGCTTTGCTTAAGACGAAGATAAGCCTTTTACTGATGAAGTTATATGCCTGGGGCTTGACTATCCATCATGACCTACCCAATTAGGAATTTATGATCAGATCACCCTGTGAGGTTACTCTCCCTGGAACCCCTTTTTCGTCCACAAGCGTTTACTCAACTTGTCACCTGATGACACCAGAGGGGACTGGGCGCCATCATTTCCCGCTTTGCCCCCGCCCCTCTGGGGAACACACACTCTGCCCATGGAACATGGGGGATGCCATGCCTCAGTTTCTGCTCTTGCAGGCTGGGAAAGCCCCAAGGGTAGAACTGGTTAGTGCTGTTGGCCTGTCCCCCCTTGGAGTGTGTAATCTGCATCATTATGAGATGGCTGGGGCTACTCCGATATGGGCCCTGCAGCTGGTTTCTGGAGAGCCTGCCCTCCCTGTAGGGGAGATGAGACAAGCCCACCCACTAGTGTGCCTCGGGGAGTCTGCAGGAGGTGATTTTGCTGGGCCCTGGAGGATGGGTGGGATTCAGACCCAGGAGTAGGCAGGGATGGGCATTGGGGGGTGGGGGCAACAGTTTGAATAAAGGTCCAGAGACAGGAAATGACTGTGCATGTGGCCAAGTAAGCATTTCACTACAGAAGTGGCAAGGCGTCCCACAGAGACCAGCTTGGAGTATTGTGTTGAGTCCAGGGAGGACCTTAGGCTGGTCGCCTCACTCAGGCTGGGCGTGGCCAGGCTCTGCCTGTTTTCTGTGCCAGCTGTGATGAGTTTCACTCAGCTTCTCGAACGTACTGTGCTTTCCAATGTGCTGTTCCTTCCCCCTAGAACACGTTTTAATGCTCCCTGTCAATTTCAGTGGGCTAATTCTCACTCGCAGGTCTAGTTTAGGTGTCACTTCTTCCCAGAAGCCTTCCCTGATGCCCCTCCCAAGTCTGTTTTAGGGGCCCCTCCTCTGTTTGCCTAGAGCCCCTGAACTAACCCAGTGTAGCCCTCATCACATATTGTGTTCCAACTGCCCATGGACTTGTCTGTCACCTTCCATTGGGTCAGGGCCTTGCTGCCTTGTCCCTCTGCATCCCCGACACCCCAGCCACATAAAACGAGTGTCCAGTACAAACTTACGATGTGAATTAGAAGTGAGCTAGGTGTCAGGGCATTTGGGGTGGGGCCTTGGAGGATTGGGGGAATTTTTCTACCCTTCAATACCAACTCCCTGTGATTCACCCCCATCCTCCCCAGGGGCTGCCTCCTCTGGCCTGGCTGTGGCTCTCAGGGACACCCAGAGATGGAGGTGGTGATGGTGGGCGGGGGGTTTGCCATGTCTCCTAGGCTGGGGACAGCACAGTTTTGGGGGTTTCCCCTTGTGAAGGGCAGCTGGTGTGCATGGAGAGCGCACAAGTGTGGAGCTTCAGAACAGTTAATCCCCGAGGCTATTTAGACACACATGACTGAGAGTATGCACGCACGTGTGTGTATATGCATGTATGCGTGGCATTCTGGAGGCCATGAGCAGTGCCTGCGCCGGATAGACTGACATTGGGCTGAATCCCAGCCACCAGCCTGAGATGAGTGCTGTCTAGTGTACACAGCCCCCTCTAGTTTCATTGGGTGGCAGAGGGGGATGAGTCCTTCAGTTAGGAGTATGTTTGGGTCCAGGTAATAGAAAGCCTGGCTGCAGAGGCTTAGACAAAGAGGGATTTATTTGTTCCTCCCAAGAAAAAGGCCATGGGTGGACAGTCGGGAGGCTGGGGTGGGGGTGCAGGGATGGCTTCAGGGGTTCTTTTCCTCCCTAAAGTGTTAGGGTTTTGTTTGTTTAGTTTAAAATTATTTTCTTTAAAGTGTGCACTTCAGTGTGTTTTATATATTCACAAAGTTGTGCGATATTTGCCACTATAATTTCAGGGCATTTTTGTCACTCCAGGAAGAAATCCAGACCCATTTATTGGGTCTTTGGAAAAGTCATGACGCATGTTTGCAACAGATGGCACTAGTTCATTTTTGGAAGTACTAGAGTCATTTGCATCTATGTTATTGCTTTGTCACTTGACAGCTGACAGTTATAGCTTCATTCTAAAAAAAAAATTTGAGGGATTTAGTTGAGTTTTGGAGATTTTACAAGTTGAAGATGGAAGACCAAACTGCATTTTTGCCATATTTTACTGATTTACTTCCATAAAGGAAAGAATGTGCGTCAAACTTGTGAAAAGTTGCGTAAAGTTTACGGTGACAATGCTCTACAAGAATGTCAGTGCCAACGATGGTTCATGAAATTCCGTGCTGGTGATTTTGATCTCAACGATGCTCCTCAGTCAGGGAGGCCCACCAAGGTTGATGACAACAAAATAAAGGCATTGATCGAGTCAAACCCACATTACACGACACGAGAGATTGCAGAAACATTGAACATCCATTATTCAAGCATTCACGACCACCTGAAGAAGCTGGGATACGTAAGCAAGCTCGATGTTTGGGTTCCACATGAACTCGAAGTTCATTTGATGGTGCATATAAACATCTGCAATATGCTCATTAGACATGAGGAAAACGATCCTTTTTTGAAGCAACTGATAACTGGTGATGAGAAGTGGATTGTTTACAACAATGTGGTGTGCAAACGGCCTTGGTCCCGACGTGATGATTCGCCTCAAATGACATCGAAAGCAGACATTCATCAGAGGAAGGTTATGCTCTCAGTGTGGTGGGATTTTAAAGGTGTCATGTTTTTCGAGCTCCTACCAAGGAACCAAACAATCAGTTTGAATGTGTACTGTCGGCAATTGGACAGTTTGAACAAATCCATCATCCAGAAACGTCCAGAGCTTGTTAATTGTAAAGGAGTTGTGTTCCATTGTGAGAACGTGAGACCACACACAAGTTTGATCACCCGTCAAAAATTATTGGAGCTTGGATGGGATGTGTCACCACACCCATTATATTCGCCTGTCACCTGACCTTGTGCCGTCAGATTTCTACTTGTTTCGCCCTCTTCAAAACTCCTTGCGTGGTATAATGTTCAATTCAGATAAAGCTGTAAATCAGCACCTTGTTCAGTTTTTTGCAAATAAAGACAAGTCCTTCTATGAACGGGAATTATGAAGGTCACTGAAAGATGTCAAAAGGTTATCGAACAAAACGGGCAATATATCATTGATTGATCTTTGTTCTTTATATAAATAAATGACCTTTGAAAAACATAGACAAAATACGTCATGACTTTTCCAAAGACCCAATAGGTCCCTCCCTATCCCCTCCTCTCATCCCCGGCAACCACTGACTTACTTTGTTCCTACAGATTTGCCTATTCTGGACATTTCATAGAAATGGAGTCATATATCATGTGGCCTTTGTGTCTGGCCTCTCTCACTTGGCATAATGTTTTTGAGGTCCATCCGTGTTGGTGGCTTGTGTCAGAATGTCATTCCTTTTCATGGCAGAATACTATTCCACGTGGTGGATATACCACATTTTGTTTATCCATTTCTCAGTTGATGAATATTTGGGTTGTTTCTACCTTTTGGCTATTATGCATACTGCTGCTATGAACACTTGTGTATATGTTTTTGTGTGAACTATATTGTCAGTTCTCTTGACTAAATACCTAGAATAGAATTGCTGGGTCACACGATGGCAAGTCTGTGTTTAACATTTTGAGGAGCTGCTAGACTACTTTCCAAAGTGTCTGTGCCATTTTCTATTCCTACCAGCAGTGTAATGAGGATTCCAATTTCTCCACGTCTTTGCCAATACTTGGTATTGTCCATCTTTTGGGTTATAGCCATCCTAGTAAGTGTGAAATGCTATTTCACGTGGTTTGGATTTAGCATGTTGGATATTGTCTTCATGCTCATACCTCATGTTTACAAGATGGCTGCATCCCCGCCAGCCTCACACCCATGGTTCAGATAGAGAGGTGTTAGGGCAGACTCCTCCTCTGGAAGCTTTGCCTTCATGCACACCTTCTGAGAGACTTCTCCATCTTGCACAGGTCCAACCCAGGTCACGTGGTGCACCCTAGCTGAAAGGGAGCTGGAAAGACAGAGGTATCAGCTTCCTGGCCTATTGGGGGAGGACCAGGGTTGGGGATCCTTATGGGCGAGCAGACCCCTAGACTTTGCCCCTTGTAGCCCAGACCAGTGAGAATTCCTTCATTTCTCCAGGAGCACGAAGAGGGATGTGGAGCTCCCCAATGGGTAGGGCTTAGATCATGGGTGCATGGCTCTGCTGCAGCCCAGAGTCACCATTGCCCATTAGATAACTCCTGCCCAGGAGTCCAGGGGACCACATCTTGTAGAAGACAGTGTCAGTCACCTCCCAAGCAACCCTAACTCCCCTCCCGACCCAGGAGCCTGTAGCTCAGGGCTCTCTCAGTCTTGTCTCAGGGCCTTTGCTCCTCCATGACTCCCAGTCCAGAATGAGCTGTGGGACTTTTCGCATTTCAAACTGGCCTAAGCCAGAACTCTCATACACTGTTGATGGGAATGTAAAGTGGCATGGCCATTTTTGGAAGAGTTCGGCAGTTTGTTTATTATTGACGTATAATCACACC
Organism: Hipposideros armiger; assembly: GCF_001890085.2. Lineage (NCBI taxonomy): Eukaryota > Metazoa > Chordata > Mammalia > Chiroptera > Hipposideridae > Hipposideros > Hipposideros armiger. The sequence continues at coordinate 1,049,776 of NW_017731457.1, read as the reverse complement.
ATAAAATTTACCGTTTCAAAATACTGTATTTGGTGGTTTCTATTCACAAAGTTGTGCAATCATCATCACTATCTAATCCCAGAAAATTTTTATCACTCCAAAAGAAACCCCATACCCATGAGCTGTCACTCCCCATTCTCCCCCCACTCCCAGCCACCTGGCCGCCACTAATGGTGTCTCTGGATTTTGGCATATATAAGGTTAAACGTGCTCTTACTGTATTACCCAGCAACCCAAGAGAAATGAAAACTTAGATTCATATCAAAACCCGAGAAATATCTGTAGTGGCTTTATTCATAATTGCCTCAAACTGGAAGCAATGTAAATGTCCAACTGTTGCGTGGATAAACAAACCCTTGTTCATCCATACCATGGAATGCTAGTTGGCAGTAGAAACAAGTGAACTCCTGATACAAACAACACAGGTGAATCGCAGAAGCATTCAGCTGAGTGAAATGCATAGACCCAGCAGGCTACATCCTGGATGGTTGCAGTTATGTCACATTTTGGAAAATGTCAAAACTACAGGGACAGAGTAGATCAGGGGTTGACTTGGGAGTCTGCGTGAATTGGTTGACTATTAGGGTTACAGTGGAGTTTGGGATGATGATGTGACTGACTGTTCTGTGTCTTAAATGTGGTGGCAGTTACATGACCCTGCCTTTGTAAAAACTCATAAAACTATACCCTAAAGTGAATTTTACTATATGAATGTTACACCTGGATTTGGACCCCCCCACACACACCCCAAATTAACCCCACGTAGAGTTAACCTATCCATTTGTTCTCCTTTGGTGCCACCTGCCCCTTTACATGTAACTGTTGAGTTTGGGTCGGTCTTTTGGGATGGCTGTGACTTATGCCTAGGGCTGGAGCCAGGGGCTCCTTTAGGGCCTCCTGCCACCTTGCTTAGACACTCTTCTCCCTCCTCTGTTTCTGAGCCTCTTGGATGGGGTGTGCCATGTGCTTTTGGGTCATGAACTGTTAGAGCTGGAAGGGACCTCAGGATATGCTGACCTCTTTTCCTTTTCATTTGGGGAAACTGAGGCCCAGGGCTGGAGGTAGAACAGCAGGTGAGAAGTTTTGGAGCACACCATGGCAGACGGGTAAATACGGAAATGAGAGTGATCAGAGGCCCCTTCGAGGCCTCTGAAACCCCCCAAAGTAGGAGAGAAAGAGTCCTCAGCCCGACACAGTAGCTTGGAGTCTGCCTGGAGGCAGGAAGTGACAAGTGGCTGATTGCAGTGGAGCCTGGGAATGGCTGATGACCCCCGGGCACAGGCAGGAGAGAGGGGCACCGATTTCTGCCTGTGGAGCCCATGGTGTCACCTTGAGTAACCATCCAGCCTTATTACTGTCCAGCTAAATCCCAGCAGACACAAACCTCAGGGTCTGCCAGGTGGGACTGACAGCCTGGAAGTACCTCCCTGGAGAGACCTCAGGAGACCGGGGTTGTGGGGGACAGACAGGTGGGGATCTTGGGTGGTGACCCTCTAGGAGGTGTGGCCCCAGTCTCGGTGATGCAGGTTTCAGGTTTATCCTGGTGGTGAGTCGCTGACCGTGTGGGCTGTGTCCACCCTGGTGTAGCTGCCAAGAGCTCTCGAGACTTCCGTGAGAATGGGCATGGCGGGCATGGCCGGGGCTCGGCCTGCGCACATAATCCTGGAGCTTGCTCATGTCCAAGTGCCCACTGCCCACCACCCACCTTGGGGAGCTAGTTTGGAGCTGCGTCAGCCCCATGAGTGGGGTTCTAACTCAGCGGATCCTCGGAGCGGGGGCTTACGGGTGCCAGGGACAGAGCCTGTGACTCCTCCCCGCCAAGCTGCACTCCTGCTGGGACAGAACTTTGGAGGAGGAGTGACTGTCTCTCCCCAGGCTTCAGATGGGGTTTCTTTTGGGGCGTGAAACATGTTCCGTTTTCTTGGCTTATCGTCCACTGCTGTAGACGACAAGGGCAGACTGGGCAACCTGGAGTCTCGGGTCTGCTCAGAGGGCTGGCAGCTCCAGGAATTCCCCTCTGCTGTCTCCATAACCCACCCAACATCCCAGATAGCCTATGACCTTGAGCACAGGACTCTTCCTTGGGCCCGTGACCCCATTTTTAGCTCAATGACATCTCCTTACCGTTAGGGTCCCTTCTGGTTGTCAGGGCCCACAGTGCCTCTGGGAATCCTGCCTTGGACCTCACTGACCCAGGAGAGAAAGCCAAGCCCCTTCGGTGAAGCCCCTCACCCTCTGGGAGCGGGGAAGGCCCTCGAAGAACTTCTAGCCCAAGCTGTGAATTACAGATGGGGAAACAGGCCCAGAGAGGAGTGGTGCCCAGGCTATCCTTTGGGGAGTTAAACGCCTGGTCTCCTGACCCCTAGTTGTGGAGCATGGCCGTTCCTGGTGGCCCAGAGGTGGGCGCTGGGTTGAGTAGAAGCCGGAAGGAGGAGGGTGGGGCCAGGTGCCTGCTGGGGGGGGGGCCATGAGCCCATCGTCTTCCCCCCTGGAAAGGGCCTAATGCTCCTCCTCATCCGTGTTGCTCATCTTTCTGAGAGGCCTACTTCTGTCTGGCAAGGGGGCTCTCTGGGGACACAACCAGGGGCTGGCACCACCCCCTGAAGAGGTGTGGGCCTCTTCCCACCATCTCCTGACACCCAGCCCCCAAGGGCTGCAGATGCTGAAGAACCAGTACATCTCCACCCCCTCCCACTACTCTGCTGATGAGCTGCCAAGGATCAGCCAGAACTGGGGATGGGGTCGGGGGACAGGTGCTGGGGTCGCCTACTGCCCAGCTGAGTGCCAGGCATGCATTTCCCACCCAGGTTCCCTGCATACGAGGGAACAGAAATGTCACTGTGGTGCCAGTCAGGGGACCAGCATGAGGTAGCCCAGAGTTGAAGAGACTCAGTGATTTCGGGAGTACAGAAGCTCAGCAGGTGATGTCAGCGAGAAGCCATCATCGCTGCCATTTCTTTAACAAGTGCTTATGATCTCCGGGCCCCATGCCAGACACTTTCCACATGTTAGCTTGTGCGGGCCTCACAATGCTGAGAGTGGCAGAATTGGTGGCTCCATTTTGCTCACGAGGAAACTGAGGTGTGGAGAGCTCGAGTGCCTCCATGGAAGCCACCAGCTGGTGATAGCCGGGCAGAGACTCGATCCAGCTTTGGTTGACCCTAATGCCCAGGCGTTTCCCCCTCCTCACGCTGAAGGGGCAGCCTGGTGCAGACAGGGCAGCAGGGACACTCAGGCTGATGAGGTGTGAGCGTGGGGGGATTTGGCAATGCTGGAGGAGGGCCTTGGAAAGCAAGGGTGCCATGTTGGGCTAAGCTTCTCCCCCACTCTCAGACCTCCAGTTCATTTTAGCTACTCATTCACCCACCCACCCACCAAGTATGTATGGAGTGCCTGCCGTGGCTCTGGGGCACAGCTGTGAAAATTCCTGCCCCCAGGTGCGCATGTCTGTTGTGGAGGCTGCCCGGGCTGGCCTTTGGTTCTGGCCTCTGATGTCCTACACACACCTTCCCATCCAATGGAATGAACCAGCCATGGGGTAGGGATCTTTCATTGTCCTAGACTGACAGAAGGCCTGGGTAGGGGCCCTTGGCTCAGCGTTTGGGCCTGTGTCCTGAATTCAGAGGCCTTGGTTCCCATCTGGGAGGCCTGGCCCCTAGCTAAGAGACTGTGTGTGTCTCCATCTACCCCATTGGTTCTGCTTTTCTCATCCAAAAGAACGAAACCCCTTTGAGCCCTTCACATCCCCCTTCTTTCTCTACCTCCTTTCTCCCCTGGACCCCACGGCCTCCACCCCCTCCCACTCCTCAGCCCTCTGCACCACTGCCCTGCCCACCTTGTTTGCCACACCAGCCTTGGTGTTCCTCTACCAGCCTCCTGTCTTCTGATCACCCACCCCCGGGGTCCCCACCTTTCTCCCCTCCCCTGACTCTGATTCTCCCTTGTCCTCAGTTTCACTCTGATTTCTCCCACTGCATTCTCCCCAGGGTACGTTAGTCCCTTTGAGTGCTGTCCCCCACCATGTATCTCAGATTTTGTCTCTTCAGCCAGAACCCCCCACAAACCCCCAGCCCCTGACACCCACAGGTTACAGGTAGCTCTCAGGATTCCAGACCCGGCCTCTCATATCTTCCCTTCTGTTCCCTGCTGAGCTGGAGATAGCATCATCCACTCCATGTCAGAACCAGAAATTCCAGGTGCTTCCTTCTCAGGACTGCCCTGTCCACTCCATTACAAACTCTCCTTCTCTATTCCGCTGCCACCATCTGCCTCAGACCTGGCCACCTCTGGCCCCAGACTGTTACAGAAAGCTTGCCAACTACCAGTCCCTGGCTCCAGTCCTGCCCACCATAGTTTGCCTGCCATATCCTGCCAGAACCCCTTAAAATGACCTTGTCTTGCCCCCGCTCCAAACCTTTGGGTGGTTCCCGTCCCCTAAATGATGACCTGAGGTCGTTGAGCTGGCCTCAGCAGCCAAACCTGTCTTTTCACCCACCACTTCCTGTCCTGACCTGAACATTTCTGCCACGCAGAGCCAGGCCCAGTGACCTACCCCATCCGCTGACCTGCCTGAGCACAACTACAACGCGTGGGTGGCCCAGGCGGTGCTCAGTTTTTCTGGGTAGCCAGTAATTTGGCACTCTTTCAAACGGGGCTTGCTGTATTTGCTCAGCATTTATTTCCAGGGAGGTGGGCGCTGTGGGGGGCAGGACGGTCATCCCCCTTGTAGATGAGCAGTGCTTGGGCGCAGTTCCCTGGCCCTGTTCCTTCCCTGAAAACTCCTATTCCCCCATGATGTCAGGCTTCACCAAGCTCAGATGTCACCTCCTCCAAGGAACCTCCCCTGACTTCTCTACCTGCTATCCTGTGCTTCTGGTGTGTCACTTATTTTTATCTTTAATGGAGGAATAACTTACCTTCAGTAAAATGCATAAATCTGAAGTGTTCAGCATGATGAGTTTTCACCTGTAACCACCACTCAAATCAAGTTGTGTCACACTGTTTTAATCTGTTTTTTCTCATAGCCTATTTTATTGTAATTGTCCTATCTCCTCCCGGCCTGAGACTCTCTCAAGGGCAGAAGTACCTGCTGCCTGTCCCAGTGCCATGTAAACTGACATGTGATGGTGTTGGTGTGTGTGTGTGTGTGGCCGTGTCCCACAATCATGACCATGAGTTGGGGAGGAGGGTGGCAGGGGCTGTGGCCGTGGGAACGTGCGTGTTTTGAGCCTGGCCAGGGACCCCACTGCAAGACCAAATACCCACTCTTCAGTGGGGAGAGGGGTTGGTCCTATTCCCCAGCCAAGGGCCTCAGCTGGGAGCAGCAGCCCCATCCCGAGAGGCCCCTGCTGGCTGGCAGCCTGGAGATTAGTCTCCAAGGCCACGACGCCAGTTGCCATAGGCACACAGGCCTGAGTCAGGATTGTGAATTCTCATCCTGGTCACACAGGCAGCGCCTGCCCCTGCCCGCCCGCCATGAGCCAGAGCCATGCTTTAAATAAGGTGGAAATGTGACCCCACCAGAGCCCAGGTACCCCATAATACCAACAGCACCCCTCCCATCTCCTCTGGGATGGCAGAGAAATGGCCAAAGCTGAATTTGAGGGTTCCCTTCATTGTCTTAGCTCCCAGAGCATGGGCATGGTCCTGGGGAGCCCGGTCTGAGAGGCGACAGCCCACCTCCATAAACCCCTTCTCCACCTGTGAAGGGTAAAGCCCTGCCTTAGGGAACCCCGGACTAAGGAAGAGACAGGGCTTCCCACTGCCAGACCCCAGATGCGCCCTGTCCCCCAGCCTCTCTGAGGAGAGGGCAGGTGGCTGCCCTCATTCTCCCCAGGAAGCAGCGTCAGGCATGTGCTTCCCTAGGATTGCCCTTTGCCCAGCCGGGGGCCGCTTTCCTGCCCTGCAGGTGGGGCAGCTATGTGGGTTGGTTGGTTATTTTTAAGTTTCTAAGAATGAGGTTTCTGTTATTTCTTTCCAAATTGCAAAAGTGATACCTCCTTATCTCAAATAATTTCCAAAATATGGAAGAGTAGAGGGAAGGAAAGGTCCTCGTGATCTAGCTCACTGAGATGAATAGTCTGGAATTTGAATCCCAGGCTCTTTCCGTGTACCTGAGGTCAGAAGTCTGTATAGCGTTGGTTTCAGCCCCCCGGGGCCACTTGGAGTATCTGCTGTTTCCCTTTTTGTGTGTGATATGTGTATTTATGGATGTATGACCGGCTTTGGCAGAACGCCTTCTCAGGTTCATCCTTGCGTTTTGGATAATTTTCTCAGGATAAATTGATAGAAGTGCTGGGTCAAAGGGTAGGAACCTGGTTACACCTCTTGAGACGTGTCAAGGCAACTCACCTGTTGTCTGCTGCCTAACTGGGGATCCTAATACCTGATGTCTTTTTTAAACTTTTTATTTTTATTTTATTGAGAAAAAAAGCTCTTATAAGTCCAGCTCAATAAATTTTAGAAACCAAGTCACCCAGGGAACCAGCACCCCAATCAAGAACAGAACATTCCCAGCCCCCAAAGCCCTGTTCATGCCCCCCTCTAGTCTACCGCACGCCCCCCAACATGACCACCGTCCTGACTTCTAATGTCGGCCTGATTTTGAACCATACACAAATAGAATCCTCCCGTGTGGCCTTTCACTCCTGGATCCTTTCATCCATCATCCTTGAGAGATTCAGCCGTGGTGTTACATGTAGGTTGGTTTGTTTATACGTCTGATGGCTTTTTCAACAGACCAGGCACCAGGGAGAATGCAGTACAAGCAAACACGTGGGCATTACACTGAAAACAGAATGCCTTCTGAATTATTGCCCATTTTCAAAGAATTAAAGTTTGTTTCCTTAAAGGACCTGCTCTATTGAATCTGGAATAGCAGTTATGCATGCAGGAGAGCCTGCCATGGTGTGGCATGAACTTGCACTGGGTGTGCCGAGTTCTGGGGTACAGCCCGCCCCCTCGGGGCCTTGGTTTCTCCAGGTGCACATGGAGGTGGTTGGATGAGGGTCCTGTCTAGTCAGACCACCATGACACTAAGTGTGTATGTAGAAGTTATTTTCTAAAGTGGCAGCCATTTGCTCTTGTGATCCTATTTATCACCTTGCCTCGCTTTCTTTTTTTTTAGCTGAGCCATCCTGCCACCTGTTGGCAGCTCAGTGGCAGCTCAGCTCGGGCCGGGTATTGAACCGCTGTTGCTCAGAGCTTGCGCTCCTGAGCGAGCTCTTAACCAACTGAGCCACTCTGTCGGCCCTTTCCTCAGTTTCTACAGAAAGCAAACATGCACTGTCCTTGACCTCTGCCCACGGTACCCCCAGGCCAGGTGATTGGTGAAAGGATCTTTGCAGATAATCCTGTCTCTCCCTTAAAAATATGTACAGACCCTCTTTAAAAGGGGTCTTGATATGTGGGCAGCTTCCTCTTGAAAACCCCCTGGGGCCAGGGACCCAGTACCTAGGAGGCCACCTGTTCTTCCTTTTGGGGACAGCCCTCCCAGCTGGAAAGTGTTTCTTTGGGTTGAGCCAAAGCCTATATCCTTGTAACTTCTACCGGTGTGACGCAAATGAACCTGGACTTGGTGAGGGGCTTTAGGAGCTAGTCATAGAATCTGGGATTGGGGAGATGACGTGCATTACCAGGTCTGGCGTGACAAGTGTCACTTGATAGCACTTGGTAAATGTAGCAGCTGCTGTTACTTTTATTTTTAAGTTGTAGTAAAATACCTATCACATAAAATTTACCATTTACTCATCTCTAAGTGTACAGTTTAGTAGTGTTAGGTACATTCAAGTTGTGCAACCAATCTCCAGAAGTTTTTCATCTTCCCAAACTGAAACTATGCAAATAAAACACTATTGCAGAGCCAGGCCAAGTGGCTCAATTGATGAAGAGCTTGCTCAACAGTGCGAGCTCTGAGCAACAGCAGTTCGATTCCCAGCCTGAGCTGAGCTGCCGCTGAGCTGCCAATAGGCAGCCGGACGGCTCAGCTAAAAAACCAACCAAACAAACAAAAAACACACTATCGCCCTTTTCCCCCCTCTTCACATCCCCTTGCAACTTCCCTTCTGCTTTGTCTCTGTGCGTTTGACTATCCTGGCTACCTCACACAAGTGGAATCATCCAGTATTTGTCCTTTTGTGACTGGCTTATTTCATTTACCATGTTGTCAGGGTTCATTCACGTAGTAGCATGTGACAGTATTTTGTTCCTTTATAAGGCTGCATAATATTGAACTGTGTGTGTATACCACATTTTCTTTATCCATTCATCTGTAGATGGACACTTGAGTTGCTCCCACCTTTTGGCTATTGCAAATAACGCTGCTGTGAACATGGTGCACAATATCTCTTAGAGACTTGTTTTATTATCAGCATCGCTATAATACAGGATCTCTGAGAAGTCACCTCTTTCAACCCCTTATCCAGTGCTTGAGTCTGTCCATCCAGCTTCCTGCTGAGACTTCTTCCAGGGGCGGGATGGGAGCCCTACTACCTTCTAACACCTCTGACTGTCCAAGGGCCAGGAACTGGGGTGGCTTAGGATGGAGAAAAGAAAAGAGGCTTCCTGAGCAGGATCATGGCAGAGGGAAGGACAGCCAGGCATCCTCTGTCTCCAGATGCCCCATTGGAAGGAAGCAGGCGGGGGGCTGCCGCAGGAGAAACTCAAGATTTGATGCTTGAACAAACGTGCCGTAATGGTGGGGACTGAGGGACAGTGGTATTTATCAGGAGTCTTGGAGACGGAGGTCTTTAAGAATGGATTCCGGGCCGGCCGAGTGGCGCGATGGTTAAGAACTCGCTTGGGATGCCAGAGGGCCCCGGTTCGGATCCCACATATGAGGGCCAGTGACACTGCCCTCTACAGCTAAGATGCTGAACAACAGCTCAACCTGGAGCTGGGCTGCCTTGAGTCGCCGGCGACGGCGTGGGCTGCAGTCCCTGTGGCAGTGGATTGCCATGGGCTACCGTGTGTAGCCAGCAGCCAGCGTGAGCGGCCAGCAGCCGCAGTGAGCGGCCGTCCAGAAGCCGGCGACTGATCTGCCTCGCCAGAGAAGAGCGCAATGATGGTGCCAACTTGGGCCAGTGAAGCAACATCCTCCACAACTAGATTGAAGAACAAAATGACAGCAACTTGTCTGTTCCCCTTTCCCCAATTCCCCAGCACTGTTCCCATCCCCCCAATTCCCCAATAAAAATCTTTAAAAAAAAAAAAAAAAAAAAAAAGAATGGATTCCACTTCAACTAACATTTAATCCCCCCAGCAGCACAGTGAGGTGGGTCTGATTGGCTCCATTTTACAGATGAGGAAAGCAAGGTTTAGGGAGATTAAATAATGTGCTCACCAGCCTGGTCCCCCGCGAAGGCAGGGCTCTTAAAAGGTTGGTATATTTTCATTAATTTTTCATCCCACCTTATTTCAGAAATGATTTGAAAGACTAATAAAGAAACACAAACTATATAGTAAAGTGAATCTAAATTTGGAAATGCCTACCATGGAATCTGTTGCTGATGGGAACGTGTTCAGTTGTAAGTAACCCAACAGACGGAAGAAGCGAGGGGTTTGTTCTCTCCTGTAACCAGAAGTATGGAGGCGGACAGTTCAGCCCTGGGGCAGCTACTCAGGGACATCACAGGCCAGCACCTCTTTTAACTGGCTCCTCCAGCCTAGGCAGCCGCTCTGGTTGTCCTGGCCTACAGGGGCGGGAGGGACTGGGCAGCCTGCTCTGTGGGCGGGAGGAGAGGCTCAGGTTGAGTGAACCAGTCACAGCGTCTGCCCCCGAATCCTAGATTCTCACTGTGGGGAGATCCCCAAATGGGATGTATGCCCTGTAGCCGCCAGTTGGAAAGGGAATCCTGGTCTGTTACAAAACAAACTAGGAAACAAAAACAAATGGATGGCTTTACAACGGGTAACGGCTGACTTAACTAAGATGTGCTTTTTTTTAATCTTTAAAAAAATGTGATGTCCAGTATGCTTAGTGTCTACCTGTATATACAGCTGCAAGGAAAAGAGACCGTCACTAAAAGTGGCTTAAGCAATATGAACTTTTATTATCCATAACCCGAAGGTGGCGGACCCAGGGCTGCAAAGGGCCACATTCTTTCCTCGTCCGCTCTGCTGTTCTCACATGATGGTTTTACCTCCTGGGCTGGCTCCTTTTGTCCTCAGAAGGCAGTCATGGTTGGGGGTTACACATGCAGGCAAAGGAGAACATCCCTGCTTTGAGTTGCTGTCTGATAACCAGGAAAACTTTCCTAGAAACCTGTGTGTCCCGGTGGCCAGAACTGGGTTACCTGCTCCACCTTAAACCTATCCCAGATAAGGGGATAATGGGATTGCCTTGCTCTGAGTCTTAGAGTGTCACCACTTTTGCTGCCCCAAGCACCTGCCTTTATTTATTTATTTATTTATTTAAAAAAGATTTTATTGGAGAATTGGGGGAGGGGAACAGCGCTGGGGAATTGGGGGAAGAGGAACAGACAAGTTCCTGTCCTTTTGTTCTTCAGTCTAGTTGTGGAGGATTTTGCTTCACTGGCCCATGTTGGTATCATTGTGCTCTTCCCAGGTGAGGCAGATCAGTCACCGGCCTCTGGCTGCTCACAGCAGCTCTTGGCAGCTCACACCGGCTGCCCGCTGCTCACGCTGACTGCTGGCCACACACGGTAGCTTATGGCAGCCCACTGCAGCACGGGCTGCAGCCTATGCCATCACCAACGGACTCACGGCAGCCCAGCTCCAGGTCGAGCTGTTGTTCGCCATCTTAGCTATAGAGGGCAGTGTCACTGGCCCTCGTGTGGGATCCAAACCAGGGTCCTGCTGCTCGGAGCTGGTGTCCCAAGCCAGCTCTTAACCAACGTGCCACCCAGCCAGCACCCAAGCACCTGCCTTTAGATAAGGACTCAACAGGGGCTCTGTTAACAGAGTGGGGGAGGAAGGACTTGGGTGTCTTGAACACAAGTCTGGACCCCCTCCAGCTGCTCCAAGGAGCCTGCCTGAGCACACAGGAGAGGAAGTTCAGGCTGTGGCCTCTGTTCCCTGCCATCTGCAGCAATAGGTGGACAGTGGGGAGGGGGCAGGAATTTAGAACCCAGGCAATTTCATTCCCACTGGGGGCCCCTGGGGCAGAAGACGGAGTGCCCAGTGGGGGGTGGGGTTTCTGGGGAGCAGGGATGCCCCTGCCCCACCCCCAGGAGGGAGAGGTTCCTTTTTGTTTGTTCTCTCAAGCTTCTTTTTCAAGAAACACAAGCATATGGCAGCGGATGGTGCGGGGGCCGTGTTTGGGTGGTGTATACGCTTGCCTTTTGCATGGTTGAGTGTATTTTTTCGCCGACTCCAGCACCCAGCTGATACATAGGGCAGTGAGTCAGGCACTCCCCCGGCATCCAAAAAAATCCAGTTCTTTTCAGTGGGTGGCTCTGGGGTTTCCACTGGGAAAGGGATTGGAGAACTTTGCAGCACACCCAGAACTGAGCTTTGCAGAGGTCTGAGCTGAAGGCTGTGTGTCCAGGACCAGGATTTGTGGGTTGGATGTGGGGAGTAGAGAGGTCCTGGACTCGTTTCCTAAGGCTGCTGACTAATTACTGTAAACTTGGTGCCTTAAAACATCCAAAATTTATTATCTCACAGTTCCGGAGGTCGGAACAAAATCAGTACCACTTGGTCCAAATCAAGGTGTCCGTGGGGCCATGCTGCCTCCAGAGGCTCCGGGGAGAACCCGTCGCTTGCCTCTTCTAGTGTCTGGTGGCTGCCAGCACTCTTTGGCTCGTGGCTGCTTCACTCCAGTCTTTAAGGCCGGCACCTTCAGTACTCTCTGCTGTGTCTTCATTCTGTATGTATCAAATCTCCCTCTGCCTCATTATAAGGTACATGTGATGGCATTTAGGGTCCACCCAGATAATCTAGGATAATCTCCCCATCCCAAGCTCATTAAATTAATTACATCTGCAAAAGTGATTTTTCTTTTCTTTTCTTTTTTTTTTTTTAAAGATTTTTATTGGGGTATTGGGGGGAAGGGAACAGTGCTGGGGAATTGGGGAAGGGGAACAGACAAGTTGCTGTGGTTTTGTTCCTCAGTCTAGTTGTGGAGGACGTTGCTTCACTGGCCCAAGTTGGCACCATCATTGCACTCTTCCCGGGTGAGGCAGATCAGTCGCCGGCTTCTGGACGGCCGCTCACTGCGGCTGCTGGCCGCTCACGCTGGCCGCTGGCTACACACCGTCGCCCATGGCAACCCACTGCCACAGGGGCTGCAGCCTACGCCGTCGCCGTCGCCGGCGACTCATGGCAGCCCAGCTCCAGGTTGAGCTGTTGTTCAGCATCTTAGCTGTGAAGGGCAGTGTCACTGGCCTCAAATGTGGGATCCGAACCAGGGCCCTCTGGCGTCCCAAGCCAGTTCTTACCCATCGTGCCACTCGGCCGGCCCAAAAGTGATTTTTCCATATAAGGTGACATTTCAGGCTCCAGGGATCAGGATGTGAATATCTCTGGGGGGCTGTTTTGGGTCCTGTCATGAGTCCTTAAGGGCAGCCATGGTAGACGGGCTCTCCTATGATATACCGGGAGGAAGAGGATTGCAAATGGAGATTCCCAGCTGACCCACCCCTTCTCTTTCCTCAGCTCTCCACATGCCTGTGGGTACCCCAAACGTCCAAGCTCTATCTACCTTCCCAAGCACCTGCCCTTTGGGGTGTATTGGTTATCCATCACTGTGTAACAAGTAGCCCCAAACTTAGCAATGTCAAACAACAGTCATTTCTCGTGATCTTTCACAGTTGGGGCTTGACTAGACTCAGATGGTTCTGGTTCAGGGTCTCTCGTAATTGCAGTCAAAAGATGGCTGTGGTTGGGGTCATCTCAAAGACTTCCTTACGCTCTGGTCTGGTATCCAGTCTCGGGAAGAGCTGGGTCTTCTCAGGCATGTCTAGATCCACTTGGCCTCTCCAGCGTGGTGGCGTCAGGATAGCCTGACTTCTTACGCGTTGGCTCAGAGCTCTAGTGGTGTCTCCAGTGTCTCAGACTGGGAGAACCTAGTGCCTTTTAAGGCCTGGCCTTGGAGGTCACATGGTGGCACTTCCGGAGCACTCTGTTGGTTAGAAGTGAGATATTCAGGCCATATTCAAGAGGAGGGTAATTACATGTCATCACTTTGATGGGAGAAGTGTCAAAGAGTTTGCCATCATGTTTAAAGCCACTGCAGGAAGACACACCAGAGAAGAGGCCCTGGGGACCCAGAATGGGGCTGTTTGTGGGATTCTGGGGGCCTGAGGACCCAGAGGAGGGCCTGGGCAGATGTGGGATCCAGTGGGCCATGTCCTTTTAGGCTCACAGACTGCCTGCCTCTTGGAGAAGGGCTGAAACAGGGCCCTGTGATGTGCAGGCCCAGGCTCTGGGGCCACAGGTGGGACCAGGCAGGGTGTTTCCTACTGGACAGTCCTGGAACCTGCCCACAGTCTGTGTTGAAAGCGCCTCAGGGGTCTGTCTGCACCAGCCCCTCCCACCTGAGTGAGGACCCCGCGCCTTATCATATGTGCTTATGCCTCAGTGCCTTTGCCTGTGCTGCCCCTCTGTCCAAGGTGACCCCTCCTCTCCAACCACCTTCGTGTCTCCTGATTCTTCCAAACCTGCATAAACAGCTCCTCCCCTTGGACGCCCCTCCAGGCCCAGTTCTGTGTATCAGGCCAATACTGGGCAGACCCAGGAGGCACACAGGAGTTGGTGGTCTCGTGGGGGTCCAGATAGCTCTGCCTCCTGGCAGAGGGAGAGTTGCAGGGTAAGAAGGAAGAAGGACCTATGGGTGCCCAGCCAAGGGGCAGCAGACCAGCCTAGAGGGGCAGGATATGAGGCACCGCTGTGCCTGTCAACAGCTAAGAGTAAGCAGGCAAAGTGGATGGGTGTCTCTTAAAAAGGGCACTGAGGTGCTAAGGTCCAGAAGCCAGAGGACAGGCATGTCCAGAGGCCTACAGGCTAGAGGGAGGGCAGTGAGGCCAGGAGCAGGGACAGGTCAGCTCGCAGTGCAGGACATTGACCCCCAAGGGTGAGGCTTGTTCTGTTCATCTGCTGGGGCTGAGGTTGTACTGCTGGCTTGCTGGGCTTGGACTGGCTTCTCTGTGAGTGTCCCCCTGCAGTCAGATTGACCGTGCTGGGATTGGCCCCAGGAGGACTTGAATTAGTACACTTGTGTATACACCTGTGCGCATGTGTGTGAGTGTGTGTGTGTGTGTGTGTGTGTGTGTGTGTGTGTGTTTGCTAGTGCTCACACTCACCTCTGGGTCAGAGGTGTGCTTGTCGGGTACACCATTTCTCTTTCTCTCCCCCTTGCCCCATTCCAGCAAAGGCCACTGAGCAGCCACTCTAACCTTAGGATTAACATTCAGTGAATATGGCCAAACACTTCTCTTTACTCATGGAGTGAAGGTTGTGTATCTCTAAGCCAAGCTTCTTCCCTCAGCCTCTCTCCACAGAAATGACAATATCGTCTTTCCACTAGTGCTCCCAGAGAATTCCTCTTCATCCTTCAAAACCCATCCCAACATTGATCAACTCAGGGAAATCTTGTTTGGAGACCCCCTACTGTCTCAAAGCTAAACAAACAGAAAATGTTTAAATAAAAGGGGGCTAGTGCCCTCCCCTGTATCAAGCTCTATTCCTGGGTGAGCTCTCTTGCTTGTCCTCCTTTCATGGTCCTGTAATTTTCTGTAGACGTGCTGGCCCTGTAGGCAAGCTCTTGGAGGGCAGGCAGGGCTGTCTGGGTCACTTCCAGGAGGTATTTAATGAACAGGTTGGGGTGAAGGGAGACCAGTGAAGTATTCCCCTGGAGCCTCTCCACGGACGGCCAGGCCTCCAGCTTCTGCTCAACTGTTGCAGGCTGGCTGCCCCATCTCCTAGAGCACCCTGCCTGGGAACTGCAACCCAGTTGATGGCCAGGTGGAAGTATGCTCTCCATTCTGTCCCAGTGCGGCCTCGCTAGGTGGCTGATGAGTGTAGCCCTTGGGGATCAACAAGTGTGCATGGAAGGGAGGGCGGGGTACCCAACACAGATACCCCAATGCAGATTGACCTGGACATGCCGGTGCATGGGAGGAGGGCATGGCTGGGGCAGACTCGGCTCGTGACTGGCCCCTCGCTTACCACCCCCCACATGTGCTGGTTGTAGGAGAGCTGGTGATGTTTGTTTCTTGATTCGACTCCAAGCCAGTGGAGACCAGTGACCCCTCCCTAGCCTGGAAGGACCAGGCCTCTTGTCACTCTGGCTGGGGGCTACTCTTACTCTGTGTGTAAAACACTGTCTCCTTTCTTACCCATCCTGTTCTCTCCATCACTGTGCTTGCTCTCACACACACACTCACCTTTTCTCAGACACACACCATCACATCCGCACACTCCAACACACCGATGCTCATTCACACTCCTGTTTCTTTAAGCCCATACTTTACAAGCTCTGGAGAGACTTGAGGGGTAGGGTCTAGATTCCCAGTTGAGCCACTGGCCAAGGAAAGCACCTACCCAAGGTGGCCCTGGGCTCTGGGGACAGGTATGCTCCCGCAGGCCCAGGGAGGAAAAACAGACGCTTGTGGGATCTCCTCACCTGCTCCTGCCCTGGGGCCCCACAGCCAGGGGAGCAGAGCGCTGGATGAGCTTCACCCGCATTGCAGTTGGCCAAGCCCACTGATATGGGGGTATTCCAGAGGGAAGTGGGCTGAAGACTGCATCGTGGGGTGAAAGGAACCCAGGTTTAGTCGGCAAGATCTGGGCTCAGGTCTTCGCCACATCCTGGCTCTGGGGTCTTAAAATCCTGTGACATGAAGGTGGCTGTGAGAATTAACTCTATACCAGGGGCCTAACTATCCCCAGGCACTCAGGAAATGGCCCTGTTGCACCTTCCCTCCCTCTACCAGTCCCCATCAGAATGGCAGCCAGGCCCCTGTGGTGGGTGGCAGGGCCCACGTCCTTGGCACTTGTTAGTTTGGCTCTTGGGCCCTTTGGGTGTCCTGTGTGCAACTCCAAGTTCCTGGGCTCATGGTGTGGAGGACCGGCACCTGGGCCCCCGCCACGAATGCATAAGCCCAACCCCTGGTCCTCACTGCCTCCAGCTGGGAATGTGGCCAGTCCTCTGGGCCTCGTCATCCACCCAGCTGGCCTGTCACTGCACCTGGGAATTAGCCCCATTCCTCTAATTAGAAGTCCGGTCCCGAGGAGGAGCAAAAAGAGTATGGACTGTGTGGGTCATAGGTCCCGAATCTCCCTGGCTTGTCACTCACTTTGGGAAGAATGTCATGCCTCTGGGTCTTGGTTTCTTCACCCTTGAAATGGGCGCAGTCCCCTCTGTCCTGCCTCGCTCCCTGGTTGGAGGTCACAGATGTTAGAGTGCCTCCACAGGGAGGTCGAGGCCCTGCTCAGGGGGACCCCGGTGGGAAGCCATGATGGCGGGCATGAGGGTGGCTCTCCAGCCCAGGAGAGGAGGAAGGAGCTGGCAGTGGATGTAGGGCAAGGAGGGGGGGCGTTGAACCCCTGGATGAAGGGAACACCCAGGATGGTGGGTGGGGAAGGGAGTTTTTAAATGGGCTGAGCTGGGAGGTTGGTCTGAAGCCCTCATTTTTTTTGCCTCGACCCCCTGCCCACATCTGACCCCATCAGCCTCATTCATTTCTGCCGGGCACTGGCGGAGGTCAGGTACCCACCACAGCAAGCATCAGTCCCCCCAGGTATCCAGGCCATGGGCAATGAAAGGGACAGGCTTAAGGACCCCCCCCCCGCCCTTAGCTACCCAGCTGGCCTGGAGAGCCCCATGCAGGGTGTTTGGGATCGGAAAACCAGCTGAAGTGGTGTCCACTCCCCCTGGCCCCAGGGCCGACTGGAGTGGGCTTTTGGGGCCCACCCCTGTGGGCGCCTCCCACGTGGAGGCAGGCCTGCTCTGGGTCGGGGCAGCGGTGACTCAGACAGGGACACAGCACTTGGCTAATCTTTGGCTCAGGGACCGGGCTGGCCTCTAGCTCTCAGCGGCCAGCAAAGCTGCCACTGTCTGGGCAGGGAACCCAGCGAGGGAGGGAGGAGATGACGCGCAGGAAAGGCTCAGCAGACTGGAGTCGGGACGTTGGAGCTGGAAACATCCCCAGAGACCGCCAGACTGTACCTGACTGTGTTAGGATCCCCTGGGAACTTAAAAATACAGTGTCCTGGCCGCCACTGTGGGCCTGTCCACTCAGGGCCTCCGGGGCCCAGGAAGCTGGGGTTGGAATGGCAGGTGTTGGCAGCAGCTATGCTGCCTGCCTGCTTCCCTCACAGGTGGGCAGAGCAAGGCTGGGAAGCTGAGTGATGGGGCAGGGGTCACGCAGACCGGGAACCAGGACCTTCCCTCCACCTGCTCCAGCTTCACCTTTTGGGGCTTCATAAAACACAGCTGTCCCCTCTGGCCCGTGTCTGACCCTCAGACACATCAAGAGAGTGGCGTGCTTTCCTCCTGTGACCTCCCTGGATAAAGCGGTCCTGCCTTTTCTTTTGGGAGGCTCCCTCTCTTTGTCCCTTCCCCCAGGGAGACCCCCCACACACACTTATTTTGGACCTGAAAGCAGGACCTAGTCACTTCATCTTCCTTGTTGGTGTCTTGGGCTCCTGGTCCTGTGGTGGGATGACCCACCGTCCTGGTTTGCCTGGGATTGAAGGGTTTCTGGGCTAAACCCAGGAAAGTCCTGGGCAAACCAGGGCGAGTTAGTCATTTTGACCAAGTGTCGGCTGTGGATTGGATTAGCTGGTCTTTCTGTTCCCCGGGTCCTGGCGAGTGTGAGGAGTACAGTTCTCTTGCCACATGTCAACAGGAAAGAACCCCGCTTGGGGACAGACAGTCAGGTGGACAGACCTCATCCCCACTGCCCATTGGCTGGGGGTCTCAGGCAAGTCTCTTCTCATCTCTGTGATGGAAGGCAGCTCGCACACAGTGGTGCTCCGCCCTAGACATCTTGACAGGTGTCTAGGTGTGCCAATGCTGTGGGTCCTGGAACTGCACTTGGAAGATCACCTGTCCAGGACACCTGTCTGACCCAGCGGCCTCCCTCACTTTCAGTTCCAGGGTTGTTCCTCTGGGATCCAACTACGCCCAGAGTTGCAATCTCTCACATTGCCGCTTTTTAAAATTAATTTATTTGTTTGTTTGTTTTTTTATTGAGAGCCAGGCAACCCAAAGGTTGTCAGACACTCTACAGCTTGCGAATGCCTGGGCCCCCCCCCTGAAGTGGCCTCCTGTCACACTTGTTACTCGAATATATGTTGAGCGCCCATGAAAACCCAAGCAGCATTTGAGGCAGTAGAAGATAGTAAACCTGACAGGCGTGGCCTCTGGCCTCCCAGAGCTCACTTTCTAGCTGGGGAAATTAGGCAAGACGCCTGTGAACAAGTCGCTTCAGATCCATGAAGAAAATGAGAGGAGATGTGGAGCAAGTGCATGGGGTGGGGCTCTGGTGTGGCTGTGTGGTCAGGGGAGGCACTGGGGGGGCGGGGCCTGGCCGAGCAAAGGAGGTGGGGGGCCCGGGAGACGTGGACCTGGAGCAGCCTTCCTTCTGCGAGGGACCTCGAGTCCAAGGCCCCGTGTGACCTGGGCCTACGGCGCAGGGAGGTGTTGCTTTCCATCCTGCGCCCAATGGGAAACCACCCAAAGCCTCTTAAGTGGGAGAGTGACATGAAATTTTTGTGGTTGCTGTTTGCAGGAGGGACGGTGGGGCACAGAAGGGCAGGGAGGCCAGTGAGGAGGCCGTTTGCCAGGGCACAGGCAAGTGAGGGTGGTGGCCTGGGTGGGTAGGTGACGAGGAGTGGACGGATTTCGCTGCATTTGACCCAGACTGTTCTGGATGTGAGGGAGAAGGGACTCTGGGATGAGGTCCCAGTTTCAGTCTAAGTGGATGACCGGAAAGGAGCAGGTTTGAGTGGGAAACACGAGGCCCTGTTCCGTCTGAGTTACTTGTTAGATGTTGAAGGGAAGGGAAGGGAAGACAGGCAGGAGGTGACTCATGCCTCAGGAGAGGAGGTGAGAGGAAAAGCAAGTCACCAGCACAGAGGTGATATCTAATAAAGTCAAGACATTGCCTAGCAGTAAGGGAGGGAGTTGGACAGGGAGGAGGAGAGGGTCGAGGACCCACCAGCATTTGGGCAGCCAGTGCCCGGAGGGGGGAGCAAAACCAAGTGTGCGGCACCCTGGCAGCCTTGTGAAGTGATTGAGGAGGGGAAGGGTGCTCACAGTCTCCCTGCCTGACTCTCCGTCCTTGAAGGCTTGGCTCCCCCGTCCGTCAGGGGTGGCTGAAAGTCCCTTGTCACTGAGGGCTTCCTGGCCACTTGTGCCCCAGGTCAGAAGCCAGACACCTACCACCTGCAATGTCCCTTCTGATGTCCTCTCCCAGATGCAACAGAGCAGCAGTTGGTCATTTCCAGCCTCACCCCTCACCAAGCCCCAAGTCCTCTGTTTACCAGTGTGTGATGGCTTAGGCTGTCACCTCCATTCTCACTGTCCCCTCCTCCAGGGACTTTCCTCCTGTTGATGCTTGGGTGCTGGCCCCCTGGTAAACTGCCTATCATTCTTTGTGTTCTATGTAGTTTTTTGGTTTTATTGGGTGATTTTATTCCCTCCCTCATTTTCTGTTTAGCACTAGTCCCGCCTATGAGGAAACAGAGTTTAAGTGGTTGATGAACGTGGCCCCGACAGACCTGGGCCTGGGTCTTCCCCGTGCCCGGCCGTGCGCCCGGCCCCCAGCCCAGCGCTCTGGCCCCCGCCCCTCCCTCAGCAGCTCCAGCCACGTGGGAACTGCTGCTCTCTCAGAGGCCTGGGCGTTTGCAGAAGGGTCTTCTCCCTCCTCCTTCCCCAAACGCACCCACCTGCCCAGGGCTGGGCCTCCTTGGGCTCCAGCTCAGGACAGAGGGCCCAGAAGCCCAGGTGGCCAGGACGAGGGAGCCCAGCCCGCCTTTTGTCCCTCCCTCGCCCTTCCCTCTCTGACTGCCTGAATCCTTCCTAAATGGATTAGGAGCTGGCAGCCGTCTGGCGCAACCTGGAGGCCAGGGCTGGAGCGCTGTCTGGTGCCTCCTACTTTGCCCTGATTCAATTTGGGCTCCAGCAGCTGGGAGGCTGGCAGCCAGAGGCCTTTCTGGGAATGGCTCAAGGGACTGGTGGGCAGGGGGTGGCTGAGGGGAGGGGACACGCCTTGAAGCGCCCCAGGCAGGCAAACCTCAACTGGACATGCCACAGAAAGCCCTTGACCATGGCGCCTGGCCGCCCCTCGATCTATTAGCATGTCTCATCCATGGCCTGTCATGCCCTTAGTACTGTGGATTTTGAACTTTTATAATATTGCAACCTGGGGGAAGGAATAAATTTTATAAACATTTAGAAGTGAACCCAGTACACCTTTTAGCCAACTGCTGGCTGACCAGTAGTTAAAATCAATATTTATCCACAGCCAAACAGCAGACTTGGGCCAGGACTGAGGCCAGAGCCAAGCTCCGATGGTATTATCCCGAATTCCTTTGAATGCTTCCGTAACTGAAGTCGGACACTTCTCACCTTGTTACACGTGCCGTGCTCGGCTATTTGCTGTTCTGTATCATTGATTTCATGAGCCACTCAAAGGCCACAGCCCATGGTTTGGACCACAGTACTTTGCTCTGTCTTATACGTTGGGCCCTGAGCTGGGCCCTGGGGGTGAAGCAGTGACAGGCTGACTGATCCCTGCCCTCACAGAGCTTACGGACCGGGGGCAGCTGCAATGGTAGAAGACACTCTTGGTTTGGCACCTTTTAAGGCGCCAGGCTCAGTTGTCACCTACCCAGTGCCCCCCCTTCCCACATCTCCAGTCACGTGCATAGAGTTCTTCACCCCCATGGGCTGGAAGCAGCGAGGGCAGGATTTACGGACCCCCCCCAAATGCCTGCAGCCCTGCTCCCAGTTCACTCTCCTGAACTGGGGCCTGTGTACAGAGCACTAATGGAGGAAGAGCCCAGAGAGGGAAAACTACTGACCTCTACCTTCTCCTCTGCTTGGATTGGTGAGGGGGCAGCTGCCTCTAAGGAAGGACCTGGCACTGGGGCAGCCTGTGGGTGGGCGCCTTGGACCTGGTTCCTGAGGTCTGGAAAGGGAGGGGCAGGTGGGAGAGGACCTCAGGGAGGCTGACCTTTGTATCTCTTGGGCACCCAGGCCAGGCTGGGTGGTGCAGGGGCACTAGGCCTGTTTCCTGCCTGAGGTCACCCTGGTGGTGGGGGCCTGGTCTGAGGGCACCCCAGCAAGCGGGGAGGAGCCAGCTCTGTCATCCAGGAGCCTCATGAAGAGGGGACGAAGTCCTACCTGGAAACCCTGGTCTGAGATGAAGCAACTTCTGCACCTCTGAGACCGAGTCCTTACAGCCAGATAGGGGACTGAGACTTAGAGGCCTTGGGGCAGTGACCTTGTCGGAGGGGATCACGTGGCTTGATACAGAGCTGTGATGGAGAAGCTGGGGGACATGTGGGAGGCCTGTGAGGGCGCCTGACCCAGTTGGGCCAGGAGGGCAGGAGGTGGGGCAGGAGGGGTTTCCTTCCCAGCAGAGGCGACAATTAAAAGCTGAGTGGACAGTCAGTAGATGACAAAGTGGCCAGGAAAGGTACTCGGGTCAGGGAGAATGGGACCTGTGACAGCTGGGGAGCCATGAAGAATTTGGCATGTTTGGGGGACGGTGATGCTTAGAAAACCCGGAACATGGGAGTCTGGACCAGGAGCCTTGACTACCAAGCTGAGGAGTGAAGAGCTCATGTGGGCAGTAGGGAGCCGCAGAGGGGGTGTGAGTGAGAGAGGCCGTGACCGGAGCACTGTGCGTGGGGAGAGTTGGCGGCTGGGGTGCTAGGCAGACTGGTCGTGGTACTGGGCTCAGCTCTGGGGCCGCGGGCTTGGGGGACGTGCTGTGGGACACACCCCTCAGTTTCCCTGCCGTCTGACCCACACCTGTATGGGCTCTGTGCGAGCTGCTGCATGTCCAGGCCTGTCAAGGCTCTAATTCCATCCTGCAATGAGACTCTTAGGTGAAAAAAAGGCCAGCTCTTGATTCGTCCCACCTGGGCAGTAGAGACAGCCCTGGGGTCCAGGGGCCCAGCAAGTTGGGGTGGGCAGCTGCCACGTGTGCCACATCCTGCGGCCCACGCCCACCCCGCCTCCTCCCTCTCTCTGTCTAGGTGACCATGGCCTTGCTGGGGAAGCGCTGCGACGTTCCCGCCAATGGCTGCGGGCCTGACCGCTGGAACTCCGCCTTCACCCGCAAAGACGAGATCATCACTAGCCTTGTGTCTGCCTTAGATTCCATGGTGAGTGCCCCAGCCTGCCCCTGGAGGAGTGGGACACCCAGCTTTGTAACCAGACATCACATCGAGGCCCACCTCTGCCACTTAGAGCAGCCTTCACCAACCTGAGCCCTGGTGTCCCCACCTGCAACAAGGGCCTACATTGGGGCCAGAGGCTGAAGTGATATCGAGTATGTAAAAATCCAGTCCTGGGAATAAACGCTGGCTCTGGCCCTTGTCGCCTTGTCCTCATTTCATCACCTCTTGCCGTTCAAGGCTGGTCCCTGGCACAGTCACAAGTCTCCCTCCCAGCAGGTCACCTGGCAGATAATGTGTGGGCAGTGATTCATTAGAAAGCTGTAATCCCCGATGTTACAGCGAGAGCTGTAACTGCATCTCAGGGCGGCAGGGAGAGAGAAACAGGACTTCATAAATCACTCCTCTGGCACCGCTGCCTACATACCTAAGCCTGTAACCATTTATCCCAAATGAGGAAATAATAATGTCATTTTTCACCAGCCTTTTCCCTGAGGAAAGTTCTGTGATGGAGAAGGTAGGCAGGTATTAAAAAAAAAAAAGTCTGGTGTCAGCTGTGCATTTGAGGATGAAGTTGAAATTCAAAGAGGGCAGCCCGTCTTACCTGAAGTCACACAGCATGACCAGTTTTTAATGTGGACTTCCAGGTGCAGAGTCTTCAGTTCCGGTAGCACAGTGGGCTCCTTCAGGCTGTTCCTGCTGTAGGTGGCTCTAGGGCAGTTTAGGTGGAGTTTGGGCCAGAGGTGGTGGGTACCCCTGGGGAAGCCGGCTGGGTGCAACCCCGCCCCTGTGCAGAGTGGCCATCCTGAGGCAGGGAGCCCCAGGAGCTCAGCCCGGGGTCCTGCAGCAGGTTTAGCTTGGTGGTGGTGGAAGCATAGCTGACGTGAGCAGTGGTGGCCAACACCACAGCCACTAGCCACAGGTGGCAGCTAACATTTAAATTGTAACCAGTTAAAATTACATAAAGTAAACAATTCAGCTGCTCAGTCACACTAGCTTCATTTCAAGTGCCCAGTGGCCACAGTAGTGGACAGTGCAGACATAGGACATTCCCATCATGGCAGGAAGTTCTAATGGACAGCGCTGGTCTGGAGGGTGTTTCAGAGGCTCCTGGGAGCTGGGAGGAGCCAGTGACCCTGAGCTAGCCTGGTGACAGGAACAAGACAGGCTCCCCCCGGCCCTGGGGCCCTTAACAGGTAGGGTCATTCATGCATTCCCACTGCAGATTCTAAGGCCAAGAACGTTGGAGCAGAGACCTCTCCCTGGAACTCACATCCTACCCCCAAAGCTGGCGTGGAGGTATCCTGGGATGGGGGGACCTTCCCCCGGCTCACATACCCTGCTCCCCCCGCAGTGCTCAGCACTCTCCAAGCTGAATGCGGAAGTGGCCTGTGTGGCTGTGCATGATGAGAGCGCCTTCGTGGTGGGCACCGAGAAGGGGAGAATGTTCCTGAATGCACGGCAGGAGCTGCAGTCAGACTTCCTCAGGTTCTGCCGTGAGTACCCTGGGGCTCCGGAGGGCCAGGACACTGGGTTCCCAGAGCAGCAGCAGCGTGGCTCTGTGTTGGGGGACGCCCTGGATAGGAGAGGGTTGTGCAAGCTTCCTGATGTGGCATTATCAGGGGTGACCCCAGTTTTAGTTGGAATCGTACAGCAGCCTCTTGGTTGATAAAGCCTGGCTGACTGAACGCCAGGGCCGGCCAGACCCAGCCACCATCTGCTCGTTGACAGAAGGGGGGCACTGAGGCCCAGTTGATGCCCAATTCCTGTGCGTCTCTGACCCAGGGACCGAGCACACTTGCCCAGGTAGTATTTATTGAGCACCTGCTGTGTGTAACACCCTTCACAATGCCAACTCATTTAGCCTGACATCAGTCTTATGAGGTAGGCACTGTCATTGTTACAGTAACGTAATCTTGGAGCCACCTCCTGGTGGCTCATGGGGACAGAGTAACTCAGGACACGTCCAGCAGCACGTAGGAAATGCTTGATAAATGTGAGTGGCTGGTGCTGTTATGATAATGCCGCAGGCAGGGCCATGTGTTGGTGCTGTTTAGTTTTCCCAGCAGGCTTAGCACAGTTACCACTGGTTTACAAACGAGAAATTGAGGTGCAGTGAGCATAAGCCACTTCCCCAGGGACACACAGCCAACAAGTGATGGAGGCGGGATTCACAGCCAGGCCCCATTCGGGCCCGTCTACCCCTTGCACCTATGCTGTGGTTGCTCCCCACGCCACACCAGCCCCCCACATGCCCTAAATTTCCATCTGTGTCTGGCGTCCCAGCTTGGCAGTGAGCTCCTGGGGGAGGTCAGCTTCACCTTGCTGGTGGACTAGGTGCTACAGGGTTAGGGCCTGGCCCAGCACTGAAGGCCAGCACCCAAGCAGACATTTGAGCCCACAATTTGGGACTCAGAGCAGGCCTTTGAGTCAGAAGCCTGGGGCCACATCCTGGCTCTGCCACCTGCTACCTACTGGGTCTCAACTTCCTCCTCTGTGAAAGGGGAGGACAGTGCTACCTCCTCACAGGTTAATCTGAGGATTAAACGAATCAACACACAGCAAGCACTTAGAACAGTGCCTGGCACTTATTGTAGTTCACACTCAGTAAATGCCAGCTGTTGTCTTACCATTATTAGCATTTTCTTTACACTTTAGGCCTGGACCCTAAAATCAGCCGTTTCAGGGAAGGCTGTCCCCCAGTGTTGGCTATATCATTACTGGGGCCCAGCTGCTTCCTTGGCCATCCCCTGGTCCCACTCAGCCCTAAGAGCCTATACCCTCTGCAAGGTGCAGCGGGGGCTGGGCCAGGGCAGGGTGGCAGGGTCCTCTGGCCCCCAACTGACCAGCCAGGCTGGGGCCTCAGGAAGGTGCACCTGGCTTCCTGGAGCCAGGCAGAGCCACTATTTATAGCACCAGGAACTCAGCTGCTTTATTTCAAGCTTCAAAGATCCCTGGAGGAGAGCAGGCTCCAAGCTGGGAGGGGGCCTCTAGGCCCTCCTTTCATCCCCTTTTCAACACTGTTTTTAGCATCTTCCCCACCCAAGGATTTACTTACACCCCTGGCCTAGCCTAGTGTGAACCTGCCTCTTTGCAGCCTCTTGGCCTCCTGGTGGGCTCCCCTTTGTATCCCCATTTGGCAGAGCAGAAAACCGGGGCCTTGATTGGTTAAGACAGAGCATTTAGTGTTAGGGCACAGACAGGGGAGGATAGAATGGAAATTTGTTGAACCTGGTTCTGAGCCAGGCAGCTGGTCTCCCGTGAGAGCTCACAGACTGAGGCCCAGAGAGGGAAGGGACTTGCCTAGGGTCACACAGCAAGTTAGAGGTGATCAGGGATGAGACCCAGGCCCCATGACCAGCCCTGAACCTGGGCAGGGCTTGCTCACTCATTAATTCTTCATTCATTCACTCATTCATTCATTTGTAGTTTGTGTTGGATGCCCAGCTTCTGGGCTCATTACGGGGCAGGGACATCCCGGCTTACTGGGCAGGTGGTGAAACGTGCTCTGTGTCCCACAGGAGGGCCCCCGTGGAAGGAGCCGGAGGCAGAGCACCACAAGAAGGTGCCTCGGGGCGAGGTCGGCGGCCGGAACGTCCCGCGGTCTACCCTGGAGCATGGCTCGGACGTGTATCTTCTGCGGAAGATGGTAGAGGAGGTGTTTGATGTTCTTTATAGTAAGATCCTTCCTCATTCCATTTGGGGCCCCCAGGCGGGTGGGAGCCCCAGTCCCTGCCCAGCTGAGGAGGCCCCTCCTGCCACACTATGCACCCTGTGCAAAATCTCAAGGAGTGAGGGCATTGCCCCCCAGCGCCTCTGCACCCCCAGGCATGGATCTTCTGACTCAGCACCGTTTCCTGAACTGCTGTCCCCTCTGCCCCACCCTGGCACTGGTCACCGCCACCTCTCAGCTGGAAATGGCCCCAGGCCTGCTCTGGCCTTCTCACCTCCAGGCTGGCGCCCCGCTGCCCCACCCACCCTGTGACCAAGGGCATCTTCCCAAAGTACAAGTCTGATCATGCTCTTCCCTCCGCTGCCTTCGAGGGACCCCCGTCATCCTCAGCATGGCAGAAGCGCCCACCACAGCCCACTCCGTCCCACCTCCCCAGCCGAGCAGACCCACCTCACAGAACTACGTCCTGTTCTCCAGCTTACCCTGGCTTCATTTCATACGTCGCCATTGTGCCTCTGTGCCTTTTGGGACTGCTTTCTCCTCTGTGTGTTCGACACTATTACTCTCTAAGGCTCAGCTCCAGGAAGCCCCCCGACACCGGGTTAGGGTCTCCTTCGGGCACCCACTGTGCCCTGCCCCCTCACTAGCCCCGTTGCACTCAACTGCCAGGGACTATGCCTGCCCTTTTCTGCTGTCCCCAGCCTGCAGTTCAGGGCCCAACAACAGCAGGTGCTCAGAGGGTATTTGTTGAATGACTGAGTGAAGGCTAATGTCAGCCAAGTCCTTCCCGTAGGGGAGGGGAGGGGCAGGCCTGGCTTTTCTTGGGAAGTTTCAGGCTGCAGAGTCTCAGGACCCAGTGGTGACCTTCACATGCCCTAGTTGGCCCTGGGCATTTCCCTGAGGGCCCCACCTCATTTATCTCTGACCTGCTTTATTCCTTTCCTGTTCAGCCTTTGGTTCTATAGAGCAAAGGTCTGTGAGGCAGCCCTGCTGTTGTCTAGATATCAGGAGGAAGAGGCCAAGGGAGTGTAGGGGGCCCAGAGGTCCTGGGGGGGAGGATTTTCATGCGTGATTGGCTATGCCACTGCAGACACTTCTGCCAGCTGTAGCGTTTGTGCCCAGAGGCCCCTGCACCCCTGCCCACTCTGCCCTGGTCGCCCTTCCCCGCCTTGGGCAGAATAAGGTGGCAGTGAGGCGAGGGGCCTCTTTCTGGCTCTGGGTGGGGGAAGCAACAGATGTTCCTGAACCCAGGCCCCTCGGCCGTCCCGCCTCCTCAGTCCTCAGCCAGTCTCCCCTCTACTCACCCCTTCTCTCATTCTTACCGCCTTCTCAGTCTGTCTCTCCTCTCTGTTTTTCTGAATCCCTTCTTTTTGTTTCCTCTCCACTCCCTGTCTTCTTGACTTTCTCTCCCTCTCGCTCATTCTCCTCCCTTCCTCCCTGTGGCGTTGCCTTTCAGTCTTTCTCCTGCCCTCTTTTCTCTCTCTCACCCTTCTCCCCTCCTGCACACAGCCCTGGGCCTACTTTGCCCTCGACCCAGATGCCCGGAGTGGAGACGAGAAAGGCAAGGGAAGCAGCGACCCCCCTCAATGGAGAAGCCCCAGCCCTCAGACAATGGGGCCTTGTCCTCAGGCCCTGCCCACCCCACACCCATCCTGTGGGGCTTATTCTGTGTGAAGTTTGCAGCTAAGGAGCCAATTGGGGGCCAGTTTCCTGGAAAACCAGCACCAGGAGGAGTCACTCCACATAGGGCATGCCTGGCCCCCACTCCATCCTGGCTGCCTTCTCATACTAGGCCCTCTCTTCAACCCCCTCCCCCGCAGGCGAGGCCCTGGGAAGGGCCAGCGTGGTGCCACTGCCCTACGAGAGGCTACTCAGGGAGCCAGGGCTGCTGGCTGTTCAGGGGCTGCCCGAGGGCCTGGCCTTCCGGAAGCCAGCCGAGTATGACCCCAAGGCCCTCATGGCTATCCTGGAGCACAGCCACCGGATCCGCTTCAAGCTCAAGAGGTGAGTGAAGCAGCCTGCCAGGGAATGGGCCAGGGCCTGGAGGCTGTACCGTGAGGGCTGGGCCAGGAAAGGTTAGGAGGATGGCCTGCTTCCATGCTGACTCAGCCACCTGTGGTCGCTTACCCAGCCAGAGGGGAGGGGACTTCAGACCCCACAGGGGACCCCGGTTGTAAAGCTCCCAATCTGATGGTAGAGGTGAGATTATGGAGCATGAGCTGAGCCATGCATTTAGTCACAGAAGTCCTTCCAGGGGACCTCTATGTTGCAAAGAGGCTATACAAAACTTGGTTGGGGAAAAAATAGCACCAGTAGTACTCCAGGTGCCAGGAACTGCCTGTGCAAAAGTGTGGAGGCGGGAAGCCAGCCTGAGGGCCATCAGCGCTCAGGCCCCACCATCAGCACACAATCCCGAAAGAAGAGGGATGCGGTGGGAGATGGGAGACGATCAGCTACTGCTGAAGGACACAGCTAGTGGACTGGGGCGCAGAGGCCGCGGGGCAGGGCTGGGATCCTCCAGCTGCCCAGCTGTGTGGCCCTGGGCACATCATGCCCTGCCCCAGGCCTGCACTCCCACCTGTCCTGCGTACCTCACAGGCTGTTGTGTTCTGCAGAGGGTGGGCTGAGAGGCTGCGGAGTAAGATATACAGCTGGCAGGACAGGTGTACGAAGCTGTCATCTGTCCTTCTCTCGTTCACCCAGGCCGCTTGAGGATAACGGGCGGGACACGAAGGCCCTGGTAGAGCTGAATGGTGTCTCGCTGATAGCCAAGGGGTCTCGAGACTGCAGCCTGCATGGCCAGACCCCCAAGGGGCCACCCCAGGACTTGCCTCCTACTGCCACTTCCTCCTCCGTGGCCAGCTTCCTGTACAGCACCGCACTCCCCAACCATGCCGTGAGAGAACTCAAGCAGGAGGTGCCCGCCTGCCCACTTGGCCCCAGCGACCTAGGCCTCGGCCGGCCTGGGCCTGAGCCCAAGACCCCCGCTGCCCAGGACTTCCCTGACTGTTGTGGTAAGCTGCTGGGACCCCCCCACGTCAGGGCTTGGGACTGAGGTCACTTCTGTAGGGCACTCTCCAAGGCAAGTCACAGCGGTGAGGCCTTCCCCAGGCTGAAGGAGGAACGTTGGGGCAGGAGACTGTGGCAGGACAGATGGTGTCCTAACTTAGACCCAGTCAGACCCCAGGCCTTCACTGAGTCATCTGTGAATAGCGTCCTTGGCCTGGGACCAAGAGACACCCAAGAGGACTCCCAAAGGAGCCTTTGGAGAGAGTAAACATGCTAATCAGTTGCATACATTTAATGAGCACCTACTACATACCTATTGGATTAGGAGTACTGGAAACATCAGAGAAGGAACGGCTGGGTATGAGAAAGACCTGTAATCATATCCTGGCTTCTCTACTTAGTGGCTGTGTGTCCTGGGACAAATCTCTTTCTCTCTGAGCCTCAGTTTCTTCATCTGTAAAATGGAGATGTCAGTAGTCCCTATCTCGCAGCGTTATTATCATGGTTAAATGACAGAGCATGTTAGAAATGTACCTTCTCAGGCCCCACCACAGTCCTGTTGAATCCAAAGCTTTGGGGGTGGGTCCCAGCTACCTGAGTATTGACAGGTCCACCATGTGGTTCCAATGTATGCTCAAGGTTGAGAACTGCAATATTAAAACAAGTCCAATGTTTGGCACGTAGTAGGTGCTTGTAAGTTAAATTTACTGCTGTCATTATGAGAAGTGAGGAAAAGGACGCCATACACACACACAAATGTGGGCTGAGCAGGGGCATGGGACATAGGTTTGAAACAAGTGTTTCCACCTGTAAAAGGTGACCTCAGATATCCGGCCCTCCCTGACGATAGCGGACTCAGCTAAAGAATGTCTCAGGCCTCTGATCAGGGAACTTGCCTAGAGTTCACGATCACAGGACTCAGTTCTGGGGTGTTCCTGGTTGGTGAGACTGTTACCCCAGAGCCAATGTCTTTGCACTCACGCTGGGTCTGGGGATCCCTTTGGGGCTCACCTTGAACCTATACCTTTGTCTCCCTTGTCCAGGACAGAAGCCCACTGGATCTGGTGGGCCTCTCATTCAGAACGTCCATGCCTCTAAGCGCATCCTCTTCTCCATCGTCCATGACAAGTCAGGTAGGACAGTGCCCATGGCAGCACCCTGACCAGAGTGGGGGATCCAGGGCTGGGGGCGGTGCTTACTGAAATGGAAATATGTCCACCAGCTCTGTGTGAGAGAAAGGAGGACAGCTCTGCACAAAGGACTTGTGAGTAAAACCAGAGTGTAATGGTTCCATATTGCTATGTAACAAATTGCCCCAAAACTTAGCTTAAAACAATAAGCATTTTTACCTTATAGTTTCTGTGGGTCAGGAATTCAGGAGCAGCTCAGCTGGGCGGTTCTGGTTCAGGGTCACTCATGGGGGTGTTGTCAAGAAGTTGGCTGGGGCTGAGATCATCTGAAGGCTTTGACTGGGGCTGGAGGGTCCAATTCCAGGCTCACTGGTGTGGCTGTTGGCAGGAGGCCGATTCCTTGCTATGTGGGCCTTTACAGCGCTGCTTGAGTGTCCTCACAACATGGCGGCTGGTTTCCTAAAGCTAGTGATCCAACAGAGAGTAAGGAGGAAGCCACATGTCTTTTATCACCTAACCTCAGAAATCACTGTCACTTCTGCCATGTTTTACCCACGAGAAGCCAGAAGCTGGATCCAGTCCACACTCAAAGGGAGAGAAAGGAATTAAACTCCAGCTCTTGAAGGAAGGCGTATCAAAAACATGTGGCGCTGGCCGAGTAGCTCATTGGCTAAGAGTTGGCTTGGGAGCGTGAGCTCTGAGCAGCAGGGCCCCGGTTCGGATCCCACATGGGGGCCAGTAATGCTGTACCCTCTACCGCTAAGATGGTGATCAACAGCTTGACCTGGAGCTGGGCTGCCGTGAGACACCGGCGACAGCGTAGGCTGCAGTGGGCTCCTGTAAGCTACCGTGAGTGGCCAGCAGCCAGCATAAGCTGCCATGAGCCACTGTGAGCCACCATCCAATGGCCGGTGACCTATCTGCCTTAGCCAGGAAGAGTGCAATGATCACAATACCAACATGGGCCAGTGAAACAACGTCCTCCATAACTAGACTGAAGAACAAAAGGACAGCAACTTCTCTGTTCCCCCTCCCTGATTCCCCAATGCTGTTCCCTCCCCCAACACCCCAATAAAATCTTAAAAAAAAAACCCATATGTGGACAAATTTTGAAAGTACCTCACAGAGTACTGAGAGCAGGAAAATTTGGGATTCATTTATACCAAAAAAGGGATGAAGTAAGACTTTCCGGCAGTTTTGCCTTATAGAGGTCTCAGCCTCCTCTTCAATGAGAGGCTGTTTCAGAAAATGTTTCCTAGCATCAGAATGGAGACCCCACTGCCCCAAACAAGGTCCACCCCTGACAGGAAGAGGACCTTGGATATCCAGGTGGAATAGCGTCGTGGGAGGCCATGGTGGGCAAGGGCTATAAGCTGGAATGGAATCCCACTGGCTACTAGCTGGGTGATCTCAGGCGAGATACTCAGCCCCTCTGAGCCTCAGTTTTCCCATCTGAAAAACAGGAATAATATCTACGTTTAAAGGTTGTCACGAGGGATTAAGTAGGATATTATAGTATTTAGCACAGATAAGCACTTAATAAATTAAAGATGTTACTGTTATAACGAACCAGACAATCGCTCTTGTTACTCACATTAAATTGAGGTAGGAGCTTTGGCTTTATGGAAGAGGCCATCAGGGCTGAGAGTTTGAGGGAAGCTGACAAGGCCTAGGCTGGTGAGACCCCAGACGTATGAGGCATGAGGGTTAAGTCTTTGAGGCCAGGACTCGGCCTCTCCTTACTCAGAGGGAACAGTCCCTCAACATCCTGCTTGTCTGGGGCAGGAGAGGCCCGGATGGGCAGGCTGATAGCCACTGCCCATGGGGGTGGACGGAACCAAGAGGAGAGAGCAGGTGGGGAGACCATCAGAGGACCCTGGGTTTGTGTAGGGCTGCTTCCTGGAGGAGGCTGGGGTGTCAGGGCTGAGGTGGGAGTGGGTGGAAGGGCTAGGGCTAGTCTCGGGGGCACAGCCCCAGCTGGGAGTGTCCACAGGGCAGTGGGGAACGGGGGGCTTGCCACGAGGTAGCGAGGCCATGGGGTCCCATCTCCAGCTGGCCCTCACTTGTACCTCCTGTGTTTTGATAGAGAAGTGGGACGCCTTTATAAAGGAAACCGAGGACATCAACACGCTCCGGGAGTGCGTGCAGATCCTGTTTAACAGCAGATATGGTGAGTGGGCGGCATGGCCTGCTGTGTGGCCCCAGCCGCGTGTTGAGCATCTCATTACGTGGCAATCACTTGTGTTCGCTAACATGACAGCAGGAGCCATATGCTGTCACCCGCACGCCGTCAACACTAATGTCGTCTTCTGTCTGGGTAGGGAGGTGGCTGTGTCAATATTTCCCTTCCAGATGCTCCCGGGGTAGGGACTGACGGCAGAGCCCCAGACCTTGACTCACCTGTGGGAGGCAGGCAGGTCAAGGGTAGGCTGTCAAGTGACAAATGGCTGTTGGCCTCACACGCCTGCAGGTTCCTCACAGCATCATGCCGTTTCGTGCCTGCTTGCATTGCCTGTGCTGTGCCCTTTGCCTGGCATGCCCGTTGCATTATTTGGGGGCAAACTCCTACTTGTTCGAGACTCAGCCTGGGCCGGTGGGCGTAAAAGGCCTGATGGTTTTGTCTATTACGCGTCACACACTTGATGTGCCTTGTCTGTATCTGTTCCCGTGAGCGCCAGGACGGAGCTGGGCTCTGAACACACGTCAGCCCACCACACTCTGGGCAGCAAACACAGGTGGTAAGTGGGCAGGTGTGCCATCTATGTGGTCAAGCGTCATGCCAAGTGGAAAGTGCAGCCACTGGTTGGCTGGAAGACGTAGGTATCTGGGTGCCCCCCCCCCAACACACACACACACCTGTTCTCCTTTGTCTCCTTGGCAGTTCTCACTCACTGTCACTTGTTCACTCAGCCTTTATTGAGCTCCACCTGTAAGTCCCACTCGGGTCAGACAGTGTGGCCCTGGCCTGGGTAGGTGGCTCTCAGTCACTGGGGAGATGACACAAGAACCCACAGGTCACCTGGTGAGATGTCATACAATATGGCCTGAATCATCCAGCCCTACTGTGGGGCTGTCTCTCTGCACAATGGGGCTGAGGGAGGAGAGGGAAAGGGCTCAACTCAACCCAGAGCTTTCGGGACAAAGAGGAGAGTCGGGGGCCCCCGGAGCTCCCTGCGTGTTTGGGGTGGGGGCATGAGCATTGCACTGGGAGTCCACGGCCACTTGCCTGGCAACCTGGAATTGGACAGTCTCCCTCCCTAACCTTGGCCTTCTCACCAGGAGTGGACCTGACAGGGTGGGGCTTTACCACCCTCCCTGCCCTCCACTCCTCCTGCTCTCTTTCTCTCATCTCCGTTGCTTTTCTTCTTCCCTCCCCCCACCTTACTAAAGGAAAATTCTCTATTTATAACCCTTCTGACACCAGAAGTAAGGGTTTTCCCAAGCAATTCTCCAGTTCTTTGTGGACACTAATTGGGTGTCCCACAATTCAATTTCATTCTGACACTTAGTACCCGGAGTTACCCAGACCCCACAGGTTAAAGGTTCAGTCCCACAAGACTGCCCCCACTGCAGACGCCACTCACAAGTAGTGGGTTTGCAGGGTACCCCCACTTCTGTCTGACGTGGCTACACCTCCATGGATACCACGACCCCCTCTTCGGTTCGACAATTTGCTGTAACAGCTGACAGAACTCAGAGAAACACTTTACTTCTGCTTACCTGTCTATTACCAAGGACGCAAATGAACAGTCAGATGAAGAGGCACATAGAGCAAGGTCTGGAAGGGCCTTCAGTGCAGGGGTTTGGGGCGTCCCCCTGTCCTGACACACAGACTCACCAACTCCTCTGAGTCCTTTCTTTTAGAGTTTTTACAGAAGTCCCATTAGGTAGGCATGATTGATTTAATCATTGGCTGTCAGTGATAAGCTCAGTCTCCAGCCTGGCTGGGAGGCAGCTGAAAGTTCCTTTTGGTTCCTCCGGGGACCAGCCCACATCCTGAAGCTAACCTTGGGCCCACCAAGGGTCACTTAATTAACATATACTCAGGTCTGGTTGAAAGGGGATGAATAACAAAAGATGCCCTTCCCACCCCTATCACTGGGGGGGGGGGTAAGTAGGGGACAGTGGAATGACAAAGGTTTAGGAGTCCTAGTGCCAAGAACCCAAATGGAAGATCACATATGTACTGTACTTATTATATCACACATCAGCCTTGCTTTCCTCCCTTTTCTCGCACATTTACTGGTTGTGCATTTTGAGCCCCCCACCTTGTGCCATGGTCTCAGGGTGCTTCAGCAGTTGCCTGAGATGTGTCTGAAGTAGCAGGCAGCCTGCAACAACGCGCAGCAGTCGCGGGAGCTGTTACGTAGCCGCCTGCTGTAGGATGTGGTAGCGTACAGGGTGGGGGCCCTCGGAAGGAGAACACAGGTGAGAGGAAGGTGACGTCTCAACAGATTTGGGGAGTCAGGGCTGGCTTCATGGAGGAGCTGCCTTTTGATCCGCTGGGGCAGGGGAAACCTGAGCGTGTGGGCTTGGTGGTTCCAGGTTGGGGTGGGGCTGGCAAGGCCCTGGAGGCCTAGTGAGGAGTCTGTGATGGCCTGGGTGCCTTTGATGTGGCCACCCTGGCCCACCCACTCCGCCCTTCTGCCCAGTGCTGCAGGTACTGGAGGGCTGTCTGCACCTGAGTCCTCTTGGCCCTGGGCAGGTGTGAGCTACATGGGTGGCAGTGGGAGGGAGCGGGGGAGGGCTGGCCCTGTCTGCCCTTAGGGGAGGGCTCTGCCCCAGCAGAGCTGGCAGGCAGCCACCAGTCTTCAGGTCTGTTGTAAGCTCTGGATGTTTCCAGAATGTGGAGCCTTTTCTAGACTTCAGCACCTGGACCGCACCACGGCCAGATCCAAGAAGCTCTGGGCTTGGAGTCAAGGCCTTGCCCCTCCTCAGGCTAGGGCTTCCTTTGAGCGTTTCCTTCAGCTGTCCTGGGGAGAAGGAAGTTCCTCATCAGTATTGGGGGAGCTCATGGGTGGGGACACCTGGCAACCTGAGGCATCCCACACATCCTGAATGAGCAGATCCTGCTCCCGATTCTGTCCTTTCAGCCGCCAGCCCTGGGTAAGGTAGGCAAGCGATGGGGCTGGGAGTGCAGAGGGGGGAAAAAAACCAAAAGAAATAGGGGAGCCCAGCCTTCAGGAAGCCTCAAGGACATTGTCACCTGGGAAGAGGATGAGACTGGACTAGGACTGTGCATGGTGGCGTCCTTCTGTCCTTCCCAGCGGGTAGCAGCCGGAGGCTAGGCAGGGTCGTGCCTCCGTCCACTGGATCTCGTAGCCGATGACAAGACAGGCGCAGAACGTCAGATAAACCTGAGTGGAGATGAATTCACATAGACTCGAAAAACCTATCACTCAAACGCTGGGGCTGGGGCTGGGGCTGGTGATGTGGGGGTGGGGGTGGGGAAAAGAAATGGTTTTGACAGCTTTGAGATTTCCAGGGTTTAATTTGACAATGAGCTAAGTGTGACATCACAGTGAGATCTGGCTGCCAAAGCCACCAACGCAGACCTGGGCTGCATCAATAGAAAAACAATGTTGACAGAGCCCCAGGGAGGGTCCCAGACAGCTCTGCCCTGCCCTAGTCAGGGAATGGCTGGAGGAGGGTCCAGCGGGCACTTGTCAGGACACAGGCAAAGCCTGGTGAGGACACAGACAAGGCCAGGATGGGGAGGGTCCTGGGGAACAGCGAGGAGATGTTGGACCCTTGGGAACGATCAGAGTGATGAGGCACAGCTGATCTTCTGAGGCCTCCAGTCCTTGGGGAGAACAGAGAGGTATGAGAGTACCATCAAGCACACAGCAAGTGCTCAAGAAGTGTTTGGTGAGTGAGTGAATGAACATGCGGAGCTGGGATGTAAGTGCGTGACTGAAATTTGTAAGACCAAATCTAGTGGTCTGGAGGAAAAGAACAAGTAACTGCTCATGAGCCCAGATTCTGTCTACAATGCTGTCGGCAGAGCTGTCAGCTTCTGGCCGGGTCTCGTTTATGTCACTGCAGAGTGAGAGGAGTGCCAGGCCCCTTCGTGTAGGAGAGGGCGCACCTGTGTAGCCAGAGGCGTCCTGCCAAGAGCCGCCTCGAGCCTGGGAGCTTCCTGCAGCCATTCATCCACTCACCAAATATGCAGGGAGCAGCTACTACGTGCTGGCCCTATCTAGATCCCAGACGTGGAGCTAGAACACATGTGCCTGTTCCCGTGGGGCTAAGGTTCCAGACAGTGAACCAATGAATAGACGAGCATGTTTATAATGTCAGGTCGTGAGAAACTAGGGATGAAAAACAAAGCAGGATGGGCTAGGGAGGGATGGAGGGGGCTGTTTTAGGCTGATGAGGTATCATCTGAGGAAACACTTGAATGGAGAGGGGAGGGAAGCATATGGTTATCTGGCAGAAGAATATCTGAGTAGACAGAAGAGCAAGTGCAAAGGCCCTGGGGTGAGTGCCTGGTGTGTTAGCGAAGCATCAAGGAGGCCGGAGAGACCAGGGTGAGGAAGCAGAGGGGTGAAAGGAGGGAGATAAGGTCAGAGGTGATGGGGTCCTGGTCACATAGCGCCTCATAGGCCTAGGTAGGACTTTGAGTATCACTGAGTCAGATGGGCACCTGTGGGGATTTTTTGAGAAAAGTGACATGATTTGACATTTCAGCATGGCCAGAGTGGTGTCGGGGAAGTGGGAGGTGATAAAGACCGTGGCCCTGGGGCCCTGTGTGTCCTGCAGCCTTCATCTGGCACTCAGCCTTACCATTGCCCTTCCAGCGGAAGCCTTGGGCCTGGACCACATGGTCCCCGTCCCCTACAGGAAGATCGCCTGTGACCCAGAGGCAGTGGAGATCGTGGGCATCCCCGACAAGATTCCCTTCAAGCGCCCCTGTACCTATGGGGTCCCCAAGCTGAAGCGGATCCTGGAGGAGCGGCACAGCATCCACTTCATCATTAAGAGGTACGGGGTGGGGTGCAGGGGCATGGCCTTTGCTCTGGGCTGGTCCCAGGCTCAGAGTATTAGGGTGTGAGGGCTAGGCATGAGGCAGGCCCCTGAGGAGGCGATAATGACGCAGGGATGGAATGAAGGGGTTCTGTGACTTACCAGAGAGAATCGGGTGGACCTGGCAGAGAATTCAGGCTCCCTAACCTGACAGCTGTGCAGCCTCCTCCTCCCTGGGGAAGGTGTTGGCCCTCATAGCTGGCAGGGGAGTTGCCTGGACTCACCACCAAGCTGGCACCAGCAGCTCCAGGCAATGCCCAGACTTCCTGAATGCTCCCTCCTAAGTGGTCAGAGAAGGGGGGGTGCGGGATTTTGTGGCAGAGGCCATGCCAACCAGCCCCCTGCCTACAGGCAGCAATGCACCAGTCCCTTCCCAGGCATCTGTTCCAGAAGCCCTCTGAGGGTGCGGCTCTCCATGCATTCAGGTGCCCGCTCATTTATTTGTTGCCACTAGACTGTAAAGTAAGCAGGGACTGCAGGCAGGGCTGTGTTTGGCTCATTGCTAATTCCCCACTACCCAGAACAGTCCCTGTTATGTAGGAGATAACCTAGTATTTGTGGAATGAATGAATGAATGAACGAACGAACGAATGAATGCTTGTCCAATTTTGGGCTCATGCCTTCTGACTTTGTAGAGCTAAGGAGATAAACAGGGTAATGGGGGGGAGAGAAACGGGCGGGGGGACGTATTTAGGGTGAGCTGGGAGTTTGAGAAGGGGAGGCCCACACCAAGCTAGGCAGTGTCTGGGTGGAAGGGTCGGCCTCAGTGAGCAGCCTAGATGCCCAGGGGTATAAGGAGCATGAACAGAGGTTGTGAATCAACTCTAAGAGTGTAGGGATGATTCCAGAGCCGTGGGAAGGACCTCTGCAGGGTTGCTAGAGGCCATAGCTGGGGTCTGATGAACCCTCTGGCTGCTGGGGCAGATCGGACTCTCGGGAGACAAGAGCAGAGGTGGGGAGATTTGCGAGGAGGTTGGGGCAGTGGGACAGGCCGGCATGGCAGGCGGAGGGAGAGAGTGGCTGGATGTGGGATAGATGCTGAACTGTGATGCGGCTTGCTGGTGGGTGGAATGTGGGAGTGGGGAGGGAAGGATCACCTCGTTTCTGAGTGAGAGCATTTTGGATATGTTAGCTCAGAGAAGCTCAGGAGATGGGGTTCTCAGAGGCCAAGCTGAGATGTCAGGAGCTCAGGAGAAAAATCTGAGGGTTGTCAGCGTGGGCCAGGAAGGGATCATGGGAGGAGAGAAGCGAGACGAGAAGAGGAGAAGAGGGCCCATGTGACCCTGGGATCCCACGTTAGAGGCAGGGGTGAGGATGAGAGGCTGAGACAAGTGGCCAGGGGTCTGGACCTCTGATGCCTCCCAGGAGATGATTCTGAAAGTCAGCTCTTA
Organism: Hipposideros armiger; assembly: GCF_001890085.2. Classification (NCBI taxonomy): domain Eukaryota; kingdom Metazoa; phylum Chordata; class Mammalia; order Chiroptera; family Hipposideridae; genus Hipposideros; species Hipposideros armiger. The sequence goes on along the minus strand of NW_017731457.1, from coordinate 1,011,233 downwards.
CTATGTGGGTCTCTCACTCAGAACCCTTCACTGAACCCGGCCCTCGCCCTCACGGTACAGCGTGTGCTGTCTAGCCTGTTGGCAGCCACCATGCCAGCCTTCATGCCCCTCTGCCTCCCATTCCTGGAAATTCCTGCCACCTCCCCTTCTTCTGAGCATTTGCTAAAGCACTTCCCTCCACCTGGACCAGCTTTCTACCTGCCTGACCACCTGTCTCTATCTTTCAAGGCCCACTTTTGCTTTTCTCTGCATCTGAAAGCCCTCCCCTGGTAACGAATTTCACTCTTTGGTAACAAGTGGTTTCTTCCCCAGTTGACATGCTCCTCACCTCCCAGGCGCTTGGACCACGTCTAAGCCATCTCTTGTGCCTTTACAACCCCAGCTTGATGGGGTCCTGGTCACAAAGGGCACTTGATAAATGATTCTGTAGGTGAACTGAAATCAGTCACCCTTCTGTCAGGCAGTGCCTACTGTTGTCTAGCTTAAATCTCTCTTGCTGTTGCCTCAGTTCCTTTCTTTCAGTTGACTTTTGGTAGGGGGATAGAGGAGAAGAAATGCAGCAGGGGCACCCCAGTGTCCCCTTTACATACCTGACCGTGGTATTTGATCTCCCTTGACCCAACCTATAGCTCATTTAACTCCTCACTGGTATGAACGCCTGCTACAGACCCAGCCCTGCATTGGGCTTTGCTGAGGACTTAATGAAACAACAGGCACAGTTCCCTCCTGCTCCGAGAAGCCACTGCCTGTGAGGGGGTGGTCACTCCTGTGATGAATCCAGGACACAGGAAACGTTCCCGGGTGTAAACTGAATGGCATCTGAGCAGCAAGCCTGTAAGGCTTCCTGAAAGAGGAGGCTTTGGCATCAGGCAGTCTGGGCTTGAAGTCACTTGCAGCTTGATAACCGTGAATAGCAGCTTCTCTTCTGAGTATCAGTTTCCTCGTCTATAAAAATGGGACAGTGATGCTCTTCTCCCAGATTTTTTTCAGCATAAACTTAGGAAGTAGACGTAACACACCTGACATGTAGTAGATGCTAAATAAACAAGAGTCCTTTTCCTTGACCTCATCTCTCTCATGTATAAAGGAGTAGTTAAGCACACGGGCACTGACAGCCTGGGTTCGAATCCTGCCCCTGCCACTTCCCAGCTGTGTGTCCTTGGGCAAGTTACTTGACTGCTCTGTGCCTCACTTGCCTCATCTATAAAATGAGGCTAATGATTGTCCGTGCCTCATAGTGCTGCTTGGAAGCTAAATAACTAGTGAGTAAAGTGCTTAAAACAGTGGCTGCTTTGTTCTGAGCCCTCTGTACATTTCCCACTATTACACATCCCAGCCTCTTCAAAGGACCATATGAGATCATCCTAGCAGACGGGTTAGGAGAAAAGGGGGTTAGGAAGCAGCTAAGAGGTAGAGTCTCTATCCCAGCCCAGGTGTTTGTGGGGTGGGGGGAAGTCAGGGTGCTCTCCTGCCGAAGGGAGAAGCACCTCGACAAGGCCTGTGGGTCTTGTCATTGTTAGTAGGGGACTTCCTGGCCCCCAGACCCCACTTGCACCGAGCTCTGGCCTCCAAATCTCCTGTTCCTCAGGACACTGCCCCCTAGTGAGGGGATCTGAGTTTACAACCCGAGGGGCCGACATGTTGGTTTTACCTATGGCAGGACTTAAGAGGAAACTTAAGAGGGAAAGTGTCTGGAGGGTTCCTGGGACTATGGAGTGCGCTGTGGAAGACTGGCAGTGGCCCTTGGTCAGCATCCATCAAGTGGGCGTTAAGGCTGGGCAGCCTGTGAGCCTGTCCATCACAGTCCTGGAGCCACCATCAGACTGTCTTCCTATCATCTGCTTCCCAACTCCAGCCGGGGAACTGTGCAAGCCCCCTATCCATCAGTGTTCCCTGATAAATACTAACCAAAACCCTAAATAATAAAACCACAGGTGATGCTGGCAGCCTCCCATCACTGGGTGCGGTCTCATCACCCTGATGACTTAGGCCTCGCCTTCTGTCACTGGCGTTTTTTGTCTCTGGATTTTCCACTGGGCCTGCCTTAGGCATTGCCCCTTTGTGTTTGTACTCGAACATCCCATGTTGCCTCTGAAGCCTGGGTTCAGTGACCAAGGCCCTGTCCCCTTGTTCAACTGTTCCCTGGCACACAGGCTCTGCCGGGGCCCCAGACCAGCTGCCTGAGGCTCCCCAAGCTGCCAGGTGCCACCTGGTTGGGGCTGGGGGCAGAACAGAGAGAACACCAGCCCTGGAGGCAGGTGGGCAGGTGACCCCAGCTCCCTCACCCACCTTTTCTCCATCCTCATTTTCCTGGCCAGACTTCCAGGTGTCTTACCAGCATGACTCAGGAGTCCCTGAATGGCCCCTGGGTTCCTAGGTATCCCCTCTCCAGTCCGTCTCTGTGATAATGGGGTGATCTGATGGTGCCATGCCCCTCAGGGGCTCCCCATTGGCCACAGGGTAGAGACCACGTGCCTGACATCAGCCAGCTGTGTGGAGTCCCCCACCCTTCCCTGTGCCTTTACCTGGAGAACCTTTCAGCCGTCCCACCTGAGCTTGCCATCCCCTCCCCACAAAGTCTTTCCCAACCTTCTCCCTGCTTGCCCCCACTTGGCTTCTGAGACACATGTGAGGGGTCCCGTGATTCAGACTGCATGGCTGTGATCTGGTGACAGGCCTGGCTTGTGCAGTTGACAGAGCTTCTTGGGAGCAGGGCCTCTACTGTGCTCATCCCTGAGACACAAGTGGCGTTAGGAAAAAGCCTGTGGGGCCCTGGTGGGAAAGGATATCATTAGCCAACTGTGGCCAAGCAGAGCTTGGGGCTACAGGAGGCCCCAGGGGCCTCGTGACCAGCAGATCGGCCCCTCCAGAGCCACCCGGGGGCGGCCCATGCTTTCCCTGGCTGAGGAGAAATGGTGCGAGGTATCTGGCTCTTCTGGACCATGCCCTCTCCTGCCCATGTGCATGGCCAGCACGGGGCTCGGGTCTGCAGGTACAGCCGTGCATGTGGGAGCCGTGCATGTAGGAGTCAAGTGACTGTCACCAAGGGGACCTAGAGGCCAGCTCCCTGAGCCGGGGGAGCCATTGGACCTGCACCATTCTCATGCTTCTCTCTCCTCTCTCCCCAGGATGTTCGATGAGCGAATTTTCACAGGTGTGTGTGGGTACCATCCAGTCTATTCTGAAGCGCCAAGCTGATGCCCCTAAGAGTGCTTGAGCTGCTCTTACGCCGGACCCCAGGGTGGGGAGGGAGCCTGGGTGTGGCTTCTGCATCCTGGGGCAGAAACAGATCCCCAGCTCCCAGGAGCAGACAACCCCTCGAGACTTGGGATGCCCTAGACAGGGAATAATAAAGCGAACGTTTGCTGAATACTTGCATGTGCCAGGTACTCTTCTAAGCTGTTAGAAGACATAATTGTAATTTGATTTAGTTTTTCACAGGCCTATGAAGTGAGTTTTTTCTTTTCCCTGAAGCCCATCGAGTGGGCATGGGGGACTGGCTGCTAATCCAGGCATGTGGCCCCAGAGCCCAAGCCAGATCCTGTAGTCAGTGTGCCTCTCAGGAGGAAGAAGCCGGCTCGGCCTGGCACAAGGGGAGCATGGATCTTGGGGTGCAACGTACCCTGGTCCTAGTTCCTGCCCTACCTCCCACCAGCTTTGTGACCGTGGGCAGGGTCTTATGGGCCCCAGTTTTCACATCTGTGAAGTGGGGGTGTTAGAGCACCTTCCTCTGGGTTCCTGGGGTAATTAAATAAGAGAATGGTCCTGTAGTACAGCTTTGGGGGAGACTCGGCCTCTTTCCCAAGGGCTCCTTCAGCCCCACCAGCATATGTAAGGTCAGGACCCTTCATTTCTGGCAGCTCCTTCCTGCTGCCCAGTCCTCACAGATCCCTGCCCTTCCCTGGCACTGGGGCCCTATTCCAAGGGGAGGCGTCTCTCCTTGGGACCCACCTTGGCTTGGTTGGACATGGAGCCCACAGGAGGGGCAGAAGCCAGACCATACCCAGGGTTGCCCCAGAGAGCTTCACACAGACCCCTGTCCCGGTGGCCCACAGGCAGAAGGAGGCTGGAGATCCTTTGCCCTGACCTTCCCCTCCCCTCCTTGACTCTCCTCCACCCAGGGAACAAGTTTACCAAAGACCCCACAAAACTGGAGCCAGCCAGCCCACCAGAGGACACCTCTGCAGAGTTCTCCCGTGCCGCCATCCTTGACCTGGCTGGGACTGCTCGGTAAGGCCTGACCCCGCTTTCGTCCCACGCTCCCCCAACCCCCACCACTGTGGTGGTGTCACCTGTGGAGAGGAGCAAGGCCTAGGGCTGGTCAAGGGTGCTGTGCCCAGTGTCTCTCAGCCACCTGATGCCCTGCACAGGCACAGGGTCATCACATACACACACTGTGCCCTCACGATACTGTAGGCCAGGGGGAATCTAAAGGGAGAGAGAAGAGCAGAGACTGCTTACTTCCCTCCACCTGGAGAACTCTCGTCCCGCCTTGGGAGCTAGCCACAATTCACCTGGTCTCAGAAGCCTTCCCTGGTCCCCAGATGTCTGCCCTGCTTGTCCACAAGGTCCTGCCTTCAACTCATGGTGCAGTCACCATCCCCCAGTGCCCCCAATCCAGCCTGTGGGCTCTGGGGGCCAGGGATAGACCATTTATCCCAAATCCTCATGTCCAGCCCAGCCGCCCTCACAGGCTCCATAAATTAACTGACTCATCTGTCCCAGGGATCCCGCCTGGCTTCTTTCCCCAGCCCCCTCCCCAGGCTCCCGGCCCCTGTCCCGGCTGATGGTCCCCGCAGCTCTCAGTCCCCTCAATAAGCACTGATCAAACCCCCATCGTGCTACGTTGTGGGCTCCCAACCTGGCCAGAACCAGGCCTGAGGAGCTCAGCGGGTAGGAAAGGTGGACACCCAGACAGTTCACTCTGGGATAGCGAGCAGACCAGTGGCTGGTGCAACAGGAGACTGTTGTCCTGGGAGACAGGCTCTGGGAACCTCGCTGTGGGGAGGGCCACCGGTGAGGATGGGCGTGAGCATGGGCAGGGGTGCATTCTGAATTGGCAGCCACCATGGGCCCTTGACCGCCTGACGGGGAATGCTGGGCTGGCGCCATGTCGTGTCTCGGCTTCCTTCCCGCAGGTCAGACAAGAGTGGGATCTCTGAAGACTGTGGGCCAGGTGAGGCGGAGCAGGGCCCTGCAGTGTGTGTCATGGGGCGGGACGGCGTCCATCAGCCCCACCCAGCAGCCTTGAGGAGAAGACAAGCTCAGACCATGAGCCTGTAGTGCTGATGAATTTCCTCTGCCTCTTCCTGTCCCATCACCCACCCCCTGGGCCTCAGAGCATGCAGGGAGCTCACTGGTTGTCGGGGGCTGTGCGGAGCAGATGGGACGTGGGTAGTTGGGAAACCTGGATTCTGGCATCACACTGCCTCCTACTGTGTCTGTGGCAAGTGGCTTCCCCTCTGTGGGTCTCAGTTGCCAGGTCTATAAATTGGAAACATTAGGACTGGTCTGAGGTTCTTCCTGACCCTCTATTCTTGGTCCGGGCAGAAGCATGGGGGCTGATATGACTTTTCCTGGGTGCTACTATCAAGTCACAGATACAAGAATATTATGGAGTGACTTGCTTTGCCTGGCCAAGCTCATGTCCACACCTGACTGGATCCCTTGTTTCCTCTTCGCAGGAACCTCTGGGGAGCTAGGTGGGCTAAGGCCCATCAAAATTGAGCCAGAGGATCTGGATATCATTCAGGTCACCGTCCCAGGTAAGGGGCAGACGTCTGAAGGGCTGACCTTGCTGCTCCAAGTGAACTTACAGGAATCAGATAGCTCTCACAGCAGGGCTCCTGGGCCTGCCAGAACCACTGCATCCCCTTCTAGCTAGACTGGGCTGTCTCCTCTGTCTCCTGAGGCCCTGCCCTGGCCAAGAAGGGGTCTCTGGGCTATGGTTTCTCTAGTCTGATCCTGAGAGCAGCGGGGTATCACATATGCTTTCTGCAGCCACATCTGCCCTGCGTGCCAGGAGTCAGGTCTCAACGCCGATCTTCCTCAAGGTCCCCCACAACCTTCACCTGTCTGGCCTGGCTACCCTGGGATTTGGGAGGCAGGAGGGAGGAGAAGAAAAGTCACTGGAGTGAGAGTATCTGAGTTTGACTCCAGACTTGGAATCCCCACGCCTCAGTTTCCATGCCTGTAGACAGTCAGCATGGGGTGGGGTGACCACTGGGAATCTCCAGGATTCCAGCCTCTGGGCCCCTGCCTGGCCTCTGATCAATAAGGCCGCCCTCCCAGAGTTCTAGGCTGTGGCCTCCTTAAGGGTCCTACTCTGTGGCATGCTCGGCTGGGGTTCCTAGGAGGCTGTGACAGGGTGGGACAGGCAGAAGATTCTCTTGTCATTGGAGTTTTGTCTTCAGACCCTTCACCAACCTCTGAGGAAATGACAGACTCAATGCCTGGGCACCTGCCCTCGGAAGATTCTGGTTATGGAATGGAGATGCTGACTGGTAAGAAACGGGCTGGAGACCCACTTTCCTGGGGTGTGACAGGCAGAGGAGTGGGTTAGGAAGCCCTTAGGCTTTTCTTGGTATTGACTGTTCGTCTTAGAGAAAACCCGGTGCATGCCTGACTCCCCCGGCCAGGCTCGGTTCCTTTCTGAAAACTTGAAGCTGACCTTGATCTATATTAAGCCTGGTTACTAGTCTTTCCCAGGAGCCCCCATTTGGATCAGTTTCTTTCTTTATTCAACAACTTGTTTATTGAGCACCTACTATGTACCAGCTCTAGGATGAGGTGCTGGGGACACAGCAGTGAACCAAGCAGACCAAAGTCCCTGCCCTCATGACTGACATCCAGTGTTGGGAGACAGATATAGTAAGCAAATCAATAAGTAAAATAGAAAGTCAGGTGGTGGTACGTGCTGTGGGGGACACAAAGCCGAGAGGGGAAGTACTGAGAGCAGGAGGGGGTGGTTACTACAGGACTTGGTCAGTGGACCTCACTGAGAAAGTGACGTTGGAGCAAAGACCTGAAGGAGCCATGTGGATATCAGGAGCTTTCTGGGCAGAGGGAATAGTACATGCAAAGGCCCTGAGGTGAACTATGCCCAGACTATGTCTGCAAGGAGGCCCAGGTGACTGGAGCAGAGGGAGGTGGGAAGGTGAGGTCAGGGAGGATGGGGTGCGTTCTGCAGGGCAAGTACATCACAGGAAGGAGTGGGGGCTTGATTGTGAGAATACAGGAACCCCTGGGCGGTCGGAGCTAACAAGGAAGATTTTAACAGTATTTACTCTGTCAGATTGAGAACAGACTGCAGAGAAGTGAGGACAAAGGCAGAAATGGGCCATTGCAGTAATCTAGCAAGGGGAGTTGTTGGGCCTGCAGATGGCAGCAGAGAAGGGGTGGGATTCTATATGATTAGGTTTTTAAAAGTGAATCATTATGAAGATAAATAGTATGTAAATTCTAGTACAGAAGGTTCGTGGATATGGCAGAAAAGATACCAGTACTCAGGTGACTGGAGTTAGGAAAGCTCTGTAACAGGGATGCAGGGCCAGGCCAGGAAACTTTTAAGAAAAGGGATGGTATTTGTTGCTTTTCCTGTGCGTGATGTCCAGTGTGGGCTTGGTTGGGAGGGGAGGGATCGGGCTGCTATTACTTAAGGATACTATGCAAAAACACAGTAGGCAGCATTTAAATGAATAGTGCAAAGAGAGCTCAAAAATGCAATGTTCAGTGTGGAAAGCACGTGCAGACGGATACGGATAATATAGTATTTATCGAAATGTGGAAACATAAAAACAGTACTGCTTAATGTTTTATTAAAAACTCAGGTGCGAATATGACCAAATACTAACATATATTCATTCCGGCTGGTGGGTACACGGGTGTTTATTATTATAATGTTCTGTATGCTTTTCTGCACTTTTTAATTTTGCTGCTACCAAAAATAAACAAATGTCTAGAAAAATAAATAAGAAGGTTTCCTGCTGGCCAAGGTGGGTGGTGCCGTGTGAACTGATAACAAAATAAAGGCAGAACACCTCCTGCCCCTTGTTTGCTTCCATCTTCTCTGTCAGGGAGAAGGGTCTGGAAATGGGAGAGTGAGGAGGCCCCGGGAGACCCGTTCGCTAAGGAGATACAAAGGCCTGCAGAGCTGCTGTGGATGAGTGTAGAGCTCCAGCTTCTAACGAGTCAAATCCCAGGCAGCTAATATCTAAGGTCCACCATCCATGGCACTTGAGAAGTCATGGTGGACGGAAGCTGAGCTGACAACAGGAAAACAGACTTCAAGATGAGGGTTTGCCCAAATTGCAGACAGGTCGACCAGGTGTCAGCCCCAGGCACGGTCCTGGAACAGGTCGCTACATAGACGGCTGAGTCATCAGAAGAGACCCCATGTGGGCCATTCATGAGGAATGGTTGGCTCATGGGCCATCAGGATCTCAGGCTGGCCCTGGGCCAGCTGGGGAAGCAAGGCTGCAGGGGGACCCTGGCCTCCACCTGGGGGATGTTTTCCGTTCTATCCTGGAGGGCTTGGTTCTTCCTCAAATATTTATCAGTTAGTTGGATACAGGGACCTCAGGCAGCAAGGATTATGCAATTTGCAGATGCCTCGGGAAGGAACAGGCAGTCCACCAAGAAGGATGTTCCCCATGACCTTGACAGCCCAGACACTGAGCTCAAATGCACTAGAAGAATTCATAGCTCAAGAAAATGTTTCGTGGGTTGTGTTCCCCAGGAACACTCTGAAATGGAGTTTAATGTGGGGCGTTTCTTAGGGGCTGCCCTTGGGATCAACACCTATGTGAAGGAGGGGATGGAAGCACAAGGGGTCAGAAGGAGAGGTTAAGCCATGACGCAGCTCCGTCGACAGCCTCCGCTAACCCCACAGGGAGCTCTGCGGCCAGAATGGCCCTGTTGAGTTCCGAATTGAACCAGGATGCCCTAGCCTTTGTACCAGACCTTTTCCTCAGTCAGTCACGGGACTGCCAAAAAGGCAGCCCTTTAAGGGACAGCTGCCCTGGGCTGCCAGTTGACCATAGTCCCTGCTGCCAGTGCAAACAAGCTGGGGATGAGGGCGGTACATCCCAGTGTCCAGCACGTTAATTAATGGAAGATTGCACCAAAAAAAAGACAACCAGTAAGCAAACACGTGCAACCACAGAGAAAGGAGGGCTTGCACACGGCGCATCTCTTTTGCACCTTTTGATCGGACAGAGCTTTCATTGAGCATAGTGGGAAGTGTGTACTCACACAGTTTGGGTAAGAAGGCAAATGCTCCGATTACTTTTTAAAGAAATGTGTCAGCTTGAAGAACCATGAAAATGAGCGTTCCCGGTCATTCCAAGAATCCCATCCTAGGAAAATATCTAAAATATGGACAATGTTTTCTGCATAGCGAGGTGTTCATGGCAGTGTTACTGATGACAATGAAAAATTGGAAAGAGCCCTTCTAACTACTGGGCACCATTAGTGATATCCTCCTGATGGCAGCCACTAAAAATAGGCAACGTGGGAGAAAGCAGGCACACAATGAGCATGCTGCTTGGGCTGAAATCCAGCTGCCAGTTCCCCGTCCAGGGCTCCTTTCAAGGCACGCCACTCAAAGTTGATGAATCAGGAAGATTCTGAGGTTTTGAGGACCACCGTGGGTTAGAGGCTGTGTACATGTGCTGTGTTTTTTTCTGTTTACACATACATATGTAAAATAAATGCTACAGAGCTCATAACACCTAAAGGAAATGTTCCCACTGCCGCCGCCTCAGGCACCTACTAGCTTCGTGTCCGTCCTCTGCGTTTTCTACGCACATGCTAACGCCTCTTGTTACTATTGTGTACACTTTGTCCCTCACTTCCTCACCTGGCGCCTTGGACATCTCTGCAGCGGCATGGTATGCGCTGTGTCAGCATGTCCTTGATCATTTATTAAGGTTGTTTCCAGTTTCTCACTGTTGAAACGAGGTAGCAGTGAGCTTTTTGAATGGGTGTGTTCAGAGGAAATAGCTCGGCCCTCTACATCTGGGTGGAGATCACACACGTTCCCCTTGTTTAAATTTGGGCCCCCAAAACATCCAGGTGGTCTCCGGCTGCCTTTAACAGGCTCCCCAGGAGCGGGCCCAGCCCAGCCTCCTTCTGTTTGGGGAACCCAACAAAGCTGGCAGGAACCCTCCCAAGTTGGACTCCTGTGGACGGCTGGGTCAGGTCATCTGCCTGCTCTCTAGATTGTTGCTGCCGCCTGGGCGGGGGGCAGGGGGTGCGAGGGGGACACTGTACACATGGACAGCTCATAGCGAGGACAGACTCCTGAGCTGGGTGTCTGCTCTCCTGCCCCTCACAGGCCACCTGGTGAATTAATAAGTGTTCCAGGTATGATACCTGGGCAGCTTCCTTCACCTCGGGACAGACAGCGCCTGGCTCCTTGTCACAGGCTCCTGCCCAGGGAAACCCTCCCATGTGGCCCCGCTTGTTCGTCTGTCCCCAGCAGACTCATCTCTTCCTGTCTGTCTGCCTTGCGCTCCAGTGTATTAGTGGGATCCCCCAGAAGCTGACCCCGAGACAAGTGCATTCGTTCATTTGGGAGAAGGTCCGGGAACCCTCGTAAAGGGTGAAGTGGGACTGAGGCGATACAGCAGTGTTATCAGTTTACCAGGCCCGTGACCTCTACGGACAGCTGAGCTGAGGGCCCACGGGAGCCCGCTACCCACTCGCCTGAGTTTACGCCACTGGGTGAAGAGGAAACTGGGTTAATGATCTGCCAAATCACCCCTGTTATTGGCTGAGCTGTTCCCAGGACGTTAACCACAGGCTCACGGTGTGCCAGTTCTTCAGGCAGAGGCAGAGTCCACCTGATGTGTCCATTTCCCTGAGGAAAGTTTAAGCCTAAACCCTTAGGTTTAGGCTGGCCCTCAACCTTTTCAAGTCAGCGACTGAGCATAGTTGAAACCTTCCAGCTCCTGGTCTGAGCCCCAAGTCTCAGGCTTTCTGGTGATCCCAGATGTTCACCTGCCCTCAGTCGGTGAGTGGGCATTGGCCATTGTCAGCTCTCCCATGATTAGCCCCTTTCCTGCAGCTCAGGATCCCATCTGGGACAGGGGACAGTACCCTGCATGCCTCATCACTGAGTGATCTCTGGAGCTGGCAGGAAAGCAGACCTGGAATCCGCCACTCCCCGGCTCAACTGTACATCGTGGGCTGAAAGCGGCTGTTTAAGGGCTAGTCCTGTGTGTGAAGGCACCAGCGAGCTTCCTAAGTTACAGCTCCCATCTCGTTTCAAGTGTTAAAAATTGCTCAGTGCCTTTCTTAGCTTTGGTGATAAAGGGGCCCTCTCGCCTTCACCACACCCCATTCACCATACTCCCACTGTCTGCATTTGCAGGTCGTCCTCCAGCCAAAAGCAGTCTTCTCGGAGTCTGTCCTCCTCCCCACACTCCTTCCTCCCTGCACGTGTCCTTCCTGCTTCACTGCTTTTCCTGGACACTGGGATCCAGCCCAGGTGTTCCCCCTCCTGCAGGAAGCCTTCCCTCCTCAGCCCCCCAAGGCCAACAGGAGACCCCCTCTATCTCCATACAGCCTCAGCAGTCACCTCCCTGGTGGTTGCACTCTGCCCTTGCTACCTGTGGGCAAGCATCTTGGGAGAAGGTTGGATCCATTGCTGCCAACCTGGGCTGGGGCTAGTGCCACCTCATCAGCCCTACCCCCAACCACCTGACCCATGCCCCCCACCTGCCTCCCTCTGTTCCCTTATCTGCCTCTGTTTTTCTTCATGGCATCACCACCATCTGGCACTGTGTTATGTCTGTGTCACACCAGGAGGACAGGGCTGTGTCTTGTTCCCATCGTGCCCGGAACAGAACATAGCATGCAGTAGTCGAAGGACTGGCAGGCTCAGGGCTGGCCCCCCGGGGGATGCGTACCAAATGTGAGGGGACACGTGGTCTCTGAACCTGCCCTGTTCACATGGAGGCGAGGGCAGGTGCCTGTACCGAATCGGGGTCCCTGCTCCCGTCTGGGGGTCACCATGCAGTGCTTCAGAGTCAGAGCCCACCTGCCTGGCCTGACTGGCAGCACAGGATGCAAGAGATGATGGCGTGGCTTTCCAGCTTCCTCTGTTCTCTTTCAGACAAAGGCCCCAGCGAGGACCTGCGTCCGGAGGAGAGGCCTGTGGAGGGTAAGACGCTGAACACCTCCCCCATTTCACCCCACCTCTGCTCCCTTTCATCTCCCCTTTGTTTCTCTCCCACACTCCATTTGGGGGTGGGAGTCCCATGGGCTACCTGAGGTGGGAGGCTGGCAGACCTGTCTTCTAGAACTAGGAGGTACCTGGTCAGACGTATAGCAGCTCTTCGTGGTAAGGGAAATTGCAAGGTTTTCCATTTTTGTTTTTATACACACTCTGCTTCTTTGCACGAAGGTTTTAATGCTGAGGGAGGTCTGAACCCAGTCTTCCTGAGCACATAGAATTTAGGCCTGAAAGCCAGAAATGAGCTTTGTGTCCATCAGCCCTGCTCATCTCTTCCTGCTGAGAGTGGGAGTAGGCTAGGAAGAGGAATCACCATGAGGGTGGGCCTGGAGAATCTCAGGAGTATCTGCCCCTGGAATAGAATAAGTGAGCGTCAAAGGAGAGGTGTCTCTTCCCCAAACCCAGCCGGCCAAGGCCAGGAAACCATGAAGTGTTAACAAAATTCTAATGCCACCTGGTGGTGGCATACTCAGTTTGCCAGCATAGTATTTATGAGTTAAATCACTGAGCTTGTCTGGAGTGACACTTACCTAGAAAGGCCCATGGTCATTCTTAGGACACAAAACCTTCCAGATCTCCGTTCAGGCCTGGTGATGCCCTAGACTGGATTTCACAAGCAGGTGTTTGAGCTCAGGAATTGCAAACCTGTCTGGGGATGCCATTTCTGAGAGAATGGGTTACATGCCACCACCACCCCTGGCCTTCCCTATTCCAGGGTCCCACCACAGGGTCATTCTTGGTGCCAGCAGAGCTGGGACATGAGCTGAGAAGCAGGGTGCCGCTGCCACTGGGGAGGCTTAGCAGGCTGCTTTTGCCTTTCAGATAGCCATGGTGATGTGATCCGGCCCCTGCGGAAGCAGGTGGAGCTGCTCTTTAACACGCGATATGGTGAGCAAGGAGCTGGATGGGGCCAGGGCTGCCCTGACCAGCCTTCCAGCTGCCCTGTGTTCAGAGGGACTTGAGGCCCAGCCCCCCATCCCAGCTGCTCCCTGTACAGGAACAAGCGGCGAGGGGAGGCAGGGACTGCAACCCATTGGGAGGGCTGTGGGGGCCCCCAGGAAGACTGAGGCGCTACCAGAAAACCCCACCCTCTGAAACTCTGCATCCTGGCCTTGATCAACACACTCGCATTCACATCTGCCTCAGCCTCGGGTTGGAGAGGCCACTTCCTCCTCGTAAGAACTGTCCCTCGGTCCTCGCAGACACCCTCATTCAGGGTCCTCAGGAGAACTCATACATAGCAAGAACTTCCTTCTAGAGAGACAAGGACAGAGGATGGGGAGGCAGTGGAGAAAGCTAATCTTTATTAAGTGCCTATGGTTTGCCGGGCACTGGCTAAGTGCTTCACACAAGTTCTCTCATCCCATCTCACAAAATCCCTGTGTCCTAATACCCACTTGGAAAATGAGGAAAATGAGGACTGGTGAAGTGACATGGCTTGTATGAAGCCTCACAACTAGTGAGTGGCAGCACCTGGCCTAGGCCTCAGGCCTGTCTTCTTCCCAAGGCACAGTGTTGGATCACAGAGTTTGGGGGTTCTTTATGGTGGTGGGGGACCTGCTGGAGGGCATTTCTGGCAACGTGGGGTCACACGGACTCGGGTAGAGCCAACGCCAGGTCTCACCAGCCATCAGTGGTTTTTCCTGCACTGCCTGGGTGTGAGTTTGGGGTTCACGTCCCCCAGCTCTGGGGCTCTGGCACCTGAGATGAGTCACATACCCCCTGGAGCTCCAGGTTTCTTCCCTGGGGACTGTGGGTAACAGGCCTCACCTCTCAGGAAGGTTGGGAAGGCTCACTGACTCTAAAAGGGCCCTGGCATCTCTGGCCCCCCGCGCAGACTTAGGAGGCGGAAATTGAGGCTAGTGGCCCCATAGCTGTGGGTGGCCCTACAGTAGCCATGTCTCTGCAGCCAAGGCCATTGGCATCTCGGAGCCCGTCAAGGTGCCCTACTCCAAGTTCCTGATGTACCCAGAGGAGCTGTTTGTGGTGGGGCTGCCTGAAGGCATCTCCCTCCGCAGGCCCAACTGCTTTGGGATCGCCAAGCTCCGGAAGATCCTGGAGGCCAGCAACAGCATCCAGTTTGTCATCAAGAGGTAAGGCCTGGCCAGGTCCACGGCCCTCCAGGCTTGCCCAGCACCCAGGAGCAGCGTCAGATTGCCATCTTCCTCTTCAGATCAGGGCAGGCTTTTGTTTTAGTTTGTTATTAAAGCCGTGGGGTGTTAGACAGTGTTTGGGCACAGTTGGATGCACATGAGGTTGTCCAGGCCCCACCAAGGCCTACCAGATCTGAAGCGACCAGACTGACACCCTCACAGTACTGTTTGCCAACATCTGGAATGGGAATGTGCTCACTGGCTGGCTCTCCTAGACCATCTGAGCATCCTCTGAGCTGGTGTGTTGGTGTTAAGGGCCAGGGGTGCATCAGGACGCCCCTGAGGGAAATGCCCCATTATCCCAGGATGACAATGGCATTTGCAGATTCCTTTTTGTTTCCTTAGGCATCTCAGTTTTGTCGGCGAGGGCCCAATAGAACTGTATGCCCAGCTCAGATATGAAGTCCCTCTGGAGAAGGTGGAGGAAGCTATTAACTTTTAAAAGGAACGGGAGGACCTGGGGGGACCTCTTTTGTGTTTGTTACTTCTGTGTGTTACTGTCATGTCCTGTAAATTTATGTTTGGTTTGGTTGAAAGGGGAAAGAAAGAGGAGACTCTTAAGGGTGTTCCCCCCTAGGGGAGCAGATGGCCCCCAAGTTGGGAACCTCAGGATGTTCTTCACAGCCAGAGTGCAGGCTGGCATTGGAGCCCAGGGAGCTCTCCCTGCACCCTCCCATAGGGCCTGGTTTACACAAGGAGGACTAGGGAAGGTGGTACTCCAGGAGACGCAAATAGTGGATACCTGGTTCCTTCCTTCAACAAATGCCTCTTGAAAGCCAACCCGTGCCAGGCTGTGGTACAGCAGCAAATGCCATTGAGCCCTGCCCTCGAGTTGGCCAATCTCACTGAGTAAAATCACAATATAATGTTAGATAGAGATAAGTGCTATAATGCAAAGTAAGGGGGCAGAGAGGGGCAGGAGAAACCTGTCTAAGGAGGTGACATTGGAACAGACCCAATAAAGCAAGCCATGCCAGTAACTTGAGGAAGTGTTCAGTCAGAGGGAGCAACAGGTGCAAAGGCCCTGAGACAGAGAGAGATGTGCTTTTGGGTTTGGAGACTAACAAGGCATGGCGTGGCCGGTGCAGAGTGAGCAAGGGAAGAGTGGTAATGCCCAAGAGATAGCAAGGGCCGATTACATGGGGTCTCGGGCTGGCTTAAAGAGTTTGGATTTTATTTCAAACTTAATGAGAACTCACTGGAAGGCTTTGAGGAAGGTGTGACATGATCTGGTCATTTTATTTTTAGTTTCTCCAGCTGCATGGCAGAGAAGGATCTGCGGGGGGGGGGGGGGGGAGTATAGGCAGGGGCAGAAGCAGGAACCAGCAGGGAGGCTTTCCTCTTGCACAGGGGACAGGGCAGCAGCTTGGACTGGGTAAAGGTAGGGTGGGAGTGGTGAAAGTTGTCAGAGTCAGGCAATATTTTGCAGATGGAGCTGGTAGAATTTGTTGATAAATTGGATGTGGGGTGTGAGAGGAGGAGAGGCCTAAATGACTCAGGGTTGGGGGCTGAGTGATCAGGCTGGTGGTGATGCCATGTTTTGAGATGGAGACAATGCAGGTGGAGGCCGCAGTCAGGAGTTGGGTCTGACATGTGTTAGGTTTGAGATGAGTTGGACCTTCCAGGGAGGGATGGCATGTGGATAACGGGGTATACCGACGTGATACTTGGGAGAGGTCGGGGTGTGGGCAGAACTTTGGGATCTGTCAGCATTCAGGAAGGACGTAGCACATGTGAGCTACTTGCCACGACCATCCCTGCAAACCTACAACCTGAAGCACTTGGGTGGCTCAAAGGTAGGAGCCAAATCAGTAGCAAACCCTCATGAACTGACCTTTCTCATTGTCTACCTGCAGAGACGGCCTCTCCCCTGTGCTCCTGAGTGTTTTTTAATCTTCCTTTTTATTTAGAAAGGGAGGCACGTGAGCCTGGTGGCTCTGTGGCAAAATTGAGAGGCAGTCTCCTGGGTCTCAGTCCGTTTATTCTCTGTGACCTTGGGCAGGTTGCTTGGGGTGTTAAATGGGGTTCACCGTACCACTTCACAGGGTAGCAATAGAGTTCAAGGCTTAGCAGAGAACCTGGCACACTGTAGGACTCAATCAAGATGGGGTTGGTTTGTTTGTTTAATGTCAGGTTTATTGAAGTTTAATTTACATTTAGTAAAATTCACCCTTTTTTAAATGTACAGCTCTTTGAACTTGGACACTCATACAGTTGTATAAACCACCACTACAATCAAGATACAAAGAAGTTTCCAAAAACTGTCCTGTGCCCCCTTTGTTGGCAGCCCTCACCTCTGGCAGCCACTGATCAATGTTCCCCCGTCACTTTTCCTTTTCTAGAACATCATATAAATGGAATGATCCGGTGTGCAGCCTTTGGTGTTTGCGTTCCTTCACTTAGCTTTTGAGACTCATCCATGTGGTTGCCTGTATTAGGAGTTCATTTCTTCAAAAATATATCAGTTTTAAAAAGTGAATTTAATTCCAGTTTCCTGAAAGCCAAGTGAAGAAACCGATTCAAGTGGGAGAGAGTAATTAACCTTGTTGAGGGCAACAGGTGGGGTGGTGGGACTCAAGACTAGTTAGGGTGATTTTTAAGAAATGATTAAGAGGAGAGAGATTGAACACTTGAGTATATTTATTTTGTTATTTTTTAAATTAGCAAATACACTGTTGGGAATAGTAAGTGAAAAATAGTCACTTCTCATCAATCTTATTTTCAAATTTTTGGGGTGATGTAAACGTTCTAGAATTAGAAGTGTGGCTGCCTAAATAACTTTGTGAATATACTAAAAACCACTGATTGGTATACTTTAAAAGTGAATGTTATGATATGTGAATTACATCTCAATAAAGCATGTGTGTGTGTGTGTGTAAGATATATATATGTACATTTATTTACATATATTTATTTATATATATATTTATCTTGTGTGTGTGTGTGTGTGTGTGTGTGTGTGTGTGTGTGTGTGTGTATGTATTAGTGTGCTGGGGCTGCCATAACAAAGTACTACAGACTGGGTAGCTTAAACAACAGAAATTTATTTCTCGCAATTCTGAAAGCTAGAAGCTCAAGATTAAGATGTTAGCAGGTTTAGTTTCTCCTGAGGCCTGTCTCGGTGGTTTACAGATGGCCACCTCCTCGCTGTGTCTTCCAGTGGTCTTTTCTCTGTGCATACATCCCTGATGTCTCTCTCTGCATTACCTAATCTCCTCTTCTTATAAGGATGCCAGTCACATGGATTAGGGCCCATCCTAATGTCCTCATTTAAATTTAATCACCTCTTTAAAGACCCTATCTTCAAATACAGTCACATTCTGAGATGCTGGGGGTTAGGGCTTCAATATATGAAATTGGTAGGGGGGGACACAATTCAGCCCATAAAAATATATATAAGAAATCATCATCTGCAGGAGACATCACTAATTGACAGTCTTTCCACCTGAACCTGACCTCTACATCCTTCTAAACCAGCGGTTCTCAACCTGTGGGTCGCGACCCCTTCAGGGGTCAAACCCTTTCACAGGGGTCACCTAAGACCATGGGAAAACAAAAGATATTTACATTACGATTCATAACAATAGCAAAATTACAGTTATAGAGTAGCAAGAAAAATAATTTTATGGTTGGGGGTCACCACAACATGAGGAACTGTATTAAGGGGTCACGGCATTAGGAAGGTTGAGAACTGCTGTTCTAAACAATACCCCAGACAACCACTACCAATCAATGAGAGTTGGCACAAAACCAAATTAAACTTCGTAAATCTTTGGTCAGAAAACATTCTTAACCCAGATCCTTAAACTTGTATGCAAAATTTTCAGATTCCTTTGTGCAGTCTTCTGAAGAAAAGGTCCCTTACCTTCATCCAATTCTGCAAAATTAAAAAACCCTAGGAAATTTTAAAACATGGGCGGATTCTCCTGGGTGGGAGACTGAGGTCCAGGGAAGTAGTAGTGGAAGGTTCTGTCTGATTGTAGTACTATGGTGCAGTTCTGACGCTCACCACCCGAAGTTAGCAGATCCCACAATTGGGGCCTTGCTGGCACAGGCCTCAGCAAGACTGCCCCCACTTCAGACACCAGCCCCAAGTTCAAGGGTCCCTACACCACCTACACTTCTGAGCAACTGGATTCAAATTCAGGACTCCCCATGACTCGCCCAAGTTCAATAATTAGCTAGAACAACTCATAGAACTCAGGATAGGCTCTATTCCGATTACAGTTTTATATAAAGGATACAAATCAAGACCAGCCAGTTGAAGAGACACAGTGGGTGGGGTCTGAGAGGGCACGTAGAGCTTCCATGCCCCCTCCCCCCATGAAATCAGAGGACATCACCCTCCCAGCACACTGATGTGCTCACCAACCTGGCAGCTCTACTGAGCTTCAGTGCCCACCATTTTTATTCAGATGCATTACACAAACTCGGCTGGATTATGGGTCACGTGGTGGAACTCAGCCTCCGGCTTCTCCCCTTCCTGGAAGTCAGGAGGTTGGGCTGATGTCAGACGGCTCAAGGCTCCAGACCTCTAATCACACGGCTGCTCTTCCTGAATCCTGAGTCATCTCAGCATAAATGTGGATGTGAAGGAGCCCACCATGAATAACAAAGACACTCCTGTCAGTCAGGAAATTCCAAAGATTTAGAGGTTCTCTCCCAGAAACCAGAGACAAAGACCAGACAGACTGTTGTACAGCACTGATTCTAAATGTCCCGTTTTCAGTGCAACCTTGTCTAGCTGCAGGAGTAGGCCTGTCTGGGTGGGAGTCTGAGGTCCGTGGCAGCCTAAGGGCACTGCGGAGGTCAGGCTGGCCGGAGGGCTGACCAGGCATGGTGGAGTGGGACAGCCAGCAGAACCACTCCTTCCGACCTCTCAGAGGGAAGCGATGCTGGGCCGGGGTTGAGTGTGCGGATGGGTCTGGAAAGAGGCCTCCCGCAGAGGTGAGCCCTCATCACAGGCAGACCCAAGCAGCAGCACCGAGACCCTGCCTGGGAGTGAGGCCAAAGGCCAGACTCTCAGGGCACCCTGCCCCCAGGTCAGGTGGCCAGTGAATGACGTTTGGTGCCTATCCTGGCAGCAGGCATCTGGGCATCATCTCAGTGCCTGGCACAGAGCTGGGCTCCCCGGACAGGGAGAGAGGAGGCATAGCCCTGCCTTGGATGGGTCTCAGGAGCTGTAAAAAGCCTCAGACTGCATTCAGACCCCCCACCACTTCCTCTCCTCCTTATGGGGAAATTGAGGGTCAGGAAGTGGAATGACATCCTGCTGTCACCTTCGAGCCTCGGGAGCTGAGCTGGGCTCTCGACTCCCAGGCCTAAGTGCTTCTCACAGTCTTGTGTTGCCTCCTCCGGCTTGGATTTGTAAGGGCCGCTTCCCTCCGAGCCAAGGCAGGGTTATTATCCCATTCCGTATGAGGAAACAGAGGCCGGGGTGGGGTGGGGGGGCCGTCCCTCAGCTGGTGAGAAGAAGAGGGACCCCTGGAGCTCTGCCCCCCGAGCTGTGTGGCCGTGGACATGGTACTCACGTTGCTGATGCCACAGGCTCCACAGCATGAGAATGGGATGATGGAAACAGTTTCTACCTCAAGGACATTGGGCAGGTTACCTCTGACCCTGGATAGTGACAGTCATACACTGGAACTGAGAGTGAGGGTGGCAGCCCTACTGGGCCAGTACTAGGCTGGTCTCGCTCCCAACTGAGTCCTCAGCCCAGCGCAGCTCCCCAGATCTCATATGTGGGACACGGTGGAGGGGGAGGGGCAGGGCAGGGACCCAGACCTGGGCCGTCCAGAGCCAGGAGTGCCCAGTGCACGGCTGTATAGACCGAGGACCAGAGGGAAGGGCTGCTTAGTACAGGGAGGCCTGGAAGGGCCTTGGTGATAGCCCTGCTTGTGGTTTTTTCAGGCCCGAGCTGCTCACCGAGGGAATCAAAGAACCCATCACGGACAGCCAAGGTATCCTGCTCAGGGTCGTGGGCCAAGGTGGGGCCGGGCACGGGAGGGGTCCCAGGCCTCTGCCACCACCCCTCCTTCTGCTTCCCTGTTCTGGCCCCGTCCTCCCCTGGCATTCCCCCACTGCCCTCCCCATCGGGTTTGCCCCCACCGGTCACCACCTTTGTCCCTGGGTCTCAGGAGTTAGCTGCCTGCTTACCCTGGCTTCTCTCCCCCGCCCCCAGAGAGGGATTCCGGGGACCCTTTTGTGGACGAGAGCCTGAAGAGACAGGGCTTTCAAGGTAAGGTTGCAGCTCAGGACGGGGCAGCTGTCCCAGCACCATGGCCTTGACCTGGCTTGGGTTTGGAGGACCAGGCTGGGGTGGAGCTGGCCACCACCTCAGGACTTTGGGGGCTGGATGAGGTGGGCTGGCAGCCAGCTCTTGAATGAGAGGTTCCACAGGGGCACTGAGCGGTGGGAGAGGTGTAGGGTACAGGGTTAGGAGCTGCCCACTGTTCATCTGGGGAGTCAGCTGAACTGCCCACTGCATATTAGGCAGTCAGCCTTGCTCTTACAGCTTTGAAATGAGAGAAGGCGGATGTCTCCAAGGGCAAGGAGGGCTCTCTAGAGGAGGGGAACTGCAGTTAGGCCAAGAAGGGATGGGAGGAAGTGAGTATGGAGGAAGAGGCGTAGAAAAGGGAAAGCTTGGGCCAGCCGAGTGGCTCAGTTGGTTAAGAGCTGGCTTGGGACGCCAGAGGACCCCAGTTCGGATCCCACATATGAGGGCCAGTGACACTGCCCTCCACAGCTAAGATGCTGAACAGCAGCTCAACCTGGAGCTGGGCTGCCGTGAGTCGCCGGCGACCGCATAGGCTGCAGCCCCTGTTGCAGTGGGTTGCCATGGGCTACCGTGTGTAGCCAGCAGCCAGCGTGAGCGGCCGTCCAGAAGCCGGCGACTGATGTGCCTCGCCCGGGAAGAGCACAATGATGGTGCCAACTTGGGCCAGTGAAGCAACGTCCTCCACAACTAGACTGAAGAACAAAAGGACAGCAACTTGTCTGTTCCCCTTCCCCCAATTCCCCAGCACTGTTCCCATCCCCCAATTCCCCAATAAAAGTCTTTAGAAAAGAAAAGGGGAAAGCTTGAGTAAAGGTGTGAAGTGCGGACCATACAAGAGAAACAGAAGCAAAAAGTGACCAGAGGCTCGGAGTGGGGAGGCTCTGTCCCTCCCATCAGTGGGGGGTGCAGTATCACTTCTCAGTCTTTTCTTCTTTTCTGCCCCTGCCCCCTCCCTAGGGAGAGGGCTGAGAAAGCCATCGTCTGCCTATTGGGGTAGCTCTGGGTGTGGCTCAAGGGAGGTTTCCCAGGTGGGCCCTGGGTGGTCACCGTGGCTCTGAGGAGAAAATGAGTCAGCGAGATCAGTGGCAGGAAGAGCCAGCCCTGGAGGTGGGGGAGCGCAAGAGCTAGGGCCTGAGGCTACTCAATGCCTGGCTCTCTCTCTCCTGCCCAGGCAGCTGGAACTTTCTGTGATGAGGGGAGTTGAGTCTGTCACCTCATCCAGTGGCTCCTTCTACCCAGTCCTTTTAGCAACCTGGGGTCCTCACCCCATCCCCGACCCAAACCACCCTGAGATTCACTTTCTCCCCGCTCACCTCTCTTTTCAAATGACAATGCCAGGCTGTAATCTTCCCCCAAGGACAGGGCCCCGGCATGCGCTGGTGCACGAGCTCCTTAACAAACACCCTTGGGTGGGTGAGTGAGTGACCACTGGGAGCCGCTAGACCAGATCCCTTCCTCTCCGGGGGCTGCCCGTCATCTGAGCTCATCCCTCTGCTCCGAGCCCACCATGGCACAGGCACCTCTCCTCTTCCTGGTGTCTGTCACCTCCAGGGCTTATTTATTGCTGTTGTGGTTTTCAAAAGTCAACAGTTCACTTAGTTTCCAACTCGTTGCTATTGTCGCAACAGTGTGTGTCCTTCCAGAAAAACACACATCTCTGTCAAGATGTTAACTCTGAAGGACTCTGAGGGGCCCGCTCCAAGGAGCTGATAATTGCCAGAGAGGAGTTCCCCATAATTAGAAAATCATATTCCTTAAAAGTCACCAAGTGCCTTTTAATTTAACAGCCCGTTCCATAATTGTTTTTCACTTTGCAGAAAATTATGACACCAGACTCTCCCGGATCGACATTGCCAACACGCTGAGGGAACAAGTCCAGGATCTGTTCAATAAGAAATATGGTGAGCCCTAGGTGCCTGGGTGGCAGGGAAGCTGGTGGATGGGAAGAGAGGCAGGAGCGTCCGAGGTCCGGTCGTGGTCACTTCTGGGAAAACCACTCACCTGCTTACAAATATTTCCTGAGCACTTACGATGTGCCAGGCACTGGAGATATAGTAATGAAGAAAACATACAGTCTCTGCTCTCATGGGTCCCATAGATCAGTGAGGTGAGACAGACATTCATCAGCTGTCCACAGAATCTAATAACAATGAAGAATTGTTCCACGATCGTGCAGGAAATGAGCAGGCTGCTCAAGAGAGAATAACTTGGGTGCTTACCTTAAGTTGGCCAGGGAAGGCCTCTTTGAAGAAAGAACTGAAGGATAGGTAAGGAATTAATCACGCAGAATGTGAAAGGACATTCCAGCTGAGGTAATGGCACATGCAAAGGCCCTGAGGCTTGTCCTAAGAAGGGGAGAAGGCTGAAGCATGGAGGTAGAGGTGGGGTGAGGAGGGACCCCATGGAGCTGGCCAGGAGACAGAGCTAACTATCAGCTTTGTAGCAGCTGTGTATCTTGTTGCAAGGTCTAAAGTGACTAGAGCCGCTTTCCACTTTTGAAGTATCTTCCTGGCTGCTGTGAGGAAGTGAATGGGTGCAGGAGGGCAAGGGTGCATGCTGGGAGACCAGCTCAGAGGTTGGAGCAGTAATTCAGGCCAGAGTGATGATCCTGGATGGGGCCTTGGCCTTGTTTCTGGAAGAAAGTGGATGGAGTTGAGATGTGCTCAGAGGGAGAATCACTGGTGCTGAATTGGCCGAGATGGGGGAGGAAAATAGAGGCCTCCAGTTGAGTCCTGGCTTGTGGAAAACAAGCTAGAATCAGTTAAGATTTTAGTGTTTTTGGTCTTAAGTAACAAAAACAAACTCAAACTGGCTTCAACAATAAAGGGGGTTAATTGGCTTATGATTCAGTTACTATGACTATAGAACAGATCACCCCAAAACATACTGGCCTAAATAACAATGACCATTTATTGTCTCTCTTGGCATCAGTGAGCCAGGAGTTTGGGAGCAGCTCAGCTGGGTGGCTCTCACTCAGAATGTCTCCCGAGGTTGCAGTCAGAAGGGACAGCTTCCTGACTCACATGTCGGACCCCCAGCCTGGGGAAACAGCTCAGGCATCTCTCTTGACTTCTATGTGATCCCTCCCTGTGGGCTTTCCCGCGTTGTGACTCCAGGGTAGCTGGATTTACTTGTCAGTCGGGGCTCCTGGGGCACGTGTTCTGAGAGAGAGCCAGTGTCACCTTTGTTGCACTCTTGGTCGAGGTAGTTACAAAGTCCCATCCCCCGTTCTCTGCGGAGGTGTGTCGATGTTATACTGTCGGAGGAGCATGTGGGATGGAAGATTGGGATAGCGGTCTTTGGACAGTACAGTCAGCCATAGCTCATAGCAAGGGAAGCCCAGCAGGGTGGACTTCAGGGTCACCTGTATCCAGCGGCCCAGGAATGTCCTCCGTGTCTTTCCAGTGTCAGCACCGTATCGGCCCTGCTTCCTGACTGTTAGCAGGAAGGCTGCAGCACGTCCAGACACCCCACCCGCACACTGGAAGAAGGGAGAAGGCTGGCTCTTCTATAGGCTTTCTCAAGAGAGCTGGGCTATTTCTTTCCTAGAATTCCCTGAGTTCTCCCCTTGTTTCTCATTGGTCCACATCGAGTCATAATGTCCATTCCTTAACCAATCCCTGTGGCAGGGAAATGCCACATGCTCATTAGGTTACCTGGACCTGTCACCACATCAAGGGGGAGGGGTGAAGCACATGGCATACTAAGGACAGGTGAACACCCAAACTGTCAGCCAGGGAGAAGAGGCAGCATCCTCACCAAGGGGGAAGTTAGAGGGGGGAGGTGATGGGTTCCATCTGGGACGTGTAGAGTTTGAGAGGTGAGTGGAGATAACCCATAGGCAAGCAGAGATATACACAAATCTGTTGTTCAGAAAGGGTGTCTGGATTGGACTGAAAAATTAGATCATGGGGAATAGAGGAGACACTCCTGGGGGTGAGAGGGGGGCAGAAAGAGGACCCAGACCAAGGCCAAGGAGCCTGTGTTTAGAGGTCAGGTCCAGGAGGGGGAGGAGTGGCCAGAAAGGGGAAACCAGGAAAGTGTAGGGTCATGGACACGAAGGGGAGGACCTCAAGGAGGAGAGAGTGGTCATCTGTTTCAGATTATTTGCCAGAGAATGCAAGTGTCTACAGGGTTTGCAACATGAAGGCTACAGGTCATTGTAGCAAGAGCCATTTTGGAGGCAAAAGGAGAAGTAGAGATAACAGTGTTCCCATTCATGGATCAAGGGCATACATTTTCCTTTTTGGCTGATTTTTTTTTTTTCGTTTCTGAAAGGATCTCTTTGCAATAACATATAAACTTGTCAGCAACAAAGTCAATCTAAAGAATTAAAAACAGGCTGGAGGGCCGGCTGAGTGGCGCAATGGTTAAGAACTGGCTTGGGACGCCAGAGGGCCCCGGTTTGGATCCCACATATGAGGGCCAGTGACACTGCCCTCCACAGCTAAGATGCTGAACAACAGCTCAACCTGGAGCTGGGCTGCTGTGAGTCGCCGGCGACGGCATAGGCTGCAGCCCCTGTGGCAGTGGGTTGCCATGGGCTACCGTGTGTAGCCAGCAGCCAGCGTGAGCGGCCAGCAGCCGCAGTGAGCGGCCGTCCAGAAGCCGGCGACTGATCTGCCTCACCCAGGAAGAGCGCAATGACGGTGCCAACTTGGGCCAGTGAAGCAACATCCTCCACAACTAGACTGAAGAACAAAAGGACAGCAACTTGTCTGTTCCCCTTCCCCCAATTCCCCAGCACTGTTCCCATCCCCGCAATTCCCCAATAAAAAACAAACAAACAAAAAAACAGGCTGGAAATCCCTAGAGACAGAAAATAGTGGTGGCCAAGGCATGGGGACAGACGGAGAAGGGCATGACTGCTAATGGGTACAGGGTTTTTTTTTGAAGTGGTGAAAATGTTCTGAAATCAGATAGTAATGATAATTTCACAACCTTGTGAGTATACTAAAAACCACTGGAGTATACACACTTTAAAATGGTAAATTTTATGGTCTATGAATTATATCTCAAATAAAACCAAAGGCTGAAGCAATGGCACGAAGCCAAGAGTGACATGAAGACTCAGAAATTCTGTACTTGCTAGATAGAGGGCACACATCGGGCTCTGAGTTTCCTAGGAGTCAGAGCAAAAAGGGAAATGCAGGTTTTACTGTTCCTAGTGTCCATGAGATAAAAATTAGTTTATTGCACAAAAAAGTTCAGTCATTCCTCCTAGTGCAAGACATATGAAGATTTCTGCAGTGTCTTCATAAAGGGGCATCCTGTGACACTGGGGATGATGCTGTCAACCAGCCCCTCGGGGGCACTGTGAGCTCAGCTCCGTGTCCGAGAGGGGGCTCCAATAGTGGACCCCATCTAAGTCTGGGAAAGCTGTGGACTTTCAAGTCAGCTCACAGCAGCCAGGCTGCAGTGTCTGCATCTGTGTACTTGACCCCATGCGCCAGAATTAGGAGAGGACCAGCCAGGCAGTGCCTCAGGGATGGCCCCTGACAGCAGGCGGCAGCGGGCGCCACCCCCCACCCCAAGACTGTCCCTAGGCCAGCTGTGAGACAAAGTACTATCACTGATATGGACATGCCACAGCTCTGCAGAGGCTTGGTGACAGGAATGAGGCCAATGCCCAGATACGGAAAGAGGGTCCTGAGGTCTGAGCAGCACCTGGCTGGCCTCAGGCTGCCTTCCTTGCTCCCAAATGCAGTCTGCCCTGTCAGCCCAGGCCGGTCCTGAACCAGGGTTAGGCAGGGCCGTGGGGCTGATGGAGGGTTGGGCGTTGTGGGAAAGGCCAGCTGTGCTCAGAAGAGACCATCCTTGATCTGGGCTTCATATTCTCAGGCTGGAAGGCTGAGATACATTAGCCACTGCCCTGTCCCCAGCAGTTGTAGCTACATATCCACCCCTCGCAACTCAGCCTGGCCCAGGCACAGACTCACACACCCAACCTCCTAAGTGCCCTGCACAGTGCACCCCCTAACTCCCACTCCCCCACCGATTGTGCCTTTCCTCGGTGCTACCCGACCGCTTTCTCTTTCACACTCGCGCACAGAGCACCCCCATGCACCCCCACAACCACACACCAGCACTGCCTCTGGCCCCTGATGACACTTTCTCTGTCCCTTCACAGGGGAAGCCTTGGGCATCAAGTATCCGGTCCAGGTTCCCTACAAGCGGATCAAGAGTAACCCCGGCTCAGTGATCATCGAGGGGTTGCCCCCAGGAATCCCGTTCCGAAAGCCCTGCACCTTTGGCTCCCAGAACCTGGAGAGGATCCTCGCAGTGGCTGACAAGATCAAGTTCACGGTCACCAGGTACTCAGGGGAAGGGGACTTCAAGAGGAGGCAAGACTAGTGTGGGTGGGGGCTTGCACCAGGGGAGCCTTGGCCTTTTCTTCACTTGGTCCTGCCCTCCCTGATGGACGAGACGGCTGTCCCAGCACCATCCTGGGTCCTGGGGGTTGTGGGGAGGACTGCAGGCCAGCTGGGGTGCAGAGGCCCCACAGAGTTGAGACCAGCACCTCAACCACCACAGCAGGGGCGGCCTTCGTGGGCACGTTCTGCCTGTCCACAGCATCTGCTGACTGCACTCTTAGCCCCCTGGGAGAGGCATTAGGCCCACTTCAGAGGTGAGGAGACCGAGACAAGTGATTTATTTGCCCAAGGTCACAGAGCCAACCAGAGCAGAGCCCTTGGGAAACCCTGGTCACCCTCCTGCGCGGTGTCCCATGCACGTGAATCACCGGGCATCTTGTAAAAATGGCCGATTCTAATGCAGTAGGTCTGGGTGGCCCCCAAACATTTCTAATGAGTTCCCAGGCCCTCCCCCTGATACTCCCCTCTCTGTTTCTCTTCTAGACCTTTCCAAGGACTCATCCCAAAGCCTGGTAAGAGGCGCTGGCTGGGGGGGGGGGCCTGCCGGCGTGGGGGGCTGGCCATGGTGCTAGGGGCCAGAGGCTGGAGCCGAGCTTATTGTGGGACACGGGTTGTGACGCCCTGAAGCAGGAGCGAGGCGCCTGCCCTGCTGTCCCACCTCACCTGGCCACCGGCCCCAGGAGGCAGAGGAAGGCCAAGCTGGAACCTGGGCAGAGAAAGGGGTGGTGGGTGGCACTAGCGACTTGGAAGCCTCACCCAGCCAGGGTTTGGGAAGAAGGGGCCAGGTCAGTGTCCCCAACTCTTCCTGATGAAGGGGCCCAGTTGTCCTTGGTGAGGAGATGAGGTTGATGGCGGGGGGTTTTAACCTCAGAGGGAGGGAGGTCTGCATGGGGACCTGTGAGCTAGGCAGTAAGATGTAAGAGGTGCCCACCCAGCCTTAGGTGGTAAAATGCCTCTCCTGACCCCCTTTCAAGGCATCCGTGCCCCTTCATCTCCTTCCTGGACTGTGTCCTGGTCCTCCCAAGCCCTCAGTTGAGCAGAGGCTGACCCTTCGGGTGACCGCTCCAGGCTGGCCAGGGCCTCCAGGGAGGAAGCTGCATACACTGAACCACTGGCCCCAGAATCTGTGTACGGAGAGGCAAGGGGCACCCTGCCACCTCACCCCCGCCCCATGCCCACCCCAGGAGCCATTGCTGGTGTGAAGACTAGCCTGCCTGTGCGCTTGGGGGTTCTGTGCTGATGTGCTGGGAACGGGTGAGCCATCGCAGCATTCCCGGATCAGAGGAAGCCTGCAGTACAGGAATCCGGGGACACCACCTGTCACCCGCCCTCGTGCACATTGACCCCACTCCCTGGAGCTGTCCACACCCTGTGCCAGCCTGGCCTGGAGGGGCTTCTGGGGAATGGGTGCGAGGCCATCAAACCAGAAGGAGCAAGACTCCCTGAGGGGTGAAGTAAGGTGGCAGCTGCTGTCAGGCTGCAGAGACACCCCCTCCCACCCCTGGCCAGGAAGCAGAGTGAGAGTAGGGTGGCTGGGGAGGGTTTCCTGGAGAGGAAGCCTCAGTTGGGCCTCAGGGGAAGGCAGGACTTGGAGAGGAGGAGAGGGAGGTAGAGGGTAAGCAGCAGGGGCCTAAGCCCCCCAACCCCCCGAGCTGTTTTTCCAGAGCTCTCAGATGTGGGAAAGCGCTGGGATGTTAGTAAGGTGAAGATGTAGGAAGTAGCAGCAAAATGCAGCCATTGTGGCCCCGGCCGAAAGATGATTGGGTGTCAGACCTGCCTCGCGTGGGTTCATTTTCACATATTTCCAAGGCCCTCCTGGGGCCAGCAGTGCTCTAGGCACTAGGGTTACAGCAGTGAACACAAAGGAGGTGTCGCATTTACTCCTCAGACCTGTGAGGTAGGCGCAAGAGCCCCACCGACAGTGGGAAACAGAGGCTCTGCGTTTCATCAGTGTGCCCATGTCACACAGCTAGCAGGTGGCCTTAAGGCCCATGCTCTTAGAGAGGGGCGGAACCAGGGGTCTGCCCAATTCAGATGAGCACAGCGGAAGTGAGTGTTTCCCCGGGAAGCAAGCTGGAGACAGCAGGGACAGGGCAGGGAGACAGATGCTGGAATGCTCATGAGAAGAGCACAAGCCTATGGATTTGAACAGCTCCCTTCTCGTTGGCATGGAAACCAGAACACACCTTCCCTGGTACCACTGGTCCGTCCCCCGTCGTTGACAGGCTGCCTGGTCCTCTGTGGACCTGCCTTGCTCCAGGACTGTGGTTGGTGGCCTGTGGTTCACTCCCCTGGCTACAGGCCTGACAGACCTCAGTGCTGGTGCCACTGAGTCACCTTCCAGCCACTGCCTGCCCTGATTTGGGTTTCTGCCTAAGTTGGTGTCAGTGCAGGGCCTGATCCCACAAGCAGCAGCAGGAAGCGTGGCCGGGCCTCCCTCTGCTGATGGAAAGTAGAAATGCAGTGTGGCAGCCCCCCGGCCTCCCCTCTGCTCCTCCTGTGCTCCCCAGCCCCTCCTTCCTGGAAGGAAGGGTCCACATGTCCTGAACTACAGCTGCTCGAGGGGCATGCACGTTTTTAATGGGTTTGGAAAGCAGGAAAGGAAAAGTTGTTTATGACGCCTGATGTGTGCCAGGCTATAAGTCCAGCACTTTGCAGTGTCCCCTTTTTCTGACCCCTTTTTATGGATGAAGGGAACTTCAGTGACTGGCCTGGGATGCCCCACCTGTTTGGGAAGGAACTGTTGGCTCCAAAGCCTGGCTCCCTGCATTCTTTCAGGAAGGCCCACAGATGACGGGCAGGCAGAATGTAAATCAGAGCAGCCACCGAATGGTGACGCGTCAGGTTTGGGGAGAAACACTGGGGGCAGAGGGGCAGCCAGCAGCCTTCACACAGACCACAGGCTCCTGCGCCCTTCTGGGTGTGGC
>NW_017731457.1:939207-981023 GCF_001890085.2 Hipposideros armiger | reverse complement strand
AGCCCTGAGAAATGCTTTCTGTGCCCATGTGGTATGGGAGAGGATGGCAGGCTGCCTGGAAGAGGAGCTGGGAAAGTGGCCCTGGTCCCAGCCCTCAGGGATGGAACTGCCAGCGCCTTTCCAGGCATTGGCACCCCGGGCCTGGGCGGGCCAGGCAGGCGGGCCAGCAGGCCAGCTCCCCGCTTCCTCGTGCCACTTGTCACGCTGGGCTGGGAAGGTGTCCAGGCTCACGTGGGCCTCCGAGGGTTCACCAGAGGTCGCTGAGTGCGGCTCCTGCCCTAGAAAGGGCTGTTTCAAGCCTTCCATGAGAAAATCACTGGAGCCTGATACAGGCCAGTGTCGGGGGGTGATGTTGGAGAGCTCGGGTCTCTGGGGAAGGCAGGTGCCCTGGGCATGTGGACGGGTGGCAGATGATCTTTTTGGGGTTGTGGGTCCCAGGCAGCATGTGGGCCATGGGAAAGCACAGGCTGATGCTCAGAGAGACCCGGGTTCAAATCCCTGCACCCCTCTTCCTAGCTGTATGACTGGGCTCATTATTTCACATCCTGGAGGCTACATTTCCTCATCTGTGAGATGAAGATAGGCATACCTTCCTCCCCACGTGTCTGAATTGGATAAATTGTGGGCAGTAGTGGGTGAGCTCCTGAGGACAGTTTCTGCCTGCTGCCTTGGGGGGCTTTGTCCTGACACTCAAGTAAGATGTTTGTAAAGCCTTCAACCCAGGACCAGCTGTGGGAAGCGCTCACCCAATGGGAGTGTTGGTTAGTGTTATTCCTGGGGCTCTGGAAGGCTTCTTGGAGGCGGTGACATTGACCTGGGCCTTGGAGGTGAGCAGAACAGTATGTGGTGCTGACATAGGGCACGGCCTAAGCTAAATCACAGAGGTGTCCAGGAGGGGGTGGTGCTGGTACAGCGAGGAGGGCATGGCTTGTCATGACAAAGAGGCAGGCCTTATCCCGGGCACAGTGGGAATGTCGAGACTTTTTCCTTTTTCTTAATGTCCTCTTCTAAAAATATGGTATGGACTGAGTCTGCAAACTCAGAAGTGCAAGACATGTAAATCTTCTTTTTCATTCTTCTGAAATTGAACTAGATTTCTACCAAAAGCCCTCGTTACATAGTGGCAGAAACTTAATCCGAGTCTACTTAGGCCCCTCTGTTCCCTGGGCATCTGTGTAAGTTCCAGAGGGTTTCATAGTGCCAAGAAGTTAGCAGGAAGGAGCCCATCAAGTCTTGAATGTCATGTGTCCACTCTGGTGCACAAAAGACATCCATGGACAACTGTCCACTCAGGTGATTGGAGAGATGTCCCTTGTTTCTACCCACTGAGCCCCACCCCAGGGCCCGAACCTTCTGCGGCGTCCACCTCTGCAGCCACTTTCACCCTGCAGAGGGTTGAGCGTGCGCTGACTGGTGCTTGGGGAGGCTGAGTCAGTGGGAGGGCTCCGAGGGTGAGGCATGGGAAGGAGGGGAATTTCCCTGGGGAGGGGAGGCACCCCGTTAAGGAGGGCTCTCAGGTTTTCTAGCTCGTTTATTGAAGGCTCCCCTTGAAGCCTTTCCTAACAGAACTATTCTGAGAAGGTGAATGGTAAAGAAGGAAACTATGCTTTGAAGATAAATTGGTCATTAAATGTGAGGCTTTCACCGTGTGGCCTGGAACCATGGGCTGGCCCAGAGCAGGGCGAGGGTAGGGCCATTTCTGGGCCAGTTTTGTTCTGGGTGAAAAGAGGTGAGCTCAGAAGTACCAACTGGGTACTCATCTGCCCTCAGTTTCCCCACTGGTGTCTGGTAGCCAATTCTGCTCGTTCTGAGTGATGGTAGGCGCCTGGCTAGAGAGGAAGTCAGGCTTGGACCAAGGGACAGTGGGGGGAATTGCAGGCCTTGGTCAGGGCGCTGTGGGCCAGGGGCTTCACAGGATCCCTGGGGGATGAACATGCAGGCAGGAGGAGCCTGGGGCTGCAGAGGGATGGTGGGGCCAGGCTCCCACTTATACTAGAGTGAGCTCCAGCCCTGCCTTCAAGGGGCCGAGATAACCCAGGCCTAACCCCAGGGGCCCAAGCGAGTGAGGCCTGGAGAGGTACACACCATTGGTAGCCCCTTGCTGCCTGGGCAGGCTGCTCCCTAGCTCACCCATCTGCCTGCAGTACCACTGAGTTCAAGGAGGGAGACTGGGCCAGGGGCCAGAGAGGTTGGTCCTGGGCACAGCAATTGGGCATCTCTGCCCTCCAAGCACCAGGCACCCATCTGGCTCTCAGAAACAGATGTGCACCGGGGCTACAGTTATCGGGCACCCGGCAAGCAAGTGCCCAGAGCACAGCCAGGATGTTTGCTGTGGGAGGGCCTGTGGGTGAGCCTGGCACAGCCCTCCATGGTCTCAGCATCACCAGGTCCAGGTGACCTCCCAAACCCAGAGGGGCCCAAGGCCTCGACAACCCAAGACAGCAAAGGAGGGTGTTCAGGCTACGTTGGGAGAGGCCCTCTGCCCAAATAGTGGGTATAGTAACAGCTACAGAACATTCTTCTAGCAGGTCAGAAAAACCTAAGGGGAATCACAAATACGTGCCCATGGCAACAATTTGGAAAGTACAGAAATCTAACTGCTCAGATGGCTGTTGATTTTTATGATGATACGTTTCTTTCAGATTTTTCCATAAGCTTATTAATTTCACATCTCACTGTTGTTCTTTCTATAATATTTACATATACACAAGCTTAAGACATAAGCATTTTCCCCATGTCTTTAAAATGCTTTATAATAGTCCCTCATCAGGCTGCATCATAGTTACATAATTACCTTGTCCGCCAACTGTGGACATTTGGGCATCTCCTCACGTTGTGGACACCTAATATCCACATGCTTATGATTTGCCAATTACAAAGCCTTCTTATACCAGCACATGTGATCTCCCCCAATAACCTGTCTTACAGAAGGAAACAGGCTCAGAGAGGTTAAGAACTTGCTCCATGTCACACAGCATGTGCTCATGCTCTCTCCATCCTCGTTTTTTTTTTCATCTACATTGGGTGGCTCTTTGCTGCCCCCTTCTGGCTGACATTGTAACGTTGATCCTACGTATCCAACTCTTAAGGCTCACAATTAATGCTTTGGGTTCATTTAATTGTACAACAAAAATTTATTGGGTATCTGCTCTGTGCCAAGCAAGATATGGGAATACAAAATAGACAAAAATCCCTACTCTAGTGGTGTTTATTATCCTAATGCCGCATGAGACAAATAATAGCAAATAGTATCATATCTAGTAGCAAGTAGTGCCATGGAGACAAATATAACAGAAATAGGACTATTGAGAGGAGAACTTTAAATAGGCCACCAGGAGTTAAGACCTGAAAGAATTGAGGGTATGAGCCATGTAGAAATCCGTGGTGGGCCAGTTGGATACCCAAGTGGACAGGCAGGTCAGGCAGTTAGAGCTACAAATCAGGGAGGGTCCCACTAGACACGTGCAGTCCAGAGCCATTCTATATTTAATGTATTTAAGTCATGAGACTGGATCACAATGGGGATGAGGATAGACAGAAGGCTTCCAAGGATGAGTCACCACGGGGCCCTCCAGCATTTAGGTGTTGGAGAGATGAGAAGGAGAGATCAGCGGATCACCTGGAGGGTGTGAAGTCCCGGAAGTCAAGTGAGAAATGGTTGAAGGAGAGTGATGGGTCACCTGGGCCAAGTGCTGCTGAGAGTCAAGCACATGAGACCAGAAAGAGGACTGTGGCACTGAGCAACCCAGAGGTCAGGAGAGGTGGGGACCT
Organism: Hipposideros armiger; assembly: GCF_001890085.2. Classification (NCBI taxonomy): domain Eukaryota; kingdom Metazoa; phylum Chordata; class Mammalia; order Chiroptera; family Hipposideridae; genus Hipposideros; species Hipposideros armiger. The sequence goes on along the minus strand of NW_017731457.1, from coordinate 977,252 downwards.
GTGTGTGGCAGTGGGCTCAGGAAAGAATGAGAGAAGAGAAATGGAACTCACCAGGGACAGATGACCCTTGAAGGGCAGGAGAGAGATGGGGAGGGAGCTGCAGGTGAAATGGGTCAGGAGAGGGTTTCAGAAGTGGGAATAACAACGTCGGGATTTGAGAGACAGATGAGTGATGGCAGCAGAGAGGATGGAGAGACTGGTGAGAGGAGGGGCCTCCCTCCCAAGAAACAGGATGGGCAGAAGAGGGGCTGCTGAGAGCTTGTGCAAGGGCCCCTCTGCCAACTCCTCAGAGGGGGACGGGAAGGGTGACCAGGGTGGGGGACTGTAGGTCCCAATGGGGATAAAAGACTGTTGGAGTCGGGGTCCTAGAGGGGAGGGCTGGAAAGATGGGAAGGGACAGTCAGGGAAGGATGCATGACGTGGCACCATGGAGGGGCCACCGCTGTTGATAACAGAAAGGTTTAGATGTGGCTGGAGGGAGGAGAGGTCAGGGCACAGAGGGCCGGGGATGTGAACGGCTTCCGTGTTTGCAGGTTGATAGGAGGGAGCAGTGTTGGTTTTCTAGGCCCCGGTCACCTTGTGAGTTCAGTGCCAGCCCCAGGCAAAGACCAGCCCCTCTCCCCTAGGCGAATGAGCTGCATCTGGGCATCAGGGCAAGCTCCCCAGGGAGCTGGGGAATTCCAGGCAGAGGGCAGCACCACAAAGGCAGGGAGCCATGAAATAACCGCATCCAGCCTTTGCTGAGCTCACGCACGGCGTGCCTGGCCCTGTGCTTTTCACACATACCTGTGAGATCGGTGGTGTCGTCATTTCCACTCTGCAGCTGAGCACACTGAAGCTGCAGAAGGCAGAGTCACATAGTGAGCTCTGGGCCAAAGCCATACCCAGGTCTCTGCTACTCTGGAGCCTGAGCAGGGTGTGGGCAGGGGCTTTTGGGCACTAAGGGAGGAGGATAGCAAAACAGTGAGGCCAGAATTCTAAAAGGCCTTGACCTAAAAGCCAGTGGCTCAAGCTTTATCTTGTAACATTGGAGATTTTTTCAGTTGAAATGATAGGATCTGATTTGCTTTGTCCTACGATTTCCGTGGTAACCACACTTCCACCCACTGTGGGTGGATTGTAGAAAGCAAAACGGGGGCAGTGGAGCCAGGCAGTGGGCTGCAGGATCCAGACATGGGTGGAGTTAGGACCTAGAGGTGGCAGCAGGGTGTGAGGAGGCAGGGAGCGCAGAAGGTTCCTCCGGAAGGGTGATTGTGGTTCCTGTGCCCAAGGTTTGGTCTGCAGGCCTGGGAGACATCCAGGGCCAAATGTGCAGTTGGCGCAACCTAAGTGGCGCTTAGAGCCGGCAGGATGGTGATGGGGCTGGCACGGTCAGTGTGAAGGTGGCAGCTACATCACCAGGAATCAGTGTGCAGCAGAGGAGGGCCCAGGGGGAGCCCAGACTACAATGACCTCCAAGGGACCTTGAAGGAAACGAGCCTGTGAAGGAACAGAAGGAGATGGAGCGGGAGGAATGGAGGTGGAGGAATTTGAGGGTAAGAAAAGCTGAGTCAGGCAGCTGTTTGCAAATCTCGGAAGAGAGAGCAGAGTCTTTGTGGGCAACACCAGAGGGATCAAAGAGAGAAAGAACATTCTAGAACTGTTCTCAAATAGCGGCGCCTTAAAAATAAAGCCTTGGAAGGTAGGGAATTCTCTGTTACTGGAAGTGGTTGAATAGAGGTTGAGCAACCAACACACCTGAGAGGCTGCTTCCCGCAGGGCGCCTTGCAGTGGAGGAGGGAAGGGCTTTTCCAGCTGGAGCTACCTGTGGTTTGTGCATAAGCCACCAGTGGAGAAGGGGAAGTGAGAGCCCAGGCCCTTCAGAACCAGGGAGGGTCCCCCTCACCCCACCCCCTCCCACACTGGATCACTTCCCTGTGCTGCCCAGCTCCAAGTTTCCCCACCACAGCTCTTCTTGGGTCTGGGAACCAAAAGATAACCAGAGTTACAGGCCCAGCTGCCCAGCCCCAGCTTCCTCTCCTTAGGGTTCCCTCAACCCCTGGGGTACAGCCTTCCCTGCCAGCTTGAGGGAACTTTTCTGAGCAGCCAGACCCCCTCCACCCTCTCCCCACCCCAGAACAAGGGCTCCAGGCCCGAGAGACTCAGCAGAGCTGCCGACTTCCTGTCTGACTCCAGTAAATCAGGTTTGCCTGTCTGAGCCTCAGTTTCCCTACTTGTAAAATGGGAAAAGTCCCACACCAGGGCCATCCTGGGGCACACAGCTGAGTCAGGGAGAAGAATGAATAGCCAGGCTGGCGTGAGGAGGGCCTGGAAGGCCTGGCTTTGCAGCGTGGACTAGACCCTGCAGACCCGGCCTTGGCAAGCTCTTCCGCTGATGTCTCCGCAGCCGGAGCCCAAGCACCCCCGAGGGCCAGGGCTCAAGGTCTTGGCCAGCCCCTCACATAGTCTACCCCATAAACTCTAGTTTTAATTTAAGGAGCTACAGCTTATGTTCAATTACATTCTACTGAGGAAAATAGATCATTCTACCTAAATCACTTCACACACACACCCAGCATTGCCTGAGACCCCTGTTTGAGAAGCTGAGCTGTTGGTGAAGAGACTGCCAAAGGTCTATGAATCTGCTTTCAGGGGGGGTACCGATAGGGAAAAGCCCTAGCCCCAAACGGGAAGGGATCTCTTGTCATTGTCCCCATCGGGGCCCCTGCTAGGTCACTCTCTGTGGGGCCTCCTGTCCCTCAGCGGAGTGCTGTGCGGAGTGTACTTCCTGGAAAAAGAGGCCCTGAGCTGGGCCTGGATGCCAGCATGGTGTTGACCTCAGCAGAGGGCCTCTGGGGTGGGGGTGGGGGGGTGGGGGGTTGCTTAACAGGAGCAGGAAATAGGTTCCCTTGTGCCCCTTCAGAAACTGGTTCCACCACTTCTGAGCTGTGTGATTTTAGATAAGTTAACTGTCTATAATCTTGGATAAGTTAACTTATTGTCTGTGATCTTGGGGATAAATTAACTAATTGTCTCTGGGCCTTGCCACATGGAGCAGGAATACCCTTCATGGTGTCCTTCCCCCTTCCACCACACATGACCGGAGGGTCACTTCCCCACCCCCGTCACACACTCACTCCTCTGGCCTCTCTGCCGTCCCCATCTTCTCGCCACCCTTCCAACTCTGTCTTGCTCTTGAGAGCTCAAAATAAAACCGTTCTTCCTCAAGTTTCTAAAGATATCACAATTTCAGCGCCAGCCACATGTTTCTCCACTTAATTATCTCTTCTTTTCTTTGTTAATTAGGCTCCAGTAATGATCTTCCTTCTGCCTTCCCTGGAGGAGCTGGCATCTGCTGGGCGGGGCTTGGAGGCCTTTGTGGGCAGACAGACGCCTGGCTGCCAGGCCCAGAATTGGCCGGCTGCCTCCTTTCTTCCAGGCGAGGCGGCACCGTGGGGGATGGAACGATGTGATGTCAGGAGGCTCCACCCTTTTCCTGGCCTGTGGGGGCTCAGCTGGGTCATTGTTGCCCCATTCTGCTCCTGGGGTGGTTGGTGGTCCCCAGCCCTGCTAGGTGGGGGCAGGGCCTCAAGGCTCCTGGTGGTTGTTAGTCAGGGGCCTCAGTGGACCCCAGAAGGGAGCAGTGGGGGGCTTCTGACTCTTGTGCAACATTCCAGAAAACCTCACTGAAACTATTTCCCCAGCTGGGACCACCCAAGTTGACAAGAACAACCAATGCCTTTATTTGGGCAGGAATGAAATCAGCTTGTGGGGTCACCAGGCTCTGCGTGCTGAACAGAAGCTCTCCCTGACTGATAAGTGTGGCTCCGCACCTGTAGTTTACTGGGTGGGCTCCATCTTCCCAGACTTCTGGGGAGGGGTCTGGTGACAGAAGAGGCCTCATGGTGGGGGTGGGGGACATGCAGCCCTAACCCCCTGGAGCTCCCAGGCATGGGGACCAGGACAGCAGGGGCCTCTTAAAAAGGCTTTAGGATCTCGGGTGCACTTACTTGGCCCATGAACAGCAGGGAAGATTGTGAGGCCAGGCACTGGGCTGGGTGCTGGGCTTTTGACCAACACCGATTTAAAACACCCCTGCCTCATGGCGCTTACATTCTGGTGTGGCTGCAGAGAATAAACAATGTGAAGTATAAGCAAGTTAGATGTGAACTCTAAGGAGCAGAAAAGCGGATGGGAGAGGTTGTGTTTATTTTTAGGGGGTTACAATGTTAGATGGGGGTGTCCAGGAAAGTAAAGGCCTGAAGGAGACGGTGGGGAGCTGAGGGGACAAGAAAAGCACCGCAGGCATAGAGAACAACAGCTGCAAAGGCCCTGAGATCCCTTTCCAGGGTGTTGGAAGATGGAGGTGGGGGACATGGTAGGAGATGAAGTGGAAATGGGGAGAGAAGGCAGCTTGTGTGGGGCTGGATAAGAAAGACGCCTTTTGTTCCGAATGATCTGGGAGCCGCTTCTGAGCAGAAGAAAGAATCCAATTTAGGATTTAACAGGCCTGCTCTGGCTGCCGGATGAGGACAGACAGGGTGGTAGCAGGGACAAACGGAAGGAGGTGAGGTCCAGCGGTAAGTCGTTGGCTCTGGGTATATTTTGTAGCTAAAGCCAGCAGAACTTGCTGATGTGGCTATGAGAGAGAGGAATCAAGTTTGACCTCAGGGATTTAGGCTGAGCTGGGAGGACAGAGGTGCCTGTGGCTAAGATGAGGATGATAACAGGAGTGGGCTGAGAGGGCTGGAATGCCACGCAGTCTGTCTGTGGCATATTACGTCTGGGGTGTCATCCAGTAGCGGTTCCGTGCACAATTTGGGGACTCAGGAGAGCAGTCCAGACTTGAGGTATAATTGTATAATTTTGGGAGTCATGAGCATGTTGTTGGTATTTAAAGCCCTAAAACAGAATGAGATCATCTGGAGCGAATCAAGTCAGAGCAGAGGCCTGGTGCCTTCAGCATTCATGGGACAGGAGGATGGGGAACTGGTGAGGCAGGAGGGAACTGGGAGTCGGCGTGTCCTGGAGCTAGTGTCAAACCCCATTCTCCCTGGGCGGGGAGCCTGTTCCCCTTATGGTATGGAAGATCCTAGAGCCCAGAGACTTGGCTGAGCGTTTTGCAGGGACGTGGGGGTCAGGCCCTGAGCAGTGATGGCTGCTTAACAGGACCCAGTCTTGGGCACAGAGAAAAATCGCCCTTCGTAGGCAGAGACTCCCTCCCCTCCCCACCACCGCATGCGCCCATACAGGATTAGAGATGCCACACAAGGCAGGGCAGGAAAAGGTCCCTCCTTCACGTTCCGTGATGTAAGGCGCCCCGAGTTTCTATTATCTGTTCCATGAAACTGAACAGATCTCCCATGACCTCTTCGGTAGGGTTTCGGAGACTGGCAGGCAGAACACATGACTGGGGCGAAAACCAGGAAGAGTGGTGCCAGCAGAGGGTCTTGTTTGGTAGAGGGAGGAGAATGGATTTGCCCCATGGACAGCAGAGCGCCCTTAGCAGGTTTTAAGCAAGGGAATGACACAGGCAGATAGACTTTGAGAAAGATCCACGTGGCTTGCAGTTCAAAGGATGGATTCAGGAGGCCAGGTGAGAAGTTCTTGCCTCAGTGAGAGGAGAGGTGACAAGGCCTAATGATCCTTGGACTGGACCTATGGAAAGTTTCTTTAGGACAGTGGCCCATCCACCTGGATTTGTGGATGGAGGCAAAGGGACAAAAGGGATTTGTATTAGTTTCCTGTGGTTTCTGTAATGAATTACCCAAACGTAGTGGCGTAAAGCAACACAGAGTTATTCCCTTACAGTTGTAGAAATAAGAAGTCTGAAATGAATCTTCTAGGGTTAAGGTCGGGGCGTCAGCCGGGCAGTGGAAGGGCCTGGTAGCCTCCACAGGGGAGGCCGCAGCCAGAGAGCCCACTGTCAGCCACTGTTCTAGCCCCTTATATGCAGCTGGAGGCCAGACAGCTGGGCTCCAGGGAGGAACACAGAGCCCCTGCCAGTGGGTTGGGACCCAGCCACCCCCCACCCCAGGGAAGGGAGGTGGGTTGAAGGGGCACAGAGCCCAGCCTGAGGGAACTGTGGTAGAGAAGCTGTCTTCCCTCCCCAGTGACCGCATGCACTAATCACATCAATCATCCTGCCGTTGATCGCTGTATGTAATAATCAAGTGATTGCTATCCCTTTATTTTGATATAATTTTTAATTTACAAATAATTGCAAAGGTAGTACAGAGTTCCCAAATACCGTCTGACCCATGTAGGATGTTAACACCTTACATAACCGTGGTACATCAGTCAAAACTAAGAAATTAGCATGGGTTGGTGAATGCAATTAACTAAACTACACTTTATTTGTATTTCATCAGTTTTTCCACCAATATCTTTTTTGTGTTCCAAAATCCAATCCAGAAGACCACATTGCACTTCATTTATTTGTATTCTTTCATTCATGTCCCCTCATATTTGTCTACTCACTTGTTAGTGCATACTACAAGGAATACCCCCTGAACCCAGCACCATCTGAGAATTAGGACAGTGCCAATGACCTACACCTGCCCACATGCTCTCCCACTCCCTGTCCTCTCTCCCCAGAACAAATATCCTGAATTTTATGTGTGTCATTTTCTTGGGTTTTGCCTCCAAAATTTCAAAACTGCAGGAAAAAAAATGAAAGAGTAGTATAATGACTGCCTGTATATCCTTTCTCTGGATTGACTCTTTTTTTTTTTTTCCTTAAGATTTTGGGGAATTGGGGGAGGGGGACAAACAAGTTGCTGTCCTTTTGTTCTTCAATCTAGTTGTGGAGGACGTCGCATCACTGGCCCATGTTGGTATTATCATTGCGCTTTTCTGGCGTGAGGCAGATCAGTCACCGGCCGCTCACGGCAGCTCTTGGCAGCTCATGCTGGCTGCCAGCCACTCATGGTAGCTCCGCTGCAGCCTATGCTGTCACCGACTACTCACGGCAGCCCAGCTCCAGGTCGAGCTGTTGTTCACCATCTTAGCTGCAGAGGGCGCAGCGTCACTGGCCCTCATATGTGGGATCCGAACCGGGGCCCTCTGGCGTCCCAAGCCAGTTCTTAACCATCGTGCCACTCGGCCGGCCCCACACCTAAATATTTTAACACACATCTGCCTCGTCTCCTCAGAACAGTGCTATTCTTTTATATATCCACAATACTATTATAACACTAATGAAACTTAATAACTCCCTCTCACCTAATATACAGTCTATATTCAAATCCCCCCAAATGTCTTATATGGCTGTTTTCCCCCATGATATAATCATTGTTCACGGGTCAGTTTTTTAAATGGTTCTATTGCATGTAACATTTGCCTACAAAAATTGTTTCATTTGCTTGTTTTTTACTTTTCTGACCAAGGTACCCTATTGTATTGTATCAAGCCTGGGACTTGCTTTTGTCACTTAGCCTTGTGTAGCATAACGTGGAAATGTGTAGCTCTGGCTCGTTTGTTTTCACTGGTCCGTCGTATTCCATAGCTTTACCCATCCTCCTGTCCCAGGCCACTTGGGTTGTTCCCATGATCTGCTGGTAGCACCCTTGAACATGTTTCCTTTTGCACATGAACAAGTTTCTCTTGGATACGTAAGATCACAGGCCTGGGCAAGAGCCTTCTCCCCACTGCAGCACAGCCATCCCCTGTCTGAGCCTCAGTTTCTCCATCTGTAAAACAGAGATGATGAAATTCCTGCTGCATCTACATGCAGGCCCACCAAGGGGCTAAAAGGTGAACCCAAGTGCACCTTCTTATTCTGGCAAAAGTCTGGTGCCAGGAAACAGAGGTGTTCTTTGTTCTACGAGCTGCCGGCCTGAGGGAGGGATGCGCTCATCGTGGTAGTCTGGAAGTCATCCCACCGCCACCCCACCCCACTCCCATCTCCAGGCTCCCCGCCACCAAGGTGGAACAGCCCAGATATCCACCCACCCTCTGTCCTCTGGAGGGCCAGGCCTGCCCGGGGCTGCTCGATACATGGACCGCCCAGCCCAGGCCCGGCAGAGGGGAAAAGAGCGATATTGACTCCACCCCTCTGGACAGATCTCAGCCTCTCCCCTCTAAGCAGCCCTTCAGTCGCTGCTGGCTGCCTCTGTGCCGGCGTTGATTATCATGATCAGCATACAGTCCTCAATCTGAGCCGCAGACCTCAAACTCAGCAGAGAAAGGCCAGGCTGCTCAGGGCTCTTGGACTTTGCCCCAGAGAGGGCTGTGGGGCCACCCCAGGCATTACCCCAAGCTGATTGGATTAAAATTGTGTTCCCGGGCATGGCTGTGATTTAATAACCTTGGTTGCTTTCTTTCCCCAGGCAAAATTCAGTTAATCGTCAGGCTAACATCAGATTAGAAGGGATAAGATGAGAGCTGCTGGGGCAGACAATAGTGAGAGAGAGGAGACCAGGAAACTGGCACGAGCAGGAAAAGGCCCGAGAAATGCCGGCAGCATGGGGCAGGGACAGTGGGGTACAGGTCACTGCTGCAGGGGCAGGTTCAGCAGCACTTTCTGGATGGCACTGGGGGCAGATCATGAGGGCGACCTCCCCCCACCCCCACTGTGTGCTTAATAAGAACAGGGTACTTGATGCATTTTAAAGAATGTTCTACCCAAAAGGGGTAAAACAAATCCAGGGGATTAAGAGAATAAACTTTTGTTAACTGTAGGAGTCTCACATAAAATTTAATTTTCTGAGACTACGGGATAATTGAGGCATTGGTCTAGTAATAACATCAGCATCTTGACTTTGATGGCATGAGACCTTCAACTTTTTTATATGTGATGTTACTGGATCCTCCCAACAGGCCAGGGTTCCCATTTGAAGGATGTGGAAACTAAGGTCCAGAGAGATCGAGTGATTTCAAACATCACACAGCATTAGGATTACAATCAAAATTGCCTTGCAGTCTGCTGGGCCAGGGACCTTCCCTGTCACTGTCCCCGCTGTATACAGGCATTCAAGCAGGTACATTAAGGACACACACTGTGCACTGAAGCCCTAGCTATGACGTTTCCAAATGGGAAGCGTTCTGAAATGTTTGCAGCTATTTGGTGTCTTTTACAGCCATCCTGGGTACAAGGGAGCTCAGGAAGGTCCCCCCAGAATAGGTTTGCTGACTCAGGGTTCAGAACAGTAATAACTAACCTTTAGACCAGGGAGTGTAGCTCCCTGCCCCCCCACCATCCACTCTTTGCCACGGGGTACCCAGGATACTGGGGCAAGCTTCGTTGGCCATGGACAGTGGTCACGAGTCACGTCAGGGGAGTGGAGACCAGCTCTATCCTGGGCACCTCCGAGCCACAACACGAGTGTGTATTGGCATGTTGCCCTCCCCGCTGCATGGAGCTGGGTAGGAGGAGGCAGAGGAGAGACGCAGTGGGGCTCCGTCACCTCTGGTTCGGGTTCCCTCCCAGAAAGTGGGTCATTCCTTTGCCCACACAGCCCAAGGAGCTGCCTCCTGTTTCTCCTGAGTACCCAGAGGGGCAGAGGTACTCTCCCCTCAAGCCCCCACCAGAACCTACCCAGCCCAATTCATTCAACTGATTCTTTAAGAAAAATGGAACTTCTTCCTCCAAATGAAATAAAAACAGAGAGGTGGGGAAAAGCCAAGAGGCATCCTTTCTGAGGCTGAGCCAGGAGAAGCCAGGATGACACGTGTGGTGGGCCTGGCATGGTCTTCACATAGCATGTGCTTGGTGCACAGCAGCAACTGTGGTTATTCTCGGTACTACCAACATGCTCCAGAGGTGCTCAGGACACCTCCCAGTGCCACCCCTGTCCCTGAGGCAGCCCAGGTCCCACTCTCCTGGCATTTAACGGATCCCACCATTTCTGGTTTACTGCTTAGGAGACCCTAACTAATGCACCCCCTGTAGGCTGTCCCATGGTGTTATTTCTCCCTGTCAGCTGCAGCCTGGTTTGGGGGTGCTCTCCTCCTCAGACCAGCCAGGACTTGGAAGGAGAGGGGAAAGTTTTCATGTCTTTTAACATGTGTTGAGTGCCCACAGGTTGTCTGGAGCCCCAGTGTGCAGATGAGGCCACACAGCTATTTGCTTCCTCGGGGAAACCCTCCCTGATCCCCGCTGGGTTGGGTCCCCCACGTGCTCCCATGGGCCCAGCACTGGCAGTGTTCAAACCCAGTGGGTCCCCAAGCTAGGGCTGTTTTCTGTACTCTGCCAAACGCCCAGGACCAGAACCGCGTCCAAGTGGGACAGTGCTTTTGAAATATTTGTTCAGGGAACAAATGAGCAGTGAGCAGAAACACTGAGAGGTGACGTCACTTGACCCACAAGCCCAGGTTTCTGATTCCATGTTCTGTGCTTTTGGGGCCTGGCTTCGCCTCTCCCAAGGCGAGGCTGCCTTGTCTTGGTCTCTCTCCACCCACACAGCAGCAGGAGCCTCGAGGGGCAGGCGGGGTGGGTGCATGAGACATGTGTGGTCTCAGACACACCCAAGTGCACAGAGACGGCCGTGTCCGGAAACCAGGGCAACCTCAGCTGTTGGGCTCTTCCTCGAGTGCTGTCCACTTCCTTTTAATCCAGCAGGCTTTGTTGAAACCCAGCTGTAAGTACAGCCCTGTCCGGGGCTCAAAAGGAGACAAGAGACCTGGAACTGTGAGCTGATAAAGCAAGAGGTTTAGAGGAAACACCTTAAAAATCAACTCTTCGTTTTACAGATGGGGGAACAGAGACTTTAGGAAACCCAGGGTTCGTAGCAGAGTGAAAAAACGGGGTCAGACAGAGTGTTCTGGCACTTAGCAGCTATGTGACCTTAGGCAACTTGCTTAACCTCAGACCTCTGTGTCCTGGGCTGTGGTGAGAGGAGGCCTGATCGTGTCTGGGAAAGCTGCCAGCGGAGCATCTGGCACACATTGGTGTGAGTCCAGGCCCTCCTTTCCGAGTCCCATGTAGTGTAGCAGTGCCTGTGCGGGGATGGTGGAAATTGTCTGCTGCCTCCCTGTAGTCTCTAGGTAGCCCTGGGTCCAGAATTCTGTCACAGTAGTCTGCCTGGGACCTAGAAAAGGGTCAGGTCCATTCTTGCCATGTCTAGGGTCCTGAAAACCACCTGGAGGGGCCGTGTTGGGGCATGTAGGAAGGAGTGTCCCAGGGGGTGCTGAGTTTGGGGTCTTGGTGCAGCTGAGAAGGGCCATCATTTTCCAAAATGGGAACACAGGAGGCGGGTGTTAGCTGGGATGCCTGATGTTTGCAGCATCTCAGGTTGGTTGTGGTTGAAGAAAGAGATGCAGGAACTCCAAGACATGGCAGATCTAGATTCCAGAGTCAGGAGTGTGGCCGTGAAAAGGACCAGACAAGGGACAGTGGGAATTGGGAGGCCCAGGGCTAGGAGGAAGGGGCATCGGGCAGTGCCGAAAGCTCTCTGACCTGAGGGGCAGCCCAGACTGGGCACAGGGGCTACTCCCGGGCAGTAGGTTCCTGGGGAGGGCTGGGCCTCCCAGCCAGGATGTGATGTGCAGGCAGGAACAGCAGACACTGAGAGGTACAGAGCCCTGCCTGGGAGATGCAGTTCCCCTGTTGGCTTCCTAAATGGAACTGAGCTGTGTGCCATTTTCCAGACAAAACACGAGTTGTTTTTCTCCACAAACCCATTCTATTCTGTCTGTTCTGCCTCTTATCTCCCAGGCCCTGGCTCCCTGCCTGTGTCTAGCTCCACCCCCACCTCAGAGGCCCAACCAGTGCGGTTACTGTGTGATGGTGCAAAGTGCCCCTCCTAGCACTCCCGCTCTCCCGGACCCAGGCCACAAGCCTACAGACTGCTCTATCCAGGGCCCTCTTCATCCCCGCCCTCCCCTGGCCCCTCTCACTCTCCACATCCCCCAGCCCAGGCCCTGTCTCCCGGGCTCCCCTGACCCCAGTTACTCCTCTAGGCTGAGGAGAGGGGTGAGGGCAGCACAGGAGCCAAGCAACAGGTGCCCACTAAGGACTGCCCTAGGCAATGGGCAGTCCCCGCACCCAGAGTGCTCTGACTCCCTGTCACAGGCCTGGGGCTCTTAGCCTGCAAGGCAGCCAGGGTGAGCGCCTGCTAGTCCCGCTCAGTCGCACTGGTACCCACTGCCCGGCCTGCCCTGGCACCCCCCTGTGCTTCAGCTGCATCCAGCATGCTGCGACCTTTCACCATTTGCTGCCACGCGTGGGCCAGTCCTTCTGCCTGAGTGTCTTTTCCCAGCCCCACTCCATCCATCACAAACTCGTACCTGCCATCTAAGAGACCACTTAAATATCGTGCTCTCCGGGGGGCCTTCCTGGACTTCCACAGATGGGGGTGAGCACCCTGATTCATGCCTATGTCTCCTTGTAGTTGTCTCCTGCTACACTTCTGGGTGGGCACTGTGACTGTGCCTCGCCCTCTAGCTTCTGAGCTCCTCTGGGGGAGGGGCCCTGCCTCCCTCTCCTGGGGTACTCGATGCCTGACATCGGGATCACTGGGGGAGCTGTTCAGAGAATTTGGGATGGATGGATGGATGGATGGATATGCGGACAGACAGCTGAGGCCAGAAACAGGCTGCACAGAAGTGGGTAGGTCCTGGAGAGGCTGCTCCAGCAGGTGAGGGTCAGGGATGTCACATGAGAGAAGGAGCGGGTCCAGTGGCCAAGCTGGTGCCTACCCTCATGCCCCCTTGTCTTCCTCTTACAGACGAAGATGACGCCAACAGACTTGGGGAGAAAGTGATCCTGCGGGAGCAGGTGAAGGAGCTCTTCAATGAAAAATACGGTCAGTGCCCGGGGCAGGGTCTGTGGGGCCAATCTTCCTAGGTGGCCCATCCCCCCTCTGCAGCCAGCCTGGCCTCTGGTTGCCCCCAGCTGGCCTTCCAGCTCCCTGGAGACAAAGTTTTTCTGCCCATGACTGATGGGAGCCAATCCCTCATTGCTACCCCCGAGAAGGGGGGAAGAGCCCCAGTCTGTGGTGCATAGGGCAGCAACTCAGTCAGCTTTTCTGCTTCTCTAGGGCTGGGCTGTGCACAGGCCATGGCCCATGGCCAAGTGCTTGTTCATGCAGACACCCTTCTGCCCAACAGGCACTTAGCCTTGAGGACTCCAGGGAAAGGAGTCTGCTCCCACCGTCAGGGAGCTCAGAGTCTATGGAAGGAGATGGACGTGGGATAGACGAGAGCCAGGAGATGCTAGGCCCCGTGCTGAAGGCATCCAGGGTGCCAGGGCGGAACCCAGGGTGGGATGGTTAACAATACAGTTACAAATGATACAGCACTTTCTAGAGTAATGTGTACTGGACTATAACAGGTGCTGTACATACATTTTATTTGTGATGAACTTATTATCTCCATTTTGTATTGAAGCAGAGAAGACATAACAGTACATTTTTTTTTTTTTTAAGATTTTATTGGGGAATTGGGGAAGGAGAACAGCCAAGTTGTTGTCCTTCAATCTTAGTGGTGGAGGGCTCAGCTAGCTCAGCTTCAAGTCCAGTCGCCATCCGGCCACCCATCAGCAGCTCGCGGCTGCTCAGCTCAAGGTGCTGTGTTCAATCTTATTTGTGGGTGGGTATAGCCCACCATCCCATGTGGGAGTCAAACTGGAAACCTTGTTGTTAGGAGCACGTGCTCTCACCAGCTGAACCATCCTGCCACCTGTTGGCAGCTCAGTGGCAGCTCAGCTCAAGCACAGCTCAGTGGCCCATGTGGGAATTGAACCAGCAGCCCTGTTGCTCAGAGCTCATGCTCTTAACCAATTGAGCCACTTGGCCGGCCCAAGTAAAATTTTTAAAAGAAAAATTTCAGAGAGTGAGAAAGGAAAAGGAGAAAATACAGTCATGTGACCAAGAGTGCTGAGGGGTAGGAGGTGGGGGGCCGAGGCCTCTCTGGATCGATGAGCAGGAAAGCCCCTCAAAGAGGGGATAGTTCAGCTGAGACTTTAATGTCAAGAGGGGACAAACGTTCGAGAGAAAGCTTGCCAAGTAGAGGGAGCAGCAAGAAGACCGGAGGGCCAGGAGCATGAGCAGGAGAATGACATAATGGCCCACCATGTAACCTAAAGCCAGCTTCGCCAATCTTATTTTATCTATTTCCACATAGTTACTTTGAGATTTTTAGTACTTTAAAACAAACTCAAAACATCATGTTATTTTATTCATAAATACATAAGTACTTAATTTTTTCTAATACATAACTAGTGGATTTTAAGCAGACATCAAGTCCTCATCTGTCATGTCTCGGTGTGCACATCTAACAAATCGTTGAACCAAGGACACATGTGCCGGTACTTGTTTCATTATGAGCATTGGGTATCAGAGTTCTAGTTTTGCTAATTGGATTTTTTTGAATGGTGTGTGTGTTGTCTTTTTTTTTTTTTTTAGCTGAGCCATCCTGCCACCTGTTGGCAGCTCAGCTCGGGCTGACTCGAACCACTGTTGCTCAGAGCTCAAACTCTTGGGCGAGCTCTTAACCAACTGAGCCACTCAGCCGGCCCTGTGTGTTGTCTTTTAAACTCTCTCTGGGGTGTGGTGGCTGAGCCGGGCCATGCCGGGTTCCAGCCCTTTCCCAGATGGCTTGGTCTTTCACAGGGGACACCTTCCTCTAGCCCTGACCCCCCCGTGCCTTCTAGGTGAAGCCCTGGGCCTAAACCGGCCTGTGCTGGTCCCTTACAAACTGATCCGGGACAGCCCAGATGCCGTTGAGGTCACAGGCCTGCCTGATGACATCCCTTTCCGGAACCCCAACACGTACGACATCCACCGGCTGGAGAAGATCCTGAAGGCCCGAGAGCATGTCCGAATGGTCATTATCAACCAGCTCCAGTGAGTGCCCCCAGCACCCGCACAGGATGGCAGAGTGGGGGAGGGGGCTGCATGGATTTTGGAGGGGAATGTCAAGGAGTCCCAGCCAGCAGTTGGGGGGAGGAGGGAGCAAAGGAGAGAAAGAGAGGGCGAGAAAGAGGCCTATCATGCACTTGCACAGAATCCAGGAGACTGGATAACGTTAATACTCTCCTCTTAAAGAGGAGGAAACTGATACCCAGAGGAAGGAAAGGGACAGTGTAAGTCCCAGTGGGTCAGCTTAGCTCCAGACCCAGGTATCTTACTCTATCCAGGGTGCTATTACAGAATACCACAGACTGCGTGGCTTAAACAACAGAAATGTATTTCTTATTATAGTTCTGGAGGCAGACTCGATGTCTGGTGAGGGCCCACTTCCTGGTTCATTCATGACCGTCTTCTCACTGTGTCTTCACATGGTGAAGGGGACAGGGGAGCTCTCAGGGGTCTCTTTTATAAGGGCACTAATCCCATTCATGAAGGCTCTACCTCATGACCTAATCACCTCTCAAAGGCCCCACCTCCTGACACCATCACACTGGGGGCTAGGTTTCAACATAGGAATTTGGGGAGAAGCGAAACATTCAGTCTATAGTACCAGGTGTCCTGATTACAACCCCTTTCTACTGAAACACACAACCTCAACACTCATGGGTGTTTGTTTATTTTTTAATTTTTAATTAAATTTGACTTTCTGACTCAATCATTAATTTTTACCCATTTTAAAATATTTAGAAAATAACATTCATTCAATTCTCTCATCATCCAGAGATAACCACTGTTCCTGTTTTACCATATATCCTTATAGTCTTTTTTAAAAAAAATAAAATAGTTTATTTGACTATTTTCGGATTTAAAAACAATACACACAGCAAACTAGGGAAATCCAAAAATGTAGGAAAAAAGAAGATAACCCATAACTCTCCTCTGCAGGGTTAACACTTTGGTGTGTTTCTTCCGTATTTTTCCCCTACGCGTATTTTGTTTTCAATTTTACACTAGATGTTTTAAAATTCAAATAATATTTGCGTATGTCTGAAAAACCCAAATTATTCAGAAAAGTCTCAAACCAAAAGTAGAGGTTTTTTGGGGGGAGGGGGGTTGTTACCTGGTGAGGGTGAAAAAGGGTAACTATTGCATTGTTCTGTACACCTGAAACTAACAATAAAAAAGTAAAAAAAATAAAAAAAGTAGAGGTTTTCTGCCTCTCCCATCTATAGTCCACACCCTGAAGTAACTACTAGAAAATACAGGAAACCATAGGAGGAAATGCCTACCCCCTCCAGGTGGACCTCCCAGAGAGAATCGCCAAAGACATTTTCAGGCTTTCCTTCCATGTTTCCACTTTTCTTTTAATGCCTGTTAGATATGCTTTTGGGGACAATGAAACTGAGCTCATACAATATTTATTTGTAGACAGTAAATAAAACTTGATGTCCCCTGTCTGGGCTGTCTTGAATGCACTTGAGTGTTACCCCATGTCCATGATAATTCCCTTTAGTGACTCTACAGATGGACCATATTGTCCTCTACTGATGGACATTTGGGTTGAGTCTGATTTTGCGGGTGGGTCATATAAATAATGCTGCAAGTAAAATAATCAATAAAATGAATATTGTGGTGAAGATCCATTCGTACAAATCTAGGGACACATTTCTGATCCCTCACTTTGTAGCTGAGGAAGCCAGACCCCCAAGGGGCGATTTGCCTGGTAGAGCATTGCCTGCTCTGTGGGGGGTGCTGACCCTGTTCATCCTGTCGGCGCTCCATCAGCAGCAGCATCTCACCTGATGAGAGATGTCGCCCACATTCAGGGAGCAGGTGAGAAGGAGAAGAGAAAACCTCATTTTCTAACTGTCACCTCATTTCTTTCTTTTTCAGACCTTTTGCAGAAATCTGCAATGACACCAAGGTGCCAGGTAAATCAGAGGCTGAAGAAGCCACCCTTCCACCTCTCAGGGGCCAGTCCATGGACACGCAATAGGTGGCTGACCACCGAGAGAAAAGCGGATGCCCCCTCCACCAAGTACCTTTCCAGGGAGCTGCAGATCTCCATCTGCAGGGCCAGTATACCCAGAAGGCCCCAGGAAGCCTATAGGTGCCCTTTGGAGGGGGCCCCTACCACAGCATGGCTGATGGTGTCAGATCAGCTAGACAGAGAGGATGAGGGGCAGGCTGGAATCAGGAGGAAGGGACATCAGGTAGGACCGTGGAAGCCAGCTGGGGAGAGAAGGGGTGACATGTGACTGACAGGCGTAAGGCAGGCGAGTGCTGCCCGAGACTGGCTGGACCCCCTCGATTCTGCCTGCATTTGCAGGGCACACCCCTGCACCAGCCCTGCGCTTTTAGAACCTTTCAGTTCGCAGAAACCTGGGACATTGTCTGGTATAGTGGTTCTGATTGAGAAAATGTGTGCTAGGATGTGAGAGGATGTGCCCCTGGGTGACCGGGAGGTGCGCCCTCATTGTACATCTGGGAAACGGAGGCCCAGAGGGGGAAAAAGACTTGCCACATAGTGAGTTGGTGGCCACCTAGGGCCCCGTGTCCAGACCATCCATCTGGACCGCAGGCCCCAATGTGGCTGCTTAGTAGGGACAGTGACGGGATTCAGCAAGGCCATCCCACCCCAGCCGAAACCTGAAACCTGAGGTCCCAACTCCAGATGGGTCCTGGTTTCGTTGGAGCTCCGCTGCCTGGAGTGGCATAGCCCAATCAGAGGCCACCTCCTTCTATCATGTGCCAGGCAGGGCGCCAGGCACCTGGGGTAGGGAGGTGACTAGGTTTGGGAGCTGCTCCCAGGTCAAAGGCAGACAAGGAGGAGGCCTTGGGGAGGAGGAGAGTTTGGGACAAATTATCAGAGGGTGGATGCCATCACCTATATCTGCCACTCCCCCACCAAGTCCATCTTGAGGGTCTTAGGGTGACCCCAGGCTGGACACAACCCTGGGCCAACACCTCTTTTTCACATGGAGGTGAAAACGATCTCCTGGGTTTCTGCAAATTGAAAGATTGCAAAAGCCAAGGGTATGGTATAAGTATGTGCCCTGCCAATGCAGGTGGAATCTAAGCAGCCAAGCCAGTCCTGGCAGCATCTGCCTGCCTCCCACAAAATTCCCTCGTCACCGACTCATAGCCAGGCTTCAAGCCTTCTATTCCTCGGGGTCTCTAATTATATCACAGCACAGACCCCCCGGCTCTGATTTTTCCTCACCATCTGGACAGACATTTCCCCCCTGGGCCCAGGTTGTCCTCACACTGTGTCATTAAGACCCTTCTGGTGGGCTGTGTTAGGTTTCTACTCAGTAACCTGTCCACTCAGTCAAGCCTCAAACCCCTCTTATGTAGCATACAGTGTCAATTTTTTTTTTTTTAAGAAATTTTATTGGCAAACTGTGTTTTTCCAGGACCCATCAGCTCCAAGTCAAGTAGTTGTCTCAATCTAGTTGTGGAGGGCGTAGCTCCCTGGCCCATGTGGAAATCAAACTGGCAACCCCAGTGCTGTGAGCCTGCACTCTAACTACCTGAGCTAACCAGCCGCCCCTGGAAATATTTTTTATAAGCCTTACATATTCACATCAATTTAATTCAGCAGCAACAAACGCCTGCTGAGTCCTGCTCTGTACCAGGCTTGGCACTGAGTTCTTCCACACACATAATTTCCTTTGAGTTTCACATCACACTGTTATCCCCTTTTGGCTCAGAGAGGTTAATCAGTTTCCCAGGGTCACACAGCTATTAAGTAGCAGCAGTGGAATTCGAACTTAGGACTTCTGACCCTAAACTGTAGGGGTTTTTTTTCCCCACTGGGACACTGCCTGTCCACTCGTTGTACCTGTGAACTGTCATCTATCACAGCATGGTCAGGGTCATCACATATCCGCGGTAACAGTAGCCACAATATCAATACCAGTTCTCAGTTTCTGAGCATTTACTGGAGGCCAGGCACGTTATCGCACAGGACCCTCCCAGCAACCCTGCAGGATCTTATGCACATTCTACTCACAAGGAAATGAAGGTGCAGGGACATTGAGTGACTCTCCCCAGGGCCCAAGCTTGTGCTGCTCTGGGGGCCATGCTCTGCACACCGGGATGCAGGGCCCCAGAGGGAGCTCCGTGATTCTGGGGAGGCTAGGACCCTCTGGCCAGACGGTCTGGGGAGGCCTGCCTGCGGGGTAAGGGTATAGTATTAGCAATGGCAGGCAGGTGAGCAGGAACAGGCGGGGGGCGAATGCACTGTGGGGCCTGGGTAGGGAAAGAGGCTGCCGAGATGGGCCTCAGTCGGTGGGTCGAGAAACTTGAATGCTGAGAAGGGGACTTGAAACCTGAAAACAAAGGCCTTCTCTAGGACTGTCTGGGAGGTTGAGATACAGTGGCCTTGGCATCCTGTGTCAGCAAGTTTTTCTCCCACCAGCCAAAGACAACAGCATCCCCAAGCGCAAGAGGAAGCGGGTCTCCGAAGGGAACTCTGTCTCGTCTTCTTCCTCGTCTTCCTCTTCCTCGTCCTCCAACCCGGAGTCTGTGGCATCTACCAACCAGATCTCACTCGTGGTAAAGTTGCAGAGATCTGGACCTGACCACTCTTCTCTCTGGCCTTCGCCCCACACTCGGGCAGGACCCTCCACTGTGGGACATGGGTTTGGGGTATGGGGAGGCACTGGGCTCTGAGTAGGCTCCGCAGCCTCGGGGTCACAGACAAATCTGCCTGGTCTCCCCATGAGATAGTCCGCCCCTCTCATCAGGGGCTCACAGTTGTAGGGGCAGGAAGTCACATCCCCACTGGGCAGGTGGGCAAGCTGAGATTGGGAGAGGAAAGGGACCTGCCCACTCCCCTGGGCAATGTCAGAGCAGGACTCTAAGCAGAGTCCCAGGTTCCAGGACAGATAATCTCTGTGCTTCTAGCCCCACCACAGCCCTGGGAGGTGTGAGTGTTACCCGAAGTGTGTAGACGAGGAAAAGGACATCAGAGGCTGGCTGACTGCGTCCTCACTGCGGTCAGTGGTAGATGAAGAACCCACCTGCAAACCATGCTTGTTCTGCCACGTGGCTGGGTTTGGTTCTCTCACCCAAGAGGAAAGCCTTATTGGGGGCATACACGTGCAAGTTCTTTCTGATATCAAAATACTAGCTTTGAAATCCTGAGTCCAAGTGGAGACAGTGTTGGAACACAGTTGGAAAAGATTTTAGAATTTTTTTTAATTTTTGTTTTCGACGTATAATTGACATACAACGTTCTATTAGTTTCAGGTGTACAGCATCATGATTCAATATCTGTATATATTGTGAAATGATCACAATAAGTCTAGTTAACATCCGTCACCATATATAGTTATAGAATTTTTTTCTCTTGTGGATTTTAGGATTTCTTTATCCTTTGACCGTGTTCCCCTTCATCACCTTCCTGGAAAACCCCAACGTTCAGGCTTTGCCTTTTTCCCTACCTGGGTATATGAGTGCCCACAGAGGGTCACTAGCTCCTCTCCCACCTCCCCCCCCAGAGACATGACAGCTTCTTTGGAGCATGAGGCCTGGAGGGGCTGAGTTGATTGGGTAACCACCTGTTCTGAGCCAATCCCTAACTCCCTCTGGCCTTCATGTCTGGTCCACATGATTAGCCCCTGGGACATAGGTGGGAACAGGTCAGAAGGCTCCAGCCCAGACTCCATGGCCACTGGTGAAGTGCATGACCTTGGGCAGGTCACATCCCTTGGCCTTCAGCAGCCTCAAAATAAATAGCATCTGAGGAAGCCCTTCAGAAAGCAAAGCTAAGTGTTCTGGTGTTCTTTCCATGTCACCTAGAGTCCTAACCCGGACCGTTTGTCCCCCTCTCTCTAGCAATGGCCAATGTACATGGTGGACTATGCCGGCCTGAACGTGCAGCTGCCGGGACCTCTGAATTACTAGACCTCAGTGCTGAATCAGAACCTCACTCAGAAAGACTAAAGGAAATGTAATTTATGTACAAAGTGTATATTCGAATATGTATCGATGCCTTTTAGTTTTTCCAATGATTTTTACACTATATTCCTGCCACCAAGGCCTTTTTAAATAAGTAAAAAAAAAAAAAAAAAAAGCATTGTTTTTGCTCTTAACTGTTCAGTGTTCTCTTTTGGAATTGCGCTGCAGCCATCCCTGGAACAAGGTCAGGAAACCCAGCTCAGCTGGCCTGCCAACGCCCTCTGTCCTCGCCAAAGCAGAAGCGGTGTTTCTGACCAGTAGGCCCTGAGCTCTGAGTACAAACTACAGTCATTTCTCTGCTGCTGGGCCCACATAACCTCAGGATGAGGTGCCATGAAAGGCCAAGAACCAGACTGGCCCCTTGGCCTCAGGGAGCACACGGTGTGGTAGGAAGCTGTCTTGGCCCCAGTAACTCAGGTGAGGTCAAACATCTCAAGTATGAGCATCAAGTGTGAGATCTCCATGGCTGAAGGGAACGCATCTGGGAGAAGGGGCTTTTGGTTCGGCCTGGAGGATGGGGTGGCTTTTGATAAAGCTCAGGGCATTTGAGCAGCAGAGTGATGGGTCATAGTTGTGTCTCAGAAAGACCACTTTGGTGGCAAGTGGAAAGACAGAAGGAGGGATAAGACTGGAGGCAGAAACAAGTCAAAAGGGCCTGCAGTCGTCCGGGACCTGGTGCACTGGCTGCTCATTCACTCCCAGAGGGGAAGGTAGGCATGGGGTCCTGCGGTCCTGATGGGGAAGGACAGGGTGCCCTGGAAGTATGAGGCAGCGCGACCTCACCTAGTGCAGAATCAGTACACAATCCCTGAAGCCGAGACTTGAAGAGCATATTAGAAGTTGGTGGGACAAAGTGGGGGCCGGGGGGGGTCAGATGGTGTTCTAGGAGGAGGAATCCACATGCAAAGGCAAGGAGGTTGGACTGAGAACTTGGGTGCTCGCAGAACAAGGAGTCACTGGAACAGAGGGCTCAAGGAGAACGGCTGGAGGTGAGATGGAGAGGCAGGTGCGGGTGATCAGGCGGTGAAAATGGTGCTACACTAAAGGGGTGAGTGGGGGGCAGAAATGCTGCCTGGGTTCTGCTGGCCCAGCCGTGGACTCTGGGACCAGGCTGCATCCTTTTTCTCACAGGCTCTGTGTGTAGAGAGGGAGAGAGATGAGGGTCAGAGCCACAGCATGCAGTACCAGGGGAGAGCCATGCGTTTTGCAAGGGTCAGCCTTCCTACAGAGAGAACATCAGAGGTGAAAGGAGAAGCTGGACGACCACATGGGAGGCTCTTACAGTTCCAGTGAGAACTGGCAGTGGTTTGGGCCAGATGGAGAATAACAAGGTCAGCCAACAGAATTTGAAGGTCAATTGGTTAGGAGTGCTGGGGCGTGGGGGAGTCAGGGTAACCACAGGAGCCAGCCAAGGTCCAACAAAAAAGCCTAAGACTTGGAGGAGCAAATTCTGAGTCAGCTAAGTACATGATCCAAACAGTCCAGGAGCTTCTGCCAGCCCTTGGGTCAGACCCATGCCCAGAGCTGGGAGGGAAGGCCCTGTTCCAGCCTTCCGGATTCTGGTTCCTCCTGGGAAGATTCAAGAAGTCAGAAACCACAAGCTTGGCACACCCCGCCCAAACTGCTACTGTCTCTGCTGGTGTCACCACTTCCTCCAATATCCCAGTGGCTCCCGGACTCCGGGGACATCCACTCCATCCTCAGGCCTCCTCTTTCCAGGATCAGGGGAAGGTCGACCCCCTACACTGACCACCAAGCCAGAAATTGCCCATGAAATCAAGGCCAGCCTAGTAGCTGACACCTTGCCTTCAGCCCCCCTCTCCTGCAACCTTCCCCCATCTAACCCTTTCTCTCCCTGAATTAAAAACCTCCATGCTTTTCCTACCCCACAGCCCTGAGTGCCAACTTCTAAACCCCGCGTTGCAGGCTCCTCCGGGTCCGCCCCCTTCCCTTGCCTCATCCCACCGTTTGTCCCCTTTTTTCTGCACAGCAGCCACTGAATAGTGCGGCTGCAGCCTGGGCACCAGCCTCCCCGCGGCCAGCGTGGGGATTGGATCCACCTGGCGCCCCCGCAGCCCTCCTGGCGGCTGGCTGGCGCCTCTCTGTCGTCTAGACCAGCCGGGGACGCCCCCGCCCCGCCGCTCAGATCTACGGCCAGAGCCGGATGTGGCTCCCGCCGGGCCGGGCAGGCAAGAGGAATCGCTCGCGGTGCTCTGCTTGCGCGAGACGGGGCCTGCGACCCCGGCGGCTGCTGGGAGAGGCGGGGAGCCCAAGGGAAGGTTCGGGGTATCGCGATCCAGCGGCACTGCGGTCTGCAGAGCCTCCCCCATCTGTCTGCTTTCACTCTCACTAGTAACGCGTGCAATTAAGTGTGTTGGTGCAGCAAGCCCCATAAAATCAGGAGGGGATTACACCACACACACACACACACACACACACACACACACACACACACACACACACACACACACACACACACAGAGCCCGTCAAAGCCCTTGAACCAAGAGGTGACCTGTGTCAGTTTCCCTTCCTGTTTGGGAGCTCTGAGCTTTGGGAGGTGTGTCCAGGCAGAGGACAGAGGATAGAAGACAAGCTTGGGGGCCGCTGGCCACCCAACCCGCCTGCTCGCTTTGCTCAGCCCCTGATCCGACGCGGACGCCTTCCCAACTATTTCCTTGCACGCAGGCCCTGCTTTCTGCAGAGCAGTCCAGATGCTGTTTATGCAACCTCTCCAGAATCTCAGTGTACTGTACTTTCTAAAGTGATTTGATTCAAAGGACTCATTCTTTAATTAAACTTCATTTAGCTGCCATCTGTCTGGGTTCAAAACGGCTTCGTGTTTTGCAACTCTAAATGAGAATTGTTATTGGATTTGTAAACACATCCACACACACACACACACAATCACAAAACACTTTCAAAAGTAATAAATGAGGACTGCGCGGAAGGAGTGTTAGGAGCTGCATCTTAAAACGTTCTAATTGCTGGGGAATGTATTCTGGTGGGTACATAATCATTTTATATACAAATCTTTGTATAAAAATCTGGTATCAATGGAAAAAAGCGAGATGATAGAAAGTGCCGGAATTATATCTGACTGAAAACAGTAATAAAGCAATAATCAGCGCAAGGACAAAGCGAGGGTGAGGCGCGCGGGGAAGGAGGGGCGACGATGTAGGGGTGGCGCTCTCACCGCACCTGCTCCTATGCTGCAGCCTCCCTCACCGCCCAGGTGCCTCCCTTCTGCAGAAAAAGAGGGTCATCCTAAGCTCCAGCGGCAGTAGCTTCACAACACCCCTGCCCACGTACCTTTTTTTTTTTTCCAAGAAGCCGAAGTTTTATTAATGGTAGTCTACTGGCCCCAAAGTGCAGGGTCCCCTCCCTCCCACCTGGCCCAGGAAAAGGTGAAAGAAAAGATGGAGAGGAATGATAGCCCCTCTTTTAAGCCTCATGTAGTGGTTCAATGAAAGGTGAATGCTTTGGGGGAAAATATTAACGGTTTTTCAGTAGGGAAACTGAGGTACAAAGAGATGAAGGAGCAAGGCTGGGGGCTGATGGTCTCTGGGCAGGCAGCTCTTAGGCTATAAGCACCATTCTTGTTGGCAACATTCTGGGTGATCGAGGTTTGAGGATACAGAAATGGGAATTGCATAGAAGTTGAGGTGTGGGTTAAAACAGGACCCCAGGGGCCGGCAAAGTGGCTTAGTTGGTTAAGAGTGCAAGCTCCCGGGCCTGCCGAGTGGCACATTGGTTAAGAACTGGCTTGGGACGCCAGAGGGCCCCGGTTTGGATCCCACATATGAGGGCCAGTGACACTGTCCTCTACAGCCAAGATGCTGAACAACAGCTCAACCTGGAACTGGGCTGCCATGAGTTGCCAGCGACAGCATAGGCTGCAGCCCCTGCTGCAGTGGGTTGCCATGGGCTACCATGTGTAGCCAGCAGCTAGCGTAAGCGGCCCTCAAGCCGCCATAAGCTGCAGTCCAGAATCCAGCGACTGATCTGCCTCGTCAGGGAAGAGCACAATGATGGTGCCAACTTAGGCCAGTGAAGCAATGTCCTCCACAACTAGACTGAAGAACAAAAAGACAGCAACTTGTCTGTTCCCCTTCCCCCAATTTCCCAGCGCTGTTCCCATCCCCCAATTCCCCAATAAAAAATAAAAAGAATAAATAAAAAGAATGCAAGCTCTGAGCAATAGGGTCGCCAGTTCGATTCCCACATGGGCCAGTGAGCTGCGCCTGAGATGAGCTGCCACTGAGCTACCAACAGATGGCAGGATTGCTCAGCTGGTGAGAGCACATGCTCCTAACAAGGTTGCCGGTTCGACTCCGCATGGGATGGTGGACTATGCCCACCCGTAACTAAGATTGAACACGGCACCTTGAACTGAGCGGCCACAAGCTACCAACGGTTGGCCAGATGGCGACTGGACTTGGAGCTGAGCTAGCTGCGCCCTCCACAACAAAGATTGAAGGATAACAACTTGGCTGTTCCCCTTCCCCAATTCCCCAACACTATTCCCCTTCCCACTAGTCCCCTTCTCCAATTGCCCAATAAAATATTTTTAAAAACAGGGGCCAGCCGAGAGGCTCAGTTGGTTAAGCGCTCGCTCAAGAGTGCGAGCTCTGAGCAATAGCGGTTCTATTCCTGGCCCAAGCTGAGTTACCACTGAGCTGCCAACAGGTGGCAGGATGGCTCAGCTAAAAAACAAACAAACAAAACAGGACCCCCAAAACCCCGAGACCCTGCACCATCTGGCCTCTGCCCCATGCTTCTCTATCTCCTCTTCAGAACAATCTCCACAGCACTGCCTTCTGTCACATGGGGCTGAGGGTCCTTGCATTTCCTCAAAACAGCCTCCTCTTTCCAACTTATATGGCAGCGCCTTCCGTTTTACCTTCCACTGACATGTCACTGAGTATCCCCTCCTCAAAAAGGCCTTTTCAGAACACCCATTCTAAAGCAGTTTCCCTCATAATTTTTAAAATTTCATCTCTTTTTTTTTTAAATCATGTTATTACTACCATGTGTAATACTTTCTTTTCTGCGGGGTTATTTTCTGGCTGGGTGCCCTGCTTGAGCTTTATGATGGCAGGCACGGCATCCATCTGCCCACTGTCATAGCCTAGCACCTACCACAGACATGGAACACGGGAGCTACTCACCAAATGTGAGTCACATGGATGTGAGAATCAACTACATCCATGTCCACAGGGAACAGAAAATGAGTGCTCCCTTAACTCGAAATCCTCCTTCCACGATGATTCCACAAGTCTTGCCCCAACCCTTACTCCCAGGATCCACGTATGGGAAAACCATGACTGGTGCCTCTGCCTGTTTTTCTACCATGAAAGCTTGCTTTATTTCTGATCAAGTGTTTCAACTCCAGAAGCCCTAGATTTCAACATCAATGTCCCCCGAGACAGCCCACCTAAGATGTAGGAAATGGGACCCAGGATAAACACTAGGTATGGAAGAAGCAAAGGAGGCTTCTACTGGAGGAACCAAAAACACTCCGCCTTGCTTACATTTTTGCAGGTAATTGTAAAAACAATTACTATGTACCTAACGTATACAACATCACGACCATTAGGCAAGACCTTTTCTGTACACTGTTAATCCTCACAGTCCTGCAAAGTGAATGTTATTTCTTCCTTTTACAGATGAAGAATCTGAGATTCAGAAAGATCGAGGGCTGTATCTGGGGTTACACAACCAGCAAAAATTAAGCCCCAAGCCAGGATTCAAAGCTAGGGCCTCTGACTCAAAGATTCAAGCCACGATGTCCATCCCAGGGTGGATCCTGCCTGCAACTGCCCTTCCCAGCAAGGCTGGAGAAGCAGTGGCAACTTCAGGTTGGGGGAGTTTCTCTTCTGATTTCCCCCGTGTTTGAAGAAAAGCGGTACATTGGAAAAGAAAATGAATGGATGCCAGCTAGTTCAAGTTTGCTCAGACCAGACACTACTCTCAGTCCACAGGAAAGGGACATCAGTGGGAAGCCAGAACTGGAAGGACCAGAGGAATACACACACACACACACACACACACACACACACACACACACANACACACACACACACACACACACACACACACACACACACACACACACACACTCACACTCACATGCACTCACATGCACTCACACACACACTCACACACACACACTCACACTCACATGCACGCACATACATACACATTCACACACACAACATAACACACTCACACATACACACACACTGTTAAAGGTGTTGCCACAATCCCTAATTACGGCACAGTGCTTGGCTCACAGTTATTAAGAAACTGGCGATTGAAAGTGATAACACAGCAGTGAGGCGCTGTGTTTACCCACAGCTCTGAGCATGCTCTGTCCACGCTTAAGCCTGGTTCTGCTGGCCTCTGGCTGTCCCAGGAGGAAGTCCACAGGCCTCACGTGGGCATTGGAGGCCCAGCCCCCAACAGCTCATTCCTGTATCTCCCAGTGTGCCTTGGATTCCAACCAAACCATGTCCTCACTGTTCTCAGAGCTTTCTGGAGCCTCCAATCCGCTGCCCAGGCCTTCGGCTGGCTGGCCCTTCCCCCGCCTTTTTTTTTTTTTTTTTGTCTGCCCTGCTTTATAATCCAGCAGAAGGATCCTCTCTGTGCAGACCCAGGAGGTGCTAGCCAAGCAGGTGCTCTCGGAGTATTTAACACAATGTGCTATTGTCCTCTGAAAAATAGCTTATTGATCACATGGCCTGAAACACAAGCTCCTAATATCTCCTAAATAACCCCCAGAAAAAAAAGGTCCTGTTTTTCTTCTCTGTGGCCTTCCAGACATTATGCTATACGAGCATCGAGGTATAGGCTGTCTTTGCTCAGGAAATCTGCCATTCCTCTTGAAGCCTCTTTTGTTAACCATGATGTACATTACATTCCCAGGACCTGTTTATTATATGACTGGAAGTTTGTAACTTCTGATCCTCTTCACCTGTTTCACCTACCCCCTACCTCACCCCACCCCATGAGTGGTTTTCCTGTGTTTTATTTTTAGATTCCACATAAAAGTGAAAGCACATGGTATTTGTCTTTCTCTAACTTATTTCACTTAACATAATGCCCTCAATGTCCATCCATATTCTCACAAACGACAGGATCTCTCTTATTTTTTATGGCTAAATAATATTCCACTGTGTATATGTACCACTTTTTCTTTACCCTTCATCCATCAATGGACACTTAGGTGTTTCTAGATCTTGGCTATTGTAAGTAACGCTGCAATGAAAATGAGGGTGCATATATCTTTTTAAGTTAGTGTTCTCATTTTCTTTGGATAGATACCCAGGAGTGAAATTGCTGGGTCATATGGTGGTTCTATTTTTAATATTTTGAGGGAACTCCATACTGTTTCCCACAGTGGCTGCACCAATTTACATTCCCACCAACAGTGCACAAGGGTTCCCTTTTCCCTACATCCTCACCAGCATTTGCTGTTTCTTGTCTTTTGATAATAACCATTCTAACAAGTGGGAAGTGACATCTCATTGTGGTTTTGATTTGCATTTCCCTGATGATTAGTGATGTTGAGCACCCTTCCATGTACTGTTGGCCATCTGTATGTCTATTCAGATCCTCTGCCCATTTTTAAATTGGATTGTTTGTTTTCTTGCTATTGAGTTGTATGAGTTCTTTATATATTTTGGATATTAAATACCACTTATCAGTTATGATTTGCAAATATCTTCTCCTATTCAGTAGGTTCTGGGAGCCTCGTGTTTTTTGGTCTCGGACACTTTGTCCTTCCCCGAAGCTCTCCCTGCTCTGCCATCCCATGAGGTCCTGCAGTTGATCAGCTGCAGTCCGGCTCTGCTCCCTTGGTTTCCGCCTCCTCCCTTCTCTCACTCTTGCTGCTGCCCCCACCTCCTACCAGAGGAGAAGCTCGTGGGACTCTGGGCAGGCTCACACACTGGCCTTGCCATGACAATAAGAGGCTTCCTCTTCTTTGGCTCTTGGGCACCATCACAGCCTAGGCACCTGGTTCCCAGGGCCCAAAGGAAGAGAATGGTTGGAGGTGAATCTTTGAAAGGGGGAGGGACATCAGAGGCTGGGGGAGTCACTTGCTGTGGCTTCAGTAAATTTGTGAGACTTGGCCCCTTGGTTTGGCTGTCAGGCCAGAAAGTGAAAGTGATCACAGTATCTCCCAAAAGGCCCATCAGAGAGACAATTCATCAGTTTATTTAGTCATTAAACAAGCATTCGTGAAGCATCTGCCGCATACTCTGCCAAGACTCTGTGCCCCATTTCTGATGGACAACAAGCAAATAAACAGCCAACACGTAACTACAAATGAAGACCAGAGCTGTGAAGAAAATGAACAAGGTATAGGGACCAAGACTAGGGCCTGCCAGGGAAGCCCTCTCTGCAGAGACAGGGTGAAGCTGAGTCCTGAAGGGACAGTAGGAGTCAGTGACGCAAAGGGCAGAAGGAAGGCAAACCCCTCCAGAGTGGTTGCAGCGCCTGCAGGCCCTGAGGTGGTGGGTGAGGAGGAGGCCTGCTTCTTTCTGTGAAGGCAAGTAGTGTGAAGGGGAGAGAGTCACCAGGCTGGAAAGGTGAGCAGAGGCAAAACTTCTCTCAGAGCACCCCAGGACATCGCCATCAAGGGGTAACAATCCAATTTATTATTATCATTCTTTAAATCAGCCTGGTTGCTGTGTGGAGAATATAAAGAACTCCTACAACTCAGCAACAACAAAAACACACAGCCCAACTAAGAAATGGGTGAAGGACTTTAGTAGTCATCTCTCCAAAGATAAAATACAGATGGCCAAGCAGTACATGAAAAGATGCTCAACATCATTAATTATTCAGGAAATACAAATAAAAATCACAGGGAGATGCCATGTCACACCCATTAGGATGGCTTCTATGAAAAATAAAGCAGGAAATAACAAGTGCTGGTGAGGTTATGGGGAAATGGGAACCTTCACCTTCATGCATTGCTGGTGGGAATGTAAAATGGCACCACTGTGGGAAACAAGTGGTTTTCCAAAAAGCTAAACATAATATTATCGTATGACTCAGTGTAATAGTGTGATATAATAATAAATATATAGTTTGGGCCAGCTGAGTAGCGAGTTGGTTAAGAGTTGGCTTGGGATGCCAGCTCTGAGCAGCAGGGCCCCGGTTCAGATCCCACATGGGCTAGTGACACTGTGCCCTCTACAGCTAAGATGGTGAACAACAGCTCGACCAGGAGCTGGGTTGCTGTGAGTTGCTGGTGATGGCGTAGGCTGCAGTGGGGCTGGCTGGCAGTTGGCGTGAGCTTTCAAGAGCTGCTGTGAGCCGCCATGAGCAGCCGTCCAATGGCCGGTGACCAATCTGCCTTAGCCTGGAAGAGCGCAATGATCACAATACCAACATGGGTCAGTTAAGCGATGTCCTCCACAACTAGACTAAAGAACAAAAGGACAGCAACTTGTCTGTTCCCCTTCCCCAATTCCCAACACTGTTCCCCTCCCCAATTCCCCAATAAGATATTAAAACAAAAAAAAAGAAATATATATTTTGGTCTTCACTTGCTTTCCTTGAACCAGCTTCCAAAGCCCTTGTTATTGCCTAAGTGATAAGAACAACAAAGGCATCATTTGTCATTCGTAACAAGCCCTTTCAACCATCCCTTAGTTTGTGTTAATGATGTGACTTTTGGACAGCACCTAAGGACGGAGGCTGGTTTCCAGGTGAACCAACCAGGGAAGTGGGGGGGTGGGGAAAGAGATTGAATTAATCACCAGTGGCCAGTGATTTAATCAGTTATGCATATGTAATGAAGCCACCATAAAAAACCCTACAGTACAGGTTCAGAGAGCTTCCAGGTTGGTGAACAAGAATACATCCGCATGCCAGGAGGGTGGCACATGTCAAACTCCATGGGGACAGAAGTCCCTGTGCTCTAGACCCTTCCTGACCTCACCTTATATACCTCTTCATCTGGTGAGGATGTGGGGAAATGGGAACCTTCATTTGTATCCCTTAATATCCTTTGTAATAAACCAGAAATCTAGTAAGTAAACTGTCTTTATGAGTTCTGTGAGCCACTCTAGCAAATGACTGAACCCAAGGAGGGGCTCATGGGAATCTCCAATTTATAACCAGTCTGTCAGCACAGGTGACAACCTGGACTTGCAATTGTATCTGAAGTGGGGGCAGTATTGTAGGACTGAATCCTTAACCTGTGTGATCTGAGGCTAGGTCTAGGTAGATAGTGTCAGAATTGAGTTAAATCATAGGATACCAGCTAGTGTCTGAGAATTGTTTGGTGTGGGAAGACCCTACATATTTGGTGACCAAAAATGTAGTGTGTTGTAGTAGAGGAGAAACACAGGAGAGTTTTTCCTTTTCTTTTTTTTTTTTTTAAGTTTTTAAATTTTTTTTTAAGGTTTTATTGGGGAATTGGGGGAGGGGAACAGCGCTGGGGAATCACGGAAGGGGAACAGACAAATTGCTGTCCTTTTGTTCTTCAGTCTAGTTGTGGAGGACGTTGCTTCACTGGCCCATGTTGGTATTATCATTGCACTCTTCCCGGGTGAGGCAGATCGGTTGCCGGATACTGGGTGGCCACTCACGGCGACTCTTAGCAGCTCAAGCCGGCTGCCAGCCACTCACGGCAGCCCAGCTCCAGGTCGAGCTGTTGTTCACCATCTTAGCTGTAGAGGGCACAGCATCACTGGCCCTCATGTGGGATCTGAACTGGGGCCCTGCTGCTCAGAGCTGGCATCCCAAGCCAACTCTTAACCAACACGCCACTCGGCCGGCCCTAAAGTTTTAAATTTTTTAATGAGGTCCAATTTATTGACTTTTTTTTTCTTTTATGGATTACGCTTTTGGTGTCTAGTCTATGAACTCTTTGCCTAGCCCTAGATCCCAAAGATTTTCTTCTATTTTTTTTTTAATTGGGGGATTGGGGGAGGGGAATAGGGTTAGGAGGGGGACCAGCCAAGTTGTTGTTCTTCAACCTTAGTTGTGGAGGGCACCAGTCACCATCTGGCTGCCCGTCAGCAGCTCGTGGCCTCTAAGCTCAAGGTGCTGTGTTATAATCTTAGTTGCTGGTGGGCGTAGCCACTATCCCATACGGGAGTCAAACCAGCAGCCTTGTTGTTAAGAGAGCACACTCTATCCACTGAGCTATCTGGGTGGCAGCTCAGCTCAAGGTGCCGAGTTCAATCTTAGTTGCAGGCAGGCGTAGCCCACCATCGAACAGGCAGTCTTGTTGTTAGGAGCACATGCTCTCACCAGCTGAGCCATCCTGCTACCTGTTGGCAGCTCAGCGGCAGCTCAGCTTAGACACAGCATCACTGGCCCATGTGGGAATCCAACTGGCGGCCCTGTTTCTCAGAGCTCGCGCTCTTCAGCTAACTCTTAACCAACTGAGCCACCTGGCCAGGCCAAGTTTTTCTTTTTCAGCCAGCAATTCTTCTCCAGGCACATACCCTGAAGAATTGAAAACAGGGACTCACACAGACACTTATGTGCCAATTTTCATTGGAGCGTTATTCACAATAGACAAAACTTGAAAAAAAACCAAGTGTCCACCAACAGATGAACTGATAAACAAAATGTGGTCTATCTCTACAGTGGAATATCAGTCACAACAAGGAATGAAGCTCTGACACATGCTACAACATGGGTGACTCTTAAACACATTATGCTGAGTGTAAGAAGTCAGACGCAAAAGGACAAATATTGTATGGTTCCACTTACATAAGGTATTTAGGAACAGGCAAATTCAGAGACAGAAAGTAGATTAGAGGTTACCAAAGGTTGGGAGGTATGGGGGAGGAAAAACTTTCCTCTGCCCTCAAGTTTCTTCTGGCTGATCTAATAAGCAGAGACAGGAGACAGATTAGCAAGAGAAAATAACCAAATTTAATTCATAGATAGGTATGGGAACCCCACATACATAAGAGTCAGAGACCCCACATGCACAAGAGGTTCAGTAGAAAGGGGGATTGAGATATGTAAGGCACCCTGAGCTGGCGGTGAGGTTAGGGGCCTTGGGGGCTTCAAAGGGTCATTGGGATGATAAGAAGAGCAGATGCTTAGTAAATACAAGTTTGCCTGCCCTACAGATGGGTCAAAAGAGGTTGTCTCTGATAATCTATTATTATGGGCAAGGCCCCTCATTCAAGTTCCAGGTAGTTAAGGGAGAGGTAGAAGTTTCTCTTGAGCCTGTGGCCAAAGTTGCCTTTAGCTCAAAACAATGTGCCTACCACAGAAGCACAGTTTGGGCTGACTTATTCTGAACCCCCACAGAAGGAAAGGGGGGAGGAACAGGGAGTTATTATTTAATGGGTACAGAGTTTCTGTTTGGGTGGACGAAAAGCTCTGGAAATAGCAGTGATGGTTACACACATTGTGAATGTACTTAATGCCACTGAACTGTTCACCTAAATAATAAATGTTATGTCATACATATACAGAGGGAACCAAAAACAGTATACACATTTTAAGAAAGGAAAACTGTATTAAAATTGTAATACTCAATATATATTGATAACAAAAGATGAATACAAGTCACATTTGACTTCTGCAATGACAAGAGGTGCTCAAAGTGGTTACCATCAGCATCCAGAAACTTCTGATTATGGCGAACTACTGCTTGAGCAACACTGACCACAGTGTCCACTTGTATATATTTTTTTGGCACCCCCGGTATTTTAAAATTTTAAAATAAAATAAAAAAATTTTTTAAAGCACTCTGAGCTGTGAGGAGAATGGTGGCTTCTAAATTACCCCCTTAATCATCAAAATCAAATTCCTTCCTTCCATTTTTCCTGCTATCCACGCATGCTGGATAAAGCAGGTAGTATTGACCATCCCATCCTCAGCCTGCCATTCAGAGACTCCCACTTTGGTCTCGTCGCTCCACCAAGTGATCTGAAGCCCCTGGATACTTATAGGTGAGTGTCTGGGAGACCCAAACTTGCCTCGACCCAACCCAACCCAGCTGGTCCAAGGAAAGCACGTCCCTCCAGGACACTTGACTGCTCATGAAGCTCACCGCCACCATCCTGGGGGGCTGCAGCAGAAAGGATGGCTGCATAGATGGCTTTCTTGTTGACAACGGCAGTGCCACTGCTGGGTATTGTGAGAAGTGCCATCGCCAATGCTACTCACAGTCAGACCCTGCAGATCCCAGAGCAGTCACTGGCACCAGGCAGAGGGCAGGTGCAGGGCCCAGTGGGGGCCGAGTAACTCCATTTAAAGGAAAGAAGCAGAAATTCTATCTCCCTGGATCACAGGGGTCCATTTCCGTGTCTGTATCCTCCACATGCCAACTGCTGGCCAGCTGCTCAAGGGCCCAGGAGTCCCGCTCCTCTCCCAGGCCTGAGTCTGGCACACAGAGGGGGCGTTCGGGACAAATGCCATGAATGGATGACTGCTGGAGGCCACAGACGCCAGCCGAGGAGCCAGGGAGGCTCAGCCATCGCCCAGAGTGACCCACAGGAAGTTGGTGGCTGAGCCAGGATTGACACCCCTCCCACCCTGGGCCTCTCTCCTGGGGCACCCTCTCTGGGCCCACAGGAGGTCCCTCGGCTCTCAGGCCCTCGGGGCAGCTGTGTGAGTCACAGGTGTGCTCTCTTCTGGGGATTTCTTTTCTTTTCTTTTGTGCTGTCTCCTCCTCCCCCTCTTTCCTCTCTGGGAAATCTGATTAGAACTCTGAAAGCTGAGCCATCTTAGGATCAGGTTGCCAGATTTAGCAAATAAAAATACAGGATGCCCAGTTAAATGTGAACTTCAGATAAATAACAAATAATCCTTTCATATATAAGTATGTTCCATGCAACATTTGGGACATAAAATACTAAAAAAATGTATTTGTTGTTCGTCTGAAATTCAAATTGAACTGGGCTTCCTGTATTTTTCTGGCAACCCTACCTTAGGAGCTGACTCTTATCTGTAAACAGAAGGCCTTTGAGTGGAGGGAGGAGAAAGAGGCACAACAGGCAGGCCCCATTCAGGAAAATGGCCGCCTCCCTTCATTGGCTCCCCCAGAACCTAGCTGGGCCCTGCTGAGCGGAGGCATCGAGGGACACAGTTCCTTCCATGGTGCACCCTTGAACAATCCCAGAGGCTCTCTGCTTGGTCCCAGCCTGAGCTTTCAAAAGGAGAAGCAATCCAAACACTTGCTGTAAGATGTTGAGAGAGAAATAAGGAAACTGCTCAGACAGCCAGATAGGACAGGAAGCCTCTGGCTGCCATAAGAGAGGAAATTGGAGCAGACAGGCAGTGGTGGGGAAGGCGGTCCAGGACCATAGCACTGTTGCCCCCACCCCCAACCCCTGGGCTGCACAGAGTGGGTGTCATGAAGGCCCCAGTAAGCAAAGAGCCGCTGACTAAGACGACAAATCATGAGCATATCAGCTGCACGACTGTTTGTGATTTGGGCTAAACACCTGGCTCCTGTGTGCCCTGGACCTGCTAATTGCATGAACAATGGGAATCGACTGCAAGCCCAGGCCTCTGGAGCAGGGAGGGTAACTGAGCCCTGATCCTGAAAGAACCCCTCTCTGGGGTGCGTGGGGCCAGCCTCATATGCCACAGCTGTGCTGGGTCACAGGTCAGGGCCCCTACATTGTACCCCCTTACCCTGGACCCCAGCTTCCCCTGGATACTTCCCTCCTCTGCCCCTCTGGGCCTCCAGGCCTGAGTGGGACTCTGATAGTCTCCTGCATGCCTGCAGTATTACGCCGATGGACTGGGGCCTGACCCTCCACATCAAGGTCTGTCGAATAACACTGAAGCTGGTGGCCCTGACTCAAACTGCAGAGCTCTGCGGAATCTTCCATCCCTGCCTGGCTCCCCCAACAACCTGCCCAGAATTTCCCAAGTCACTGGGGCCAAGCTTGCCTTGAGCCTGAACTGGCTGAGTAATCACAGGTAATTCCAGAATGCTGTATACATTTTTCTTTCTTCTTTTCTTTTTATAAGGTTTTTGGACACTATTATATTTTATCACGAAATTAATAAATGTTTGATATAACAACATAAACAACATAGAGTAAAAATAAAACCTTCATAATCTTTCCTTTGCCTTTAATCTTATCTCTTGCTATTAACCGTCAATCTTAATGGTGAGATATGTATCCTTCATCTTTAGGCTCATATAACTAATGAAACACATATACATGCACATGACTTTTCTCCCTTTTTCCCTTTCAATGAAAATGGGCCATAAGGTAGTCAGAACTGCAGTCAGCACCTAAACAGTGGCTTAAATAAGAAATGGGTTTGTTAGGTGATGCAAGTTGCTACTTGCTGCTAAGGCACATGCTCCATCTCCTCATGTTTCCCCATCCCAAGAGTGTGACCTTGGTCCCCATAGTCTCGTGATGGCGCTGCCCTCGAGGCACTAAGTCCATGTTCCAGTCAGGAAGAAGAGGAGGGAAGGCAAAAGACAACCGGCACATACCAGCTGACTGTGATTAAAAATGTCCATAATACACGTTACTAAAAAAAAAAAATAGTTTCCCATAATTCTTCCCTGTACAAGTCCACTTATATCTCATTAGCCAGAAATATGTCATTTGGTGGTGCCTAGCTGCAAGGGAAGCTGAGGAATCAAAATGTATGTATGTATGTATGTATGTATGTATGTATGTATTTATTTATTTATTTTAGTTTTTTTCGGGGGGAGGGTAATTGGGGGAGGGGAACAGACAAGTTGCTGTCCTTTTGTTCTTCAGTCTAGCTGTGGAGGACGTTGCTTCACTGTCCCATGTTGGTATTATCATATACTCACTCTTTCTGGGTGAGGCAGTCGCTCACCGGCCATTGGACAGCTGCTCATGGCAGCTCACAAAAGCTCACACCCTCTGCTGGCCAGCCCCACTGCAGCCGACACCGTCGCCGGCAACTCATGGCAGCCCAGCTCCAGGTCGAGCTGTTTATTGTTCACCATCTTAGCTGTAGAGGGCGCAGCATCACTGGCCCTCATGTGGGATCCAAACCGGGGCCCTGATGCTCAGAGCTGGTGTCCCAAGCCAACTCCTAACCAACGCACCACTCGGCCGGCCCCAAAATTTATTTTTGAAGCTGGGTACATGACCTGTGATTAAGGAAGAAGGGGAATACAGATAGTGAGGAGACACATTTAGCAATGCCTACCCCAGATACCATACATGTTACTCTATACCTTAGTATTTCTCCCCACATGATATGCCATGAGTCTTGACAGACTAACGCATATAGGTCTACCTCATTCCTATCAAAAACTGCACAATAGTCCCACAGAATGGTACCACCATAATTTATAATTATACCCAATATTTTTCTAAAATAAAGATAGTGGCAATAAATATCCTTGACGATACATTCTTTGGTGCTGGTACTTCTGTTTCTGCAGTTTAGATTTCCCCAAAGTGATTTACTGAATGAAAGAGTGTTGTAGCTATTGCTGTTATTTATTGCAATGGAAAAATGACCCTGAAACTTAATAGCTTAGAATAACAAACATTTACATTCTAATATAGATTCTGAAGGTCAGGAATCCAGGAGTAGCTTAGACAGATGGTTCTGGGTCAGAGTCTTCCAGGATGTTGCACTCAAGCTGTAGCTGGGCTGTAGTCATCTGATGGCTCAACTGGGGCAGGAGAATCTGCTTTCAAGCTCATTCACATAGCTGTTGGCAGACCTCAGTTCCTTGATGACTGTTGGACAGAGTCTTCAATTTTCCAGCACATGAGCCTCTCCACAGGACTGCCCACAACACGGCAGCATGCTTCCCCCAGAAAGAGTGATGCAAGAGAGAAAGTGAGCACCCAAGACAGAAGCCACAGTCTTTTTTTATAACCTAATGTCATCACTTCTGCCTTATATTGCTGATCACACAGACAAACCCTAGTACAATATGAAAGAAGGCTACACAAGGGTGTGAACACCAACAGGCGGGGAACATTGGGGGCCATATTCACCCAGTGGCTGGCTACCACAGGGGAGCACATATTCTTTTATATTTTATTTTTCTTTTCTTTTTTTTTTTTTTAGCTGAGCTATCCTGCCACCTGTTGGCAGCTCAGTGGCTGCTCAGCTTGGGCCAGGAATCAAACTGCTGTTGCTCAGAGCTTGCACTCTTGAGCGAGCTCTTAACCAACTGAGCCACTCGGCCGGCCCACTATATTTCGTTTTCCTTTTAAAAACTTAGGGCCGGGGGCCGGCCGAGTGGCGCAATGGTTAAGAACTCGCTTGGGATGCCAGAGGGCCCCGGTTCGGATCCCACATATGAGGGCCAGTGACACTGCCCTCTACAGCTAAGATGCTGAACAACA
>NW_017731457.1:926540-932447 GCF_001890085.2 Hipposideros armiger | reverse complement strand
CACTGGCCCAAGTTGGCACCATCATTGCGCTCTTCTTCAGCATCTTAGCTGTAGAGGGCAGTGTCACTGGCCCTCATATGTGGGATCCAAACTGGGGCTTTCTGGCGTCCCAAGCCAGCTCTTAACTACCGCGCCACTCAGCTGGCCCTAAATATTTCTAAAAGAAATATATTTCTTGATTTCTTTTTTTTTTTTTTTTTAAGATTTTTATTGGGGAATTGGGAGGAGGGGAACAGCGTTGGAGAATTGGGGAAGGAGAACAAACAGGTAGACAAATTGCTGTTTTTGTTCTTCAGTCTAGTTGTGGAGGACGTCACTTCACTGGCCCATGTTAGTATGATCATGTGCTCTTCCCAGGTGAGGCAGATCGGTCGCCAGCCATTGGATGGCCACTCAGCGGCTCCCAGCAGCTCATGCCGGCTGCCGGCCGCTCATGCTGTCTGCCAGCCATTCACATAGCTCACGGCAGCCCACTGCAGCTTCACTGCAGCCTACGCTGTCGCCTGCAACTCACAGCAGCCCAGCTCTAGGTCAAGCTGTTGTTCGTCATCTTAGCTGTAGAGGACGAGTGTCACTGGCCCTCAATGTGGGATCCGAACTGCAACCCTGCTGCTCAGAGCTGGCGCTCCCAAGTGAGCTCTTAACCAGCTGAGCCACTTGGCCGGTCCTGTTTCTTGATTTCTAATCGCATCGTTTCTCTGATATTCTAGCCACTTTCGAACTGGTACACGAGGACATAAAAAGTGCCATTTACAGGCCAAAGAGCCCCCAGGCGGTTTAGTCTGAGGGAATGTCACACAGCAGCAGCGACTAGAGGAAGACTCTGGAAGACAGCAAATATGGATTCCTGCCCAAACTGGAAGTTTCTAAAAATTTTCCATGAGGTGGCAGCAGTTCTTCAAGTAGTTGTAGAAAATGTGATCTTGCTTCAAATTTTCCTTTTATTTCTTTTTTTTTGCCACTAAAGAGATCACTTTTATACTCTTGAACTTTGCCTATCTTTAAAGAAAATCTATGATTTAAAAATACCTCAATTTAAAAATTGAAACTGGGCCGGCCGAGTGGTGCGTTGGTTAAGAGCTGGTTTGGGACGCCAGCTCTGAGCAGCAGGGCCCCNGCGCCACTCGGCCGGCCCTCCACCCTTCTTGAAGACCGGTTGATATAAAAGTGAGAGTTTTCTTTGGGCTCTCAATTCTATTCCATTGATATATATGTCTATCCTCATGTCAGTACTGCAGTCTATTGATTACTGTAACTTTATAGTAGTTTTGAAGTCAGGAAGTAGTGAGTCCTCCAACTTTGTTCTTTGTTTTGGCTATTCTGGGTCCCTTACATTTCCATATAAATCTTAGAATCAGCTTCTCAATTTTTGCAAAAAAACTACTTAGGATTTTGATATTGATCACTTTCAATCTATAAATCATTGTGGGGAGTACTGCCATCTTAACAATATTAAGTGTTCTGATCAATGAACATGAGATATCTTTACATTAATTGAGGTTTTCCTTAATTTCTTTAGTGGATGTGTTATAGTCTTCATTGTAAAGATCTTACATTTCTTTTTTTAAATTTTATTCCTAAATATTTTATTCTTTTAGAAGCTATTATAAGTAGAATTATTTTCTTATTTATTTATTTATTCATTTTATTATTATTATTGTTTAAATTGGGGAACAGTGTGTTTTTCCAGACTCCATCAGCTCCAAGTCAAGTTGTCGTTTTCAATCTAGTTGCAGGGAGCACAGCCCACCATCCCATGCAGGTTCAATTCCTGGCAACCTTGTCATTAAGAGCAAGTGCTCTAATTGAGCCACCCGGCTGCCCTATTTTCTTAATTTCATTTTTGGATTGAAATACAATTGATTTTTTTGTATATTGGTTTGTATACTGCAACCTTGCTACACTTATTTATTAGTTCTAATTGTGTGTGTGTGTGTGTGTGTGTGTGTGTGTGTGTGTGTGTGTGTGTATTTATGGGTTCCTTAGGATTTATGTATGTGATGATGTCATCTGCAAGTAGAAGTAACTTAGTTCTTTCTTTCCAACTTGGGTGCCTTTCATTTCGTCTTCTTTCTTAATTGTCCTGGCTAGAACATCCAGTACAAGGTTGAATAGCAATGGCAAAAATGGATATTCTCATCCTATTCCTGATCTTCGGGGAAAAACTTTTAGTCTCACCACTATGATATTAGCCTCAGGGTGGGGATTTGTAAATGACCTTTATCAGGCTGAGAAACCATAACTTATACTTAAATGGTAATTTTCATATACAGTCATTGGCAGTGTTGGCACAGAGTAAGCCATGAAGAATATTAGTTATCATCATCATCATCGTTGTGTCATCAATCATATCTACTTAATCATCTTCCTACTGTGGGACACTTAGATATTTCCTCTATTTGACCATTATAAATAACCCAGTAACCATGAACATGTGTGTTGATCTCTATGATTTTTTAAAACCAAATAGTATCTCACAATATATGTAAGTCATTATGCTGTAAACCTTAAACTTATACAGTGCTGTATATCAATTACATCTCTATAAAACTGGAAAAAAATAGTAGCCTCCAAATCTGAAATACTATATCACATCAGATTCAACTTCACTCATGAAGCTTAAGAATGTGGAAATTCTGCCACTCCTCCAGCAGTCTCATCTCCAAATCTTCTCCATAACTTTTATGGGTTGACGTGTGACTTCCCAAAAAGATATGCTGAAGTCCTTCCTAATCCCCAGTACCTCAGAATGTGACCTTATTTGGAAACAGGGTCTTGACAGAGGTAATTAATTAAGAGGACATTTTTGGAATGGGCCCTACACCAATATGACTGGTGTCCTTATAAGAAGGGGAATTTTGGACAGAGACAGACACACGGAGGGGAAGACACTGTGAAGAGACACAGAAAACACTGTGAAAGCAAAGGAACTCCAAAGACGGCTGGCAAACCATTACAAGGT
Source organism: Hipposideros armiger (assembly GCF_001890085.2). Taxonomy (NCBI): domain Eukaryota; kingdom Metazoa; phylum Chordata; class Mammalia; order Chiroptera; family Hipposideridae; genus Hipposideros; species Hipposideros armiger. The sequence continues at coordinate 929,485 of NW_017731457.1, read as the reverse complement.
AGGAGAGAGGCCTGGAACATTCTTCCTCACCACCCTCAGAAGGAGCCAACCCTGCTGCTATGTTGATCTTGGACTTCTGGCCTCTAGGACTATGAGACAATAAGTTTCTGATATTTTGAAGACACCTAGTTTATATGGTCCTTTGTCACAGCAGCCCTAGGAAATTAACACAATAACTGAGATGGGGGAAAGGGAGATACTGGGAGGCAGCTGGCAGGGTCTGGAAAGGAAATGTTACTTCCCATGTTGGGTTTCTGACACAGATGTGATATTATCATGTGCATATCACCAGCTCTGCTCTGGGTGACAGATTGACTGCTGTCAACTTTGCATGCCTGAGGATGCCTGGAGCCTGGCACCCCCTCAGCCTGGCATAATGTGCACATGTTGGGGCTGGACTTGGCATGTGAGCTAGAACATGGTAGGGCAGTGGTGAGACTGCATGGCTCCAGCACACACACATTCACTGCGAGATCATCACTGTGAGAATATTCCTGTGGAAAATGAGTTTTTAAATCTCATTTGTGTACACCTGCATCCATCAAATACAACTGAGCATAGCTTGACATACTCTGTTCGGCACAGGGGCATCAGAGAGGAGTAGGGCCCATCCTTCTCTGCAGAAGCCAGTCCGATGGGAGAGACAGGCCTGCACATGGGCAATGACACCATGGGCAGCAGCAGGGAGAGTTTATACCAACATGGTGCTGCCTCTGTGCCAGGCCCTGCTCTAAGCACCTGATGAATAGTAACTCATTTAAGGCTCACAACAACTCTTTGAGGTGATACTATCATCTCCCTTTTGCAGCAGAGAAAACTTGCCCAAGGTTACACAGCTAGTGATAGGACGGGACAATCAGGATTGGAACCTGGAGTGGGAGCTCTTAGCTCTCACCTTATTTATTCCCTCTACAGATCTATTGCAGCAAAACGAATAAAGTGCTCTGGCAGTAAATATGCGAACCATACATATGACCCTGGCAGTGGGCAGAAAGTTTTGCAGAAACGAAGAGGGGAACACAACCCACCCTACCAGGATGAGTTGAAGGAGGTTGCTGCAAAGGAGCATTCCTTTAGCTCAGCCTTAAAAAAAGAATTCACTGGAGCCCAACAGTGGGAAGGTCATTTCAGGTATGCATGAAGGCAGACAGGCGTGAAGGGGCAGGCTGTGCTCAGCCAGCACAGGTATGCTGCTTACAGACGTGCTCTTAGAACAACAGGATGAAGAGCAACAGGAAACAGTTTTCTTCATCATTACGTCTTCTCTGCTCATTTCAGTTACAACTGAAATAGTTCTCTCTTGAAAAAGAAATATTTAAAATGTAAAATGTGTGCTTTTTAAATATTCCTTTTTTTTTAATGTATACACAGGGGTTTTTTGTTTTTTTAAAAGATTTTTATTAGGGCCGGCTGAGTGGCTCAGTTGGTTAAGAGCTCGCTCAAGAGTTTGAGCTCTGAGCAACAGTGGTTCGAGTCAGCCCGAGCTGAGCAGCCGGTGAGCTNCAATGATGGTGCCAACTTGGGCCAGTGAAGCAACGTCCTCCACAACTAGACTGAAGAACAAAAGGACAGCAACTTGTCTGTTCCCATCCCCCCAATTCCCCAATAAAAACCTTACAAAAAAAACCTTATAGTTTTTACCCTGACTAAAAGTGTATACATGCCAATTTTAGAAAAATTTGAAAACAGAAAAATATAGAGAAGAAATTTAAAAAACTCCTAATCCCACCACTGAAAGATAACTGCTACTTACATTTTTATACATTTCCTTCTTTCTTTTATGCATATTGTATTAGTTAAGATGCTTTTGTCAGATCACAAAAACAACCCTGACTCAAAGAAGCTAAAATAGAAGAAGAGCTGTTAATGATCTCAGGGAGCAGGAAACACAGAGGCAGCCAGGTGTTAGGGTGGTGGAGATCAATGACATTCTAAAGGAACCAGGTGACTTCTCCTGGACCACTCAAACATTGACTTCATCCCAAGCATTATTCTGCAACAGCACCTACAAGGGTAGCATCTCTTTCACCTCTTAGAGCAGAGAGATAATTGAAGGGGCTAAAAGTCTTCCTCTTCAGTCTGATTGGGCCAACCAGGTTCAGTCCTGAGCCAAACACTGTCATTGGGAATGCCATATGCTAATCAACCAGTGTGTACCAGATAAAGGGGTGGGATTACTGTCATTAGCTTAGAGCAATCATCCCCAGAGTTGGGTTAGCTTCCCGGTTACACGGTTGGAAAAGGAGGAAAAAGAGTCTGGGGTGGCTACTAATAGTGTCTCCTACACAGATATATTTAGATAGTTGAGATAATTCAATTTTGTATACTTATTGCTTTAACTGAACATCATATTATGAACACATTCTTTGTGGTTTAAGCTTTTTTACAAATAAATAGCCATATAATAGTCCAACAAGCAGATATGCGATAATTTACTTTTTTTTTTTAGCTGAGCCATCCTGCCACCTGTTGGCAGCTCAGCAGCTGCTCAGCTCAGGCCGTGAATCAAACTGGTGACCCTGTTACTCAGAGCTCACACTCTTGAGTGAGCGTTTAACCAAGTGAGCCACTCGGTCGGCCCATAATATACTTCTTATAAGTTATATTAAAATGCAATTCACTTGTTTAAACTGTACATTTCTTTTTTTCTTTTTTAAGATTTTATTGGGGAATTGGGGGAGGGGAACAGACAAGTTGCTGTCCTTTTGTTCTTCAGTCTAGTTGTGGAGGACGTCGCTTCACTGTTGGTATTATCATTGTGCTCTTCCTAGGTGAGGCAGTTGCCATTGAATAGCCGCTCATGGTGGCTCACGGCGGCTCAGGGCAGCTCATGAAAGCTCACGCCAGCTGCTGGCCAGCCCCACTGCAGCCTTCGCTGTCGCCGGCGACTCACGGCAGCCCAGCTCCAGGTTGAGCTGTTGTTCACCATCTTAGCTGTAGAGGGC
>NW_017731457.1:907639-921711 GCF_001890085.2 Hipposideros armiger | reverse complement strand
CACTGCCCTCTACAGCTAAGATGGTGAACAACAGCTCGACCTGGAGATGGGCTGCTGTGAGTCGCCAGTAATGGCATAGGCTGCAGTGAAGCTGCAGTGGGCTGCCATAAGCTACCGTGTGTGGCCGGCAGCCAGCGTGAGTGGCCTGCAGCCAATGTGAGCTGCCAAGAGCCGCCGTGAGTGGCTGCCCAGAGGCCGGCGATCGATCCATCTCACCTGGGAAGAGCGCAAAGATGATACCAACTTGGGCCAGTGAAGCGAAGTCCTCCACAACTAGACTGAAGAACAAAAGGACAGCAACTTGTCTGTTCCCCTTCCCCCTGATTCCCCAGCGCTGTTCCCCTCCCCTAATTCCCCAATAAAATCTTTTAAAAAAATTAATTACAAAAAATTAAAAAAATAAAAATTGAAACTGCTTTGAAGTGTCACTATTTTCTTGATGGTATTGTCTATCAGCTAACGCAAATTGAGGTTCTTCTATCTTTCAAGGTCATTTCCAAACAGTCTAATGAAGATGCAAAATTCAATTCCCACCACAGCTACTGGAAAGCAGTATTTAATTTTAGCCCTGCCAAACAAAGTGAAGCAAGCGGTAAGTGATTTTGGCATCTGGAAGTGTTTCATGCTTCAAGGCCGACTGTGTCCCTGACTTTCCACTCTCAGGCTGGCTGCTTCTTAATTTATATTTTCTCAGAAATTACACTGATCTCAATTTACAGAGAGAGAGAGAGAGAGAAAGGGAGAGAGAAAGAGAGAGAATGAATAAGAAAAGAATCAAGCTAGCTGAATGGCAGCAGAGAACAAAAAGTAGAATGGATGGGCCCTTACAGAAGAGAATTGTTTTGGACTCAGAACAAAGGGGCAGATGGATTAGGCGAGTCTGAGCCCTGGCTTCACCACTTACCAGCTGGGCCCCACACCTGACCTCTCTAAACCAGTTTTTTCAACCATAAACATAATGACAATACCTACTCAGAGGATTGTAGAGTGCAAAGGGGAGAATGTCCTTGAAAACACTTTAAAAACTCTTAAGTTCACTTGGAGTTATGGCAAATGTTTATCAGGTCACCAAAATATTTTTACCCACAGGCTTTTTTTCCCCTTAGCCTGTCTCCCATACAAGAAAGACAATGGAAGTAAAATCAAAGTTATCATCCTCTTATCAATCAATTATTGGCTGGTTCTCACACCTGGCTTCACATCAGACCAGGGAGCCCTCACCCTGCCCTCCCCCCCACCCCACCTTCCCAGGGGCAACTGCCATAGTCTGGGGGTGGGGAAGGGCCTTGAAGCAGCCACTTCAGAAATCCTCTGAACGTCCTTGAAGGGACTCTGCCTTACCCTGAGTGGTCACATGGTTTCCTTGCTGAGGACACTGCCAGCGGAGAAACCAAAGCTTTTACTTAAATGAATCTGCTAAACAGCTGCTTCAAATTCAACCTAACAGATCCCATGGAGCATAAGGCTGGCCTGACCTCACCGAGTTAAATGGGCACACTCTCATGCTGGGATTCCAGCAGCATTTTAACTAGCATCTTCGTAGAATTATTCAACATTGAAAGTGGATATCTGTGGCCTATAATTTGAGAGGTCTTTAATATAATTATAAGGACAGTTCTGAAATTAATGTCCAAATAACCGAAGGCACTAGATGACTACTTCAAATCATGATTTCAACACCTCCCTCCTTTCTCCTATGTCTTCTCCAAAATGATAATTAAATTCATAGTTTTTTTAGTAATTTAAGTACTTTATTTGTTGCAGCTGAGTTTATTAAACCTCTCCAATGAAAATATTAGCAGCTTTAGGTTCGTTTTAAGTCAAAGGCATTTGTTAATAAGGAATCTTCAAATGTAAACATTTCAGACATTTTCTCCTTGCCATATGATAAAAAATAATTTGCTGTAATGTTATCTTTCTCTGGAAGGTATCTGCATACATTTGAAATGAACTTGTAATTTTTCAAAACAAGGCCTACATTAAAAAAAACTATTTTGTATTAAAATCAAAACAATATTCATACATACATCTTTCCTTTGTCTTTTTATGCAAGCAGATATTTTTAACCAAAACTGTGTCACATTAAGTTCACAGTCAAAAAGCAGGATCTGAAAACTTGAACTTCATGAATAAGTAGGTAAAAAACACTCATCCGCCCACACACATACTCACAGAAACACACTTTTTACAGAACTAAGCTTGGGAGAAAGTCCATGTGTGGGGGCCACTGAGGCCTATTTGCGAAATTGCTGCTCCAGGTGTTTGATCTGAAGAGCAGAAAAGAAAGGTGTGCATGTGCCAACTGGGAAGGGTCAAGGTCTTTCAAGTTAGACAAGAATGGACCTGCATGCAGGAAGGGATCTCAGGACGCAACCCGAAGCTGAAACCTGACATGAAACCAGTTGCTAAAGGGAAATGCAGCCACCTCAGAGATCAAACCAGGGCCAGGTGTGCAGAGAGGCCTGGGGGCTCAGAGCTCTGGCCTGGGAATTTCACAAAAGACTCATCTGGTTCTGCAGGTTTGCCTCTGAGGATTTGTTCCTGTGTCTCCAAGTGTTATCTGCACCTGCGGTGACAACTTGGCCCAGGGTCAAGTAGGGTGGATCCAAGAGGAACTCGTGAGCAGGTGCCTTGAGGACTGCGACAGGGAGCCCATCACGAACAGCTTCTCACTGTCTCCACACGGAACACCTCTCCGTTCTTCTTTTACAAACTGTTGCGGAAACTTTGCTGGGGGTGGGGGTGGGGGTTGGGGGGAGACGAGGGGAAGGCATTACTGGCTGAACCCCTGGTGGTGGCATGGCAGGGGCAGAGTAGGGCCCAGCAGAGGCCTGCAGGCTGGTGTCCTGCCCGCACTGCCCGGACACGGCAGCCACGCCCACCTGGGCTTCACACGCGTTCCTAAGGCGGGGCATCAGGAATGCGGGCGGGAGGGGCCTTCACTGAAGCCTCAGCACTGTTATTCTTCCCGGCTCCCTTTGCCTTTGTTGTGCAATTTATCAGATGGTTCCATTTTCCCTTTTACACCTGGAAGGTTTGCAAGGAACTGGCCGGCTATGCAGGGTGGTGAGCGCCCGCCCGGTGGGTGTGCACCAACAGGCGTTTTCCTGGCCTGGCAGGTGGGCTCACCAGGGCGGGGCCTCCGTTATAAGCCCAGGGCCCCGTGAGGTACCCCACCTCCCCCCGAAGACCCCCTGGGTGCCGCCTCGGGCTCCCACCCGGTCCCACCCTCCTGCCTTCCCCAGGCCTTGTTCCCAGGAGGCCCCAGACTGCCTGCCCCAGGCCTCAGAGGAATGTGGTCCCACCTGCCCTGGCCTTTTCATGGGGGCTCCTTGCGTCCCATGTACTATTTATTCCCCGTGGCCCACGTGTTGGGACAGGTGACTTCCTTATGTAGTGGTGGCCCTGGTGGGCTGGGCTGGAACAGAAATGTAGGTGCGTGGATGAGTGATATGAGGACGCCTAACACATCTTCTCCCCTCTCCTAGATAGTCTGGTTGCTTTCTCCCACCATGATTCTCCCACTGGCCAGAGGGAAGTTGAATGTCAGCTGGCTCCAGCTTCCTCTTCCAATCAATTATTGGATTGGAATAATCCTTTCCTCTCTTCTCTCCCCTCCCNTGAGCTCCCACCCTGTGCTGACTGCTAGGGAGGGAGCCTGAGATGGACGTGGGACCTGCCCTTGAGGGACTCCGTGTCCCCTCTCCTCCCCTCCCCTCGCCTGGCCTCTCCCCTCCCCTTTTATTTTCTCTCAAACAGTTTGGCAGTTTTTTAAAAATTTAAGTGTGCATTTACCCTAAGACCAAACAATTCCACTTCCAGCTATTTACCCAAGAGAAGTGAAAACATGTGCACACAAAGACTTACATAAGAACATTCATAGCAGCTTTATCCCTAACAACTGCAACTGGGCACAGCTCAGATGTTCTACGTGGAGGAACAAACTGTGGCACATCCATGCAAAGGAGTATCGCTCAGCGGTAAAAGGAATGGACTCCTAACACACACAATAACCACAAACATTAGGATGAGACAGTGAACCACATACTGGGTGAATCCATTTATACGAGATTCTGGAGCCGGAAAAACTAGTGACAGAGCAGATTAGTGATTGCCGGGCCTAGAGTGCAGGGGAGGGCGTCGCAAAATGCAAAGGGACACAAGGGAACTTTCTAGGGCGATGTAAATGTTCTGTATCTTGATTAGGGTGGAGGTAAATACACTTGTCAAAGCTCATTTAACTAAACACATAAAAATGAATCATTTTATCCTGTGTAAATAAAATAGCTGAATAAAGTTTCGTGTGTGTGTGTGTGTGTGTGTGTGTGTGTGTGTTTTAAGCAGCTTATTCTAGCCTCCCTGAGTGGGTGGCACAATGTCGCCTGGAAATGTAAGCTGGAATGACAGGCATTCTGACCTACACAAACTACTAAGGTGGCACAGAAGGCCCATTGTGATTGGACCGGAGTCTCCCCAGCCCTGAGCTGCGATCTGCAATCTGCTCCTGGCCCTGCGCCCCAGCCAGCACACACTATTGCCATTCCCTCCATGAGCCATGCACGGTGCACGTTGACACTTACTTCCATATCTTTGACATGCTCCCTCTTTGCCTTTAATGACCCCACCTTGACCTCCTTTGCCAGGCAAGTTCAATGCATCCTTCAAAACCTGACTCAAGTGTCCCTCCCTGGGCTCTCAATTACAGTTGCACTGGTCATACTATATTATAACAGACTTGTTTACTATGGCCTCGCACAAGTCTGTAAACTCCTTGAGGTCAAGGACAGTGCCATGTTTCTCTCTGCATCCCCCAAAGCACATCCTGAAAACATAGCAACAAAATGTTCCTTGAGGAGCGGCCGGTTAGCTCGGATAGCTAGAGTGCAGGCTTGTAACACCAAGGTTGCTGGTTCGAGTCCCACATGGGCCAAGGAGCTGTGCCCTCCACGACTAGATTGAAACAACTACTTGACTTGGAGCTGGTGGCTCCTGGAAAAACACACTGTTCCCCAATAAAATTTCTTAAAAAAATTTTTTTTTCTTAAATTCCTGTTAAGCACTGTGGCAGGCCAAAATAAATTTGCTAAATAAATTCTCACAGCCTCCCCAATACCTGTTCTCCCCAACTTGCAGATGAGAAAAATACGACTCAGAGAGTTTGGGCAATTATGCTGAAGAGCTTAAAGGCAGGATGTGACAGAGTTAAATCTAAAGTTTCAAAGCCTGGGGCCGGCCGAGTGGCGCGTTAGTTAAGAGCTGGCTTGGGACGCCAGCTCTATGCAGCAGGGCCCCGGTTTGGATCCCACACGAGGGCCACTGACACTGCACCCTCTACAGCTAAGATGGTGAACAACAGCTCCACCTGGAGCTGGGATACCGTGAGTCTCCGGCAACGGCGTAGGCTGTAGTGGGGCTGCAGTTGGCTGCCGTGAGCTACCGTGTGTGGCCAGCAGCCGGCGTGAGAGGACGGCACCTGGTGTGAGCTCCCAAGAGCCGCAGTGAGCGGCTGTCTAGAAGATGGCGACCGATCTGTCTCACCCGGGAAGAGCGCAATGATAAAATAATACCAACATGGGCCAGTGAAGCAACGCCCTCCACAACTAGACTGAAGAACAAAAGGACAGCAACTTGTCTGTTCCCCTTTCCCTGATTCCCCAACGCTATTCCCCTCCCTCAATTCCCCAATAAAAATCTTTAAATAAATAAATAAATAAATAAAAACTAAAGTTTCAAAGCCTGGCTCTTTACCTTCATTCACTCAGGCAACAAACACCAAATATGTACTGTGCACTAAGCATCGTTCTAAACTCAGAGGGAAGGACAATGAATGAACCTCGGCCTCTGTCTTCAGGGAGCTCATATAGGAGAAAAACTCACAAATAGTGAGAAACATATACTGGATGGAAACATGAATGAATGAATGAATGAATGAATGAATACAAGCTGCCTTTCCTCCTCTCTACTGTCTGCACCAGCATGTGCAGTACGTGCCCACCATTACTCCCCACTCCCTGCCAGTTACCCCAGAGGGACCTAATCCATGGAAATTTAGCACACCCCATCTCAAAAGGAGCAGCCAGCTGTGGATTGAAGGGAATAGTCTGGCCAATAGATTTATAGTTCTTTAGTGGGCTTCCAGTCACAGTTGTGTTTTGTATTTTATTATAAAATTCTGATTGATTTTATTAACTAGGTTTATGCCAGCACTGCTTGCATTTTGCTAGAATTTAAGTTTGGAGTATGTGGCTACCATAAACGTAAGGAGCCAAGCATAAGGTTCCCAGTCAGTTTATAAATTGAATGGCCCTGCTGGTACCTAGAACAAAGCTGGACTGTAGCAAATGTCCAGATATTTGTTATGCATAAATTTTGTCCATTTTGCTTTCTGAGACTTGATCTTTGAGAGAGTGAACTTTCCTTGTCAGGTTTTTAAAAAAATCTTTAATTTCCTATGTCTGTCTGCAATATGTCAGGAACTAACTCAGAAATCATTTCACCTCACTTGAAAACAAAGTAAACCTTTTATTTGGGGCCAAGTGTTACTTGTTTTCTCCTCCTTTCCAAGTCATTGGGTAGGACAGATAAAATTGTGCTCTGTATTTTACTTCACGGTAAAATAACCACCCAGGATAACACAATTTAGAAATTAGCACCTGTATTTTACTTTGTTTTTATAAAACTTAAACCTATCATCAAAATATGATGAAACCAAATTATTGCTACTTATAACTACATGGATGAATCCCATAAATATAATATTGATTGAGGGAAAAAAGGGTACAAAAGAGTACATACATGTTATGATTCCATTCATATAAAGTTAAAAAGGAGGCAGAATGGATCTGTGGGAAAGGAAATCAGGGCAATAGTTACCATGGGTGGGGGTAGTGACTGCAAGGGGTCTGGGGGTGGGGGGTGGGGTGCTTCTGTGATGTTGCCATTGTCCTATTTTTTCATCTGAGTTCTGATTACACAATATGCTCACTTTGAAATTTTATAAAACTGTTCACAACTTGTGCTCTTCTCTGTATACATCAACAAAATTAAAAATACATCAACAAAAATGAAAAAAACAGGATGAAACTATATCTCAGCACCCTTTCCAGATAAAATGAGGGATTTTCATCCATTTGTGCTTTATCTTCTGTAAACCAGCAATGGTGACAATAAGATAAAATCTGTTTTTAGTTTTTTTGTTTTTGTTTTTTAAGATTTTTATTAGGGAATTGGGGGAGGGAATAGTGTTGGGGGAATCAGGAAAGGGGAACAGACAAGTTGCTGTCCTTTTGTTCTTCAGTCTAGTTGTGCAGGACGCCGCTTCACTGGTCCATGTTGGTATCATTGCGCTCTTCCTGGGTGAGGCAGATCGATTGCCGGCCTCTGGATGGCCACTCACAGCGGTTCATAGCAGCTCACACCAGGTGCCGTCCTCTCACGCCGGCTGCTGGCCACACACGGTAGCTTATGGCAGCCCACTGCAGCCCCACTGCAGCCTATGCTGTCGCCGGCGACTCATGGCAGCCCAGCTCCAGGTTGGGCTGTTGTTCACCATCTTAGCTGTAGAGGGTACAGCGTCAGTGGACCTCATGTGGGATCTTGCTGCTCAGATCTGGCATCCCAAGCCAGCTTTTAACCAACGCGCCACTCGGACAGACTTGTTTTTAGTTTTTAAATTCTACTTTATTGAATGAATGGTTTCATTTATCTTAGTCAACATTTTGGATATGTAGTCCCTTCTAAGGTAATCTCTAAGATTACCTGTATCTATTTTAATTGATCAATTTCTTAGAATTCTGCTCAATATGATTGTTTCATACGTTTGTTCTTATAAATTTTTTATAAAGAAACAAATACATTAAGCTACCTAAGAGACTAGATCTTAATTATTCACACCACAAAAAAACCCCAAAACAGATTGATAATCATGTGATGTGACAGAGGGTACTAACGCAACAAAGCCAATCATATTATGATATATAAAATCAACATGTTGCACACTTGAAACTCACACAATGTTGTATGTCAAATATATTTTAACAAAAAACAAGTACTTTTTTTAAATGAACAACTACATGACATACAGAAACAAAATTTTCCCCACGGTTCATTTCCTAGTTAGCACCTTCTGGTTTCTGGTTTTGTTTGTTTAGTAAACAATGTTTGGGTGATAAATGTGACTAGGTGAACACACACAAGAATGTCACTTTGGTAAATGATGTCCAGAGATGTTTTCAGATCCCAGAAATCCCAAACCAGTAAATTCTGCATGCTAAGGAGTTAGCATGATTCCAATACCAATGATGTTCATTTATAAATTCCTTCCTCTCATATTTATTTTATTTTATTTTTTTCTCTTTGAACTCTGAATATTGCTATGATTAAAAATCAGGAGAGTTCTACTGAAATCCAAATTTCCTGGCTTCTCTTAATCAGAAAAATTTGGTGACAAGAGACCTATGTTCCTGATTGGCAACCATTGTCTGTTCTAATATTTATTTTCTCAGGCATCTGTCCTGTAACAGGCGCTTGCACTGTCCCAGGACTGGGGATCAAAATATGAATGAGGGGCGGCCGGTTAGGTCAGTTGGTTAGAGCACAGTGCTCATAACACCAAGGTTGCTGGTTTGATCCCCACATGGGCCCCTGAGCTATACCCTCTACAACCAGATTGAAACAACTACTTGACTTGGAGCTGATGGGTCCTGGAAAACCACACTGGTCCCCAATAAATTTTTTTTAGAAAAATGAATGAGATCAGATCTCTGTTCTCAAGAAATTAAAATAAAAAAATTAAAATAAGAGAGACCTACAGATATTTACAATACAAGCTAGAATGTGGTTAAGTATCCTAACAAATTTATAAAAACTATAAAATTCCATAGGAGGGAGAAATCACATCTCAATAGAGAGCTCATGGAGGCTTTTACCAGTTTCTTCCAACTATAAAATAAAACATTCTCATCACAGAAAAATTAGAAGAGTAAAACATATAAAAGACTATTTTGAAACACTCAACCATATGTCTCCACACATTCTAGTGTATATCTTCCAGTCTTATTTTTTATGTGTATATCGTAATAAAACTGACATATGCATCATACTTATAGCCTGCTTTTAGTTGCCCAAGATAGAGTGTGAGCATTTTCCATTTCATTATTATTTCAGAGTGCTGATTTTTAAAATTGCTGCATCTTATCTTATAATATAGATGTGCCAACATTATTTTATTTATTGTCCTAATCATTGAGCATTTAGATGTTTACTTTTCTGCTATTATGAATAACATAAGCTAAATCTACTTATTCATAAATATTTGTCCCCAGCTACTTGAATTTGCTTCAAGACAATTTCTCGAAGCAAGCGTCATTTGGACTTTGCAAAAGTTTGTAGTTGCAATGAGGCAGAGTATTACTTGAGAAAGACCAAATGACCACTAAGACGGTTCATTAAAGGAAGATATCTTGAGAATGAACTACCACTATTGAGGGCATGTTTTTGCCCTAAAACTTTTCAGATATTTGTGTTCAATCTTTATAATCCTTGCAATGTGTGTGTATACCAATTGCACATATTTATATATAAGTATTATATGTAAATATTTATATAAAATATTTTATACATTATATTTTATATAACTTATAATTTATAATACTTACATAAGTTTATATATAAAGGCTTCCCTTTTAAAATTTAGTACATTTATATATTTAATAAGGAAACTTTATATTACTACCTCGAATGGAAAAAAATCAGTGTAGGCAAACAGATCATTGGAATACAACAGAGTCCAGAAATACAGCACATATATATATGAATAACTGATTTTTTACAATGGTGCAAGGGTAATTCAGTGGAGAAAGGGGACTACAAAAAGGTGCATCCACTATGAAAAACAGTTTTTCAGTTTCTTATAAAATTACTTACCATAAAACCTAGCCATTCCACTTCTAGGTATTTATTTACCCAAGAAAAATGAAAATATATGTACAAAAGTATTTATAGCAGCTTTATATCCCCAAACCAGAAACAACCCAAATGTTTGTCTACAACGGGTAAATAAGCAAATTATGGCATGTTTATACAATGACATACTACTCAGTAAAAAACAAAAACAAAAATCCCTACTAATATAGAAAACAATGTAATGAATCTCAAAAACACTGTGCTGAGTGGAAGAAGACAATTATAGAAGACTATATATTGAATGATTCCATTTATATGAAACTTTGAGAGACAAAAAACTGTACTCTTTCTTTTTTTTTTTTCAGGTGTACAAAACAATGCAATAATTATACTTTTCACCCCTCGCAAAGTGACAACCCCCCTCCCCCAATCCACCGCCCGCCCTAATATCATACTTATCTATTACAATTCCATTGACTCCACTCCTCACACTGTACTCCACATCCTGTGACTATAATTATATTAAATTATGGTTGACATACAATGTTACTCAACTTCAGCTTCAGGTGTACAGTGCAGTGGTCAAGCTTCTACACCGTCCATGAAGTGGTCTCCTTAACAAGACATGTGTCCATCTGACACCCTACAAAATATTTACAACATTATTGATTATATTCCCCAAACTGTCTTTCATGTCCCTGTGACAATATTGTAGTTACCAATTTATGCTGTCTAATCCCTTCTCCTTCTCCCTCATCCTCACCCCCCTTCCATCTAGTAGCCATCAGTTGTTCCTCTATATCTCTGAGACTATTTCTGTTTACTTTGCTCATTTATTCAGTTCTTTAGATTCCATATATAAATGAGATCATATGGTATTTGTCTTTCTCCGGCTGACTTATTTCACTTAGCATAATGTTCTCTAGGTCCATCCATATTGTTGCAAATGGTTAAGATTTCATTCTTCTTTATAGCGGAGTAATACTCCATTGTATAAATGTACCACAGTTTCTTAATCCAGTCGTTTACTGATGGGCATTTCAGTTGTTTCCAAGTCTTGGCTATTGTAAATAGTGCTGCAATAAACATAGGGGTGCATATATTTTTTTGAATTAGCGTCCTGGGGTTCTCAGGATAGATACCTAAGAGTGGAATTGCTGGGTCATAAGGTAGTTCCATTTCCAGTTTTTTGAGATACCTCCATACTGATTTCCATAGTGGCTGCACCAATCTGCAATCCCACCAATAGAGCACCAGAGTTCCCTTTTCCCCACAAGCTCGCCAGCACTTGTTGTTTGTTGATTTATTGATGATAGCCATTCTGACCGGAAGAACTGTACTCTTAAAATGAGTGCACTTACGTTGATTTTTAAAAATCCAGAGGGCTGGCCAAGTGGCTCAGTTGGTTAAGAGCTCACTCAAGAGTTTCAGCTCTGAGCAACAGCGGTTCGATTCCCGGCCTGAGCTGAGTAGCTGCTGAGCTGCAACAGAGGGCAGGATGGCTCAGCTTAAAAAAATAAAAAAATAAATAAAATAAAATAAAATAAAAATCCATTCCATTCTCACCACACACACACACACACACACACACACACACACACACACACAAAGATTACTATGTGAGGTGATGAATGTATTAACTAACCACATTGTGGTAATCATTTTGCAATATATACATATACCAAATCATCACATTGTACACCTTAAACTACACAATGTTATATATCAATTATATCTCAAGAAAGTTGTGAAAAAATTTTAAAAAATAAATTCCTGTGACCAAAAAATCCATTCTGGTGTCATGTCAAATGGTCAAGTAGGGAGCTCTAGGAGTCAGTTCCTCCTCCACTGAAGCAAATATTGAGCTGGAAAATACAATTATAGGGCTGGCTGGGTGGCACAGTTGGTTAGAGCATGAGCTCTTAACAACAAGGTTCCGGGTTCAATTCCCAAAAGGGGTGGTGGGCTACGCGCTCCCCCCACCCCCGCAACTAGATTGAAAGCGGCAAATGGACTTGGAGCTGAGCTGCACCCTCCACAATTAAGATTGAAGGGCAACAACTTGACTTGGAGCTGATGGGTCCTGGAAAAACACAATGTTCCCTTCCCCAATTCCTCAATAAAATATTTTTTAAAAACCAAAAAAACAATTATAATCAACTATTTCAGAACTCTGGAAACTAACCAAACATTTATAACAACGAGGAGAGTGCCTGATGAGGGAGAGGCTGCTGATTGTTCGTAACCAGTGTGCATACACCGGCTACCTATTATTTCCCATTCCTCAGCCCCCACTGTGCCTGTGGGGGTAGCAGCCTGTGTTCTGGAAGTGGCTGGATTGGTGCCAAGGTGGGCAGTGGCAATCTTGTCTTTATAAATTTGGGTTTGTACATTTTGGTTAGCCTGGTGGCTCCGAGGGACTAGTGCAGACACTTGTCTTGGTTTTCCCCCCTTGGGTGACAGCTGCTTCTTGGAGGCATCTTTTGGAAGATTTTAGGGACTAGAACCTTTTATTTTGGCAGAAAAGGTGTGAATCTTTCCAGGTCACTGGCTGACTGCAGACGTAATAGCAGAGACTTTAGCGACAACATGTAATAACAAATATACAACTTAGGAAAATAGTTTGGAAAAGACACAAATGGATGGTTCCAACCCTCAACAAGAAAAATCAACAATCCCTAAGGAGTGAGAGAATCAGATTCTCTAGAGCTACCACATTATAAAATTCAGAATGTCCACTTCTTAACAAAAAATTACAAAGCATACAAAGAAACAGGAAAGTATGGCCCACTCATAGGAAAAAAAAGAATAATCATTCCTGAGGAAGCCAAGACATTGGAATTACTAGTCAAAGATATTAAGTCAACTACTTTACATATGCACAATGAGCTAAAGGAAAACATGGACAAAAAACTAAAAGAAATCAGGATAACAATATGAACAAAATGAGAATATCAATTAAGAGATAGAAATTATCAAAAGGAGCTAAACAGAAATGAAAAATACAATAACTGAAATAAAAATTCACTAGAGGGGTTTAACAGTCGATGTGAACAGGAAGAAACGATCAGCAAATTTGAAGATAAGGCAAATGAAAAAAATCAGTGTGAGAAGCAAAAAGAAAAAAGAATGAAAAAAAATGAGCAATGCCTGAGGGACTTGTGGGACACCATCAAAGAGTACCAATAAACACATTGTAGGAATTCTAGAAGGAGAAAAGAAAGGGGCAGAAAAAAATTTGAAGAAATAATGGATGAAAACTTCCCATATTTGATGAAAGACAAAAATAAACACACCCAAGAAACTAAATTCTAAGAAGGACAAACTCAAAGAGATCCATACAAAGACAAATTACATATAGTGAAATTGTCAAACCCAAAGACAAATACTGGAATCTTGAAAGCAACAAGACAAAAGTCACTTGCTGTGTACAAAGGATCCTCAATAAGATTAAAAGTTACTTTCTCATCAGAAACCACAGTGGCTAGAAGGCAATGAAATGACATACCTTAAGTCTTAAAAGGAAAATATTCTATCATCAAGAATTCTACATCCCATAAAACTATCCTTCAAAAATAATAGCGATATAAAGACATTTCCAGATAAACAAAAGCTGAGGGAGATCATTACTAGTAAATCTGCCCTATAAAGAATGATAAAAGGAGTCCTTCAGGCTGAAATGAAAGAACTAGACAGTGATGTAAAGTTAGAGGAAATAAACAACACTGGTAATGAGAACTACAATACTCAGGTAAATAAAAGCCAGTACAAACAACCCTTGTACATGGGCTTGAACTGCGTAGGTTCACTTACACATGAATTTTTTTTTCCCCCCAATAAATGCTGTTAGGCCACAAAATCAGTCTTAATAAATTAAAAGGTTGACATCATACAAAATAACTTTACTGATCATAGTGGAATGAAACTGGAAATTAATTACAAAAGGAAAACTAGAAAATTCACCAATATATGGATATTAAACAACAATGTTTTAAAACATCCAATGGATCAAGAAAGAAATAAGAGAAATTAGAAAACACCTTGAGGGCCGGCCGAGTGGCGCATTGGTTAAAGGCTGGCTTGGGACGCCAGAGGGCCCCGGTTCGGATCCCACATATGAGGGCCAGTGACACTGCCCTCTACAGCTAAGATGCTGAACAACAGCTCAA
>NW_017731457.1:881616-906804 GCF_001890085.2 Hipposideros armiger | reverse complement strand
GACTGAAGAGCAAAAGGACAGCAACTTGTCTGTTCCCCTTCCCCCAATTCCCCAGCGCTGTTCCCATCCCCCAATTCCCCAATAAAAAAAAATCTAAAAAAAAAAAGAAAAGAATACAACGTAGTTAAAAAAAGAGAAGACTAACAATAGAGAAAAATCAGTGAAACCAACAGTTGGTTCTTTGAAAAGATCAACAAAACTGACAATCTTTAGGTAGATTGACTAGGAAAAAAGAGAGAACTCAAATTATTAAAATTAGAAATGACAGTAGAGACATTACTACCAATTCTGCAGAAATATGTAAAAAGGGCTATCAGAGAATACTGTGAACAATTGTATGCCAACAAATTGGATAACCTAGATGAAATGGACAAGTTTCTAAAAACACAAAAACTAAAATTGACTCAAAAATAAATAAATAAAATCGCAACAGACCTATAACAAGGAAACAGATTGAAGCAGAAACCAGAAACCTCTGAACATAGAAAAATCTCAGGACCTTATAGCCAGCTTCACTGGTGAATTCTACCAAACATTTAAAGAAAAATTAACAGCAACCCTTTTTAAACTCTTCCAAGATAGTCAAGTGATGGGAACACCTACTAACTCATTCTGAGACCAGCATTACCCTTATATCAAGTCCAAAGACATTGCAAGAAAAGAAATCTACAAACAAATGTCCCTTATGAATATAATATAGATGCAAAAATCCTTAACAAAATATTAGCAAACTGAATTCAACAGCCTATTAAGGGATGATACCCTATGATCAAGTGGAATTTATCCTTGAATGCAAGGGTGTTTCAACATACAAAAATCAATCAATGCGGGGCTGCTGGTTAGCTCAGTTGGTTAGAGCAAGAACAGTGCTCATAATACCAAGATTAACAATTTAATTTGTACATGAGCCACTGAGTTGCAACGCCTACAACTAGATTGAAGACAACTGCCTGACTTGGAGCTGATGGGTCCTGGAAAAACGCCCTCCACAACTAGTTTGAGAAACAACTACTTGACTTGGTGCTGAAGGATCCTGGAAAAACACTCTGTTCCCCAATAAAATTTTTTTAAAATCTGAAAAACAAAATCAATCAATGTAATACACAGCAGGAACAGAAGGAAGAAAAAAATGACATGATTATCCTAATTGATAAAGAAAAATAATTTGACAAAATCCAACACCCTTTCATGATAAAAACACTCAGAAAAATAGGAATGAAAGAAAATTTCCTCAACATGATAAAGGTTATACATAAAAAATCCACAGCAAATATCACACTCATTTTTGAATGATTTTGAAAAGATGAAATTTTCCCCTAAGATACAAAACAAGGATGCTCACTTCTACCACTTCTATTCCACGTAGTACTGGAACCTCTAGCGTGAGCAATAGGCAAGAAAAAGAAATAAAAGGCATCAAAATTGGACAGGAAGAAATAAAATTATCTGTGACATGACGTTATATGTAGAAAGCCCTAAAGAACACGCACACACACACACACAACACCTGTTAGAGATAATAAATGAATTCAGTAAGGTCTCAGGATACAAAAATCAACACATAAAAATTAGTTGTATTTCTATACTAGCAATGAACACTATGGAAAGGAAATTTTTAAAAATTCCATTTACAATAGCATCAAAAGAACAAAATACTTAGTAATAAATTTAACCAAGGAGACAAAAGTTTGTACACTGAAAACTTCAAAACACTGCTGAAAGAAATTAAAGAAGACCTAAAGAAGTGGAAGTATACATCATGTTCATGGATTGGAAGAATTAACATTGTTAAGATGACAATATTGGGGGCGACTGGTTAGCTCAGTTGGTTAGAGTGCAGTGCTCATAACACCAATGTTGTCGGTTTGATCCCCACATGGGCCACTGAGATGTGCCCTCCACAACTAGATTGAAACAATTACCTGACTTGGAGTTCATGAGTCCTGGAAAAACACACTGTTCCCCAATTAAACAACAACAACAACAACAACAACAACAACAAACTTTAAAAAAGATGACAATATTACCCAAAGTGACAGATTCAACACAATCCTTATCAAAATTTCAACGGAGATTTTTGTAGAAATAGAAAAATCCATCCTAAAATTCATATGGAATATCAAAGGACCCCAAATAGTCAAAACAATCTTGAAAAAGAAGAACAAAGTTGGGGGATGCATACTTCCCAATTTCAAAACTTACTACAAAGTGTGGTACTGACAGAAAGAGACATACAGACCAATGGAACAGAATAGAAACCCTGGAAGTAAACCCTCATTATATATGGTCAATTGATATTTGAAAAGGGCACCAAGACCATTCAAAGAGAAAAGGACAGCCTTTTTGACAAATGGTACTGGGAAACTGGATATTCACATGCATAAGAATGAAATTAGACCTTTATCTTGCACCATATACAAAAATTAACTCAAAACAGATCAGCCTAAAATTAAGAGCTAAAGCTATAAAACTCAAAAACAGGGAAATATCTTCAGGACCTAAGATTTATCAATGGTTTCTTAAATATGATACCAAACACACTAGCAAATAAATTAAAAAATAGGTAAATGAGACTACATGGAAATTTTGTGAATCAAAGTACATGTTACTTCACTATTAACAGCAAAAAGAAAACACCATTTGAAATCTATATAATTAACTAACCATTGTCACCCCAATAAATTTTAATAAAAAATAAATGAGCATATACCAAAGGAAAAAAAAAAGAAAATGCACAAAAATGGGAGGAAATGCCGTATTTTGCCATGCATAATGCACACCCACTTTAAAAAACATGTATATATAAAGTACTATTTATGACAGTGCCAAGAAATGTTAAATACCGATGTATCAATTTAACAAGTGATCTACAGATCTTTCACGATGTGCACCCACAGTTTTGGCCCAAACTTTCAGGGAAAACAAATATTTTGTTTTAATTTTTTAATTCAAATTTTTATTTGTTTACATTTAGATACTTGTTTTTTGTATTATAAAGGAATTTTAGCATTTATATTTTTAAAAACATATTATGGTACAAGCAATTTTATGTAACAAATAATTACAAAACACAATAACAGATACAAGGTACAAGAAATTTTATGTACCGGTAACAAATTTACAATATTTACATATCATAGAAAGCCTAGTCGTAAGTTCAACAAAACAATGATCATATTCCAGGGTATTATTTTGCATACAGATATCGTTATTGATTTCTAGAGTTACACTTTTAACTCATAAGCATAAATAAAGAATTAAAAACATTTATATAGATACGTAAGTATTGGGTTGTCGGAAAAGTCATGACGTATTTTGTCTATGATTTTCAAAGGTCATTTATTTATAGAAAGAACAAAGATCAACCAATGATATATTGCCCGTTTTGTTCAATAATGTTTTGTCATCTTTCAGTGAGCTTCATAATTCCTCGTTCATAGAAGGACCTGTCTTTACTTGTGAAAAACTGAACAAGGTGCTGATTTACAGCTTTATCTGAATTGAATATTATACCATGCAAGGAGTTTTGAAGAGAGAGAAACAAGTGGAAGTTTGACGGCACAAGGTCAGCGAGCATTGTGGGTGTTCCAACACATCCCATCCAAGCTCCAATTTTTGACGGGTGATTAAACTTGTGTGTGGTCTTGCGTTGTTGCAATGGAACACAACTCCTTTATAATTAACAAGCTCTGGACGTTTCTGGATGATGGATTCATTCAAACTGCCCAATTGCTGACAGTACACATTTGAATTGATTGTTTGGTTCATTGGTAGGAGCTTGAAAAACACACCTTTAAAATTCCACCACATTGAGAGAGCGTAACCTTCCTCTAATGAATGTCTGCTTTTTTTTTTTTTTTTTGCTGAGCCATCCTGCTACCTGTTGGCAGCTCAGCGGCAGCTCAGCTCAGGCCGGGAATTGAACCACTGTTGCTTAGAGCTCAAACTCTTGAGGGAGCTCTTAACCAACTGAGCCATTCGGCCGTCCCCATGAATGTCTGCTTTTGATATCTTTTGAGGTGAATCATCACGTCGGGACCAAGGCCGTTTGCACACCACATTGTTGTAAACAATCCACTTCTCATCACCAGTTATCAGTCGCTTCAAAAAAGGATCATTTCCCTCACGTTTAATGAGCATATTGCAGATGATTATACGTGCCATCAAATGAACTTCTTTGAGTTCATGCAGAACCCAAATGTCGAGCTTGCTTACATATCCCAGCTTCTTCAGGTGGTCATGAACGCTTGGATGATGGATATTCAATGTTTCTGCAATCTCTCGTGTCGTGTAACACGGGTTTGACTCGGTCAATGCCTTTATTTTGTCATCATCCATCTTGGTGGGCCTCCCTGACCGAGGAGCGTCGTTGAGATCAAAATCACCAGCACGGAATTTCTTGAACCATTGATGGCACTGACGTTTTTGCAGAGCATTGTCACCATAAACTTTATGCAACTTTTCACAAGCACGTTCTTCCCTTTATGGAAGTGAAACAGTAAAATATTGCAAAAATGCAGAGTTTGGACTTCCATCTTCAACTTGTTGTAAAAATCTCCAAAACTCAACCAAATCGCTCAATTTTTTTTTTTAGAATGAAGCTAGAACTGTCAGCTGTCAAATGACATAGCAATAACTTAGATGCGAATGCCTCTAGTACTTCCAAAAATGAACTAGTGCCATCTGTTGCAAACATGCGTCATGACTTTTCCGACAACCCAATAGTACTATCCATGTATAATACACATCCTTATTTTTCCCTCACAAATTTGGGCAAAAAAGTGTGCATCATACATGGCAAAATATGGTATTTGCAATTCATGTGTCTTATAAGTGATTAATATCCCGAATAGGTAGATAGATAATTACTACTACTACACCTCGAAGACAAAAATGACAAACAATCCAGTTAAAAAATGGACCAAGGACTTGATTCCTTCCAAGATAGATATACAATGGCTGATAAAAACACCTGAAAAGATGCACAACTTCAATAGTCATTAGGGAAATGCAAATTGAAATAACCACAATGAGATCAAACTTCACATCCATTGAGATGGCTATTACTCAACACACACACACTAACAAGACAGAAAATAACGAGTGTTAGTGAGGATGTGAAGAAATTGGAACCCTTGGGAATTGCTGATGGGAATGTAACATGGTGCAGGTCCTATAGAAAGCCAGTCAAAGCTCGTCAGTGGTTCTTCAAAAACCTAAACATAGAAATATCATATGACCCAACAATGCCACTTCTAGGTATATATCCCTCCAAAAATGAAAACAGGGACTCAGATACTTGTACATGAATGTTCATAGCAGCATTACTCATAATAGTCAAAAGGTAGAAATCACCCAACAGATGAATGGAGAAACAAAATACAGAATATACATACAATGGAATATTATTCAGCCATAAAAAGGAATGAATTTCTGATATACGCTACATTGAAAACATGCTCAATAAAATAAACCAGTCACAAAAAGACAAATATTGTGATTCTACTTTTATTAGTATCTAGAACAGGGTAACTCATAGAGACAGAAAGTAGAATAAAGGTTATCAAGAACACAGGAAGACAGGAGAATGGGGAGTTATTGCTTAATGAGTGGAGTTATTGTTGGGCAATGACAAAGTTTTAGAAGTAGATAGTGGTGATGGTTACACAACATTGTGAATGTACTTAATACCATTGAGGTGTACACTTAAAAATTGTTTAAGTGGTAAACTTTTATATACATACATATATATATATGTATGTATGTATATATTTCCCCCCCCCTAAAATAAAACAAAGACAAAATCTATACCAAACTGAGACTTTCTCTTCAACCAGTTAGAAGGATTAAAAGAGCATGTTTTCATTATTTAGGTGAATGATGCTGTTTGGCTCAGGACCGGGAAGATTGGCGAGGTGAACTCCTAAGTTCACGCAAACGTAACATAAAACCAGAATACTTAGTTTATAATAATAGAATTGTCAGTAGGTCCAACTCAGCTTTTGTTCAAAGCTGTATGTAGATGGAAATCCCTACCTAGATAGGGATTTCCCCGCTAGTTGGCCAGGTGCCGGACACTGCAGCACGATTCAGTTGTTTCAGGGGTCCTTTTTCCTCACCTCCTCACCCGGGACTTAATTAAACCTCCGAAACACTCCTTTGGCCACGAGCTTCTGGGATTTCCAGGAACGCCCAAAACCAGCGTGCTCCCAGTCACCGATGAAGCTGATAGGGAGGTCGTTAGGAGCCTGCGGGAAGGGAAGGTCGCCAGGTGCTTGGCTGAGGAGGACTTCCGCCCCGCCTGGAAAAAAACGATGACCCGGGGCTGCAAGGGAAGTGACGAACGGGTTCTGCGCTGGGAGCCCAGGGAGTCCCAGGAGGTGGCCCCTTGCCGAGATGGGCAGCGGAAGAAGATGCCTCCGGATGGGAGAGCGCTGCCTACTTTGAGACAGAGCCCTAAAGGGCCCCTGAAATGTAAAGCCCGGGACAGCCCACTTAAACGAGGGAGATGCTAGAGCTAGAGATATAGAACTCTTGCTATGGGAAGAATATGTATCTGTATATGCACATACATACAATGTATATCTCCCTATCTCTGCTTCTATCTCTTTATCTATCTTGGTGTGTAGGAAGGAGGCTTTTCCTACCATTGATTTTATAACACCGAAGACATACGAAAAAAAAAGGTAACTTTGACCATGTAAAAATGAAACCAGTATAACAACAAAATAAAAAGATGTCACAGTCAAAAGGCAAACCAGGGAATATTTGTAACATAAACAAAAGGTGATTTTCTTTCATTTACAAAGCACTCATACAAGAGAATAAGGAAAAAAAAGCGTGGGATCTAATTGTGAAAATGCAAACGACATCTTGTTTGCAGAAACTTAAATGCAAATGGCTAATGAACATATGAAAAGATGACCAACTTTGTTCATAATTAATATACACATCAGAACTGCTAAAAAAAAATAATGCCACTTTCCACCGGAATTAACAGTGGTGCAGTCTTTTTGGAGGGTAAATTGGCAATGTGTATCAATATTTTGGATGCACAGATTCTTTGTGATAATTTGCTAAGAGTTTGCTTTAAAAATATATTCATAAAAACATGTAAGCAACAATGAAGCAAAAATAGAACAAACAACCTAAATGTATAGTCATTAGGGGACTGATAATAATATTCATAGCATGAGCTCATTTCTATACATTTTTTAGTTGTCTTCAATCTAGTTGTGGAGGATGCAGCTCCTTGGCCCATGTGGGAATCGAACCGACAACCTTGGTATTATGAGCCTGCATTCTAACCACCTGAGTTAACCCACTACCCCAATTTCTATACATTTTTAAAGGGTGGATATATGCCCACTATAGGCATAATTTTTTTTGGGGGGGGGAAGGTTGCCTTTGATTAGAAGTATTAGAAGGTTAAGAGTTCCTCCTATGTTATTTTATTTTTAAACATTTCATCCATTCTTTAATATTAAGTGCAAATCTAATTCCTTCTTGAAAAAAAGTTTCTGCTTTATCTTTGTCCTTCTCATACTATGTCATGGTGTTTACTTGAGTCTACCTTGTATTTGATTAATTTATTATATCTGCCTGGTTGAGATGGCTGTAGCCTAAAAATAAACAGCAGTAGTTAAGAATTCAGGCTAGGACACAGGCTGACTTAGATTAGAATCTGGATTTTGCTCTCTGTGTGTCTTTATCTAAGTAACTTAACCTTTCTGGACCTTTTTAGCATATGGGGAGGCTCTAAGCACCTACCACAGGGGTTTGTTGTCAGCACACAATGAGATAATCTATGTGTTAAGCACAGCGTTTGGCACTGAAGGAATGCTCAATAAATGTTAGCCATTATTATACATTCCTGGAGGACAGAGCCAGTTTCTCAGACTTTTCAGAATTTAATATATCTCAGATTCTTTCCTGTTGCTCTTCACTTCCCCCAGTATCCAGGAGCCAATCTGAGTTCACTTAGGATTGGAAAGCACAGTTTGCTGGAATGAGTGAAGTCAAAGGCCCCAGGTACAACTCAGAGC
The DNA here is from genome assembly GCF_001890085.2 of Hipposideros armiger. Taxonomy (NCBI): domain Eukaryota; kingdom Metazoa; phylum Chordata; class Mammalia; order Chiroptera; family Hipposideridae; genus Hipposideros; species Hipposideros armiger. The sequence continues at coordinate 898,759 of NW_017731457.1, read as the reverse complement.
CTGGCCAGCCCCCTACCTAGGTTCAGGAGGAAGGGAGAGGATGATTGAACACTTTCCCACTGCTGAAAACAAAAATTAAAAGCACTTGAGCCACTGATGGTGGGCAAAATCACATTTGAACAGCATCATCGTTATTGACTTCTTTCCCCCCCTCTAATCCATTGTTCTACATTCCCTTTATTCTTAGATGAAAACTTTCCCAAGTGTATCTACCTTGATTATAATAAACACAAGGTCTTGAAGGGAGTTAAAAGGGTTCCTATGATTCACCAGAAAAAGAGGAAAAGCTTGGTAAATATGTAAAGATAAAGAATCAAGAAACCACACATGAAGTTAATATTGGAAATAAAGGGAGAAAATAAATTTTAAAGAGAAATTTTTAAATGAGCAAGGTATTTCTTTAGTTAGAAAAGAAACATAGACATTTTGTTCATAAGATATTTGTAAATAAAATTTTGAATGCTAATTTATTAACATTTAATATTTATATAACAATTAAGAGTTTATAAAATATTTTCATTTACATATCATCTGATCCCCCAAGTCCCTGAGGGAGGCTGAGAAAATACTATAAAGATTTTACTTTTTAAAAATTAAGTTAGGGCCGGCCAAGTGGCGCGATGGTTAAGAGCTGGCTTGGGACGCCAGAGGGCTCCGGTTCAGATTCCACATATGAGGGCCAGTGACACTGCCCTCCATAGCTAAGATGCTGAGCAACAGCTCGACTGGAGCTGGGCTGCCGTGAGTCGCCAGCGACGGCGTAGGCTGCAGCCCCTGTGGCAGTGGGTTGCCATGGGCTACCGTGTGTAGCCTGCAGCCGCAGTGACAAGCCGTCCAGAAGCCAGTGACTGATCTGCTTCGCCTGGGGAAGAGCGCAATGATGGTGCCAAATTGGGCCAGTGAAGCAACGTCCTCCACAACTAGACTGAAGAACGCCCCCCTCAATTCCCCAATTAAAAAAATAATCTTAAAAAAAAAATTAAGTGATACAACAATTATAGCAATAGTAACATAATATTAAATAGATGATAACATTCATCTAAATCCGATAAAAATGTTTATCTTGTGTCACATAAATACTGGGTTTACTGCATAGGGCAGTTGTTTGTACAAAAGGCATAGCAAGAGCTGTAAGTCTATGTAGATCACATCTACATTATTAATTATTATGAATAAATTATAACTTGGATTTAGTTTTTTCCCCACCTTTGGAAGAGTTCTGTGAAAGGTCATTTATCCAGGATTCTAAATATCTGAATAGTAAATGATCCAAACAAAAAACTATTCAAAAACAGTGTTTTATAATCAGTTAAAAAAGCACCTTGTAATAACAAAGGTGTTACCTCCTAGAGTATAGACACCATCCAACAGCTAAAGATGTCATTGAGGCCTTACCCATTTAACGGGGACTGTGCATTCAAATCCTAACTGGGAACACTGATCTCAAAGATCAAACGGCTATCTTACAAAGAATACATATTTTATATTCCACTCTCTCTATACACTGTACTATATATACTGTAAAGAAAAACCAAGAAATTGGACCCAGAAGATATTGGGCCTGTGACAAGCAATTATGGGAAAAAAAGATCTCTATTTAGTATTCATCGAAAGACTGGATGTGTTGCAAAAAAGTAATTGTCAAGAGTATCTCAACTTTTGCTAGAAATATGGTTTGGGACAATTTAAAATATATGACAAGGTGACAAAATGATTATTCAGTTTGGATTTGGAAGAGCGTCTTTAAAGATTTTTTAAATTTTTTTATTTTTTTTTATTGGGGAATTGGGGGATGGGAACAATGCTGGGGAATTGGGGGAAGGGGAACAGACAAGTTGCTGTCCTTTTGCTCCTCAGTCTAGTTGTGGAGGATGCCGCCCCACTGGCCCAAGTTGGCACCATCATTGCGCTCTTCCTGGGGGAGGCAGATCAGTTGCCGGCTTCTGGACAGCTGCTCACTGCGGCTGCTGGCTGTTCACGCTGGCTGCTGGCTACACACGGTAGCCCATGGCAACCCACTGCAGCAGGGGCTGCAGCCTACGCCGTCGCCGGCGACTCACGGCAGCCCAGCTCCAGTTTGAGCTGTTGTTCAGCATCTTAGCTGTGGAGGGCAGTGTCACTGGCCCTCATATGTGGGATCCGAACCCTCTGGCGTCCCAAGCCAGCTCTTAACCATCGTGCCACTCGGCCGGCACGGAAGAGTGTCTTTAAAAAGAGCACTAAATGGGGCCAGCCGAGTGGTGCATTGGTTAAGAGTTGGCTTGGGGGCCAGCTGAGTGGCACGTTGGTTAACAGCTGGCTTGGGACCCCAGCTCTGAGAAGCAGGACCCTGGTTCAGATCCCATATGCAGGCCAGAGATGCTGCGCCCTCTATAGCTAAGACGGTGAACAACAGCTCGACCTAGAGCTGGGCTACCATGAGTTGCCGGTGACAGCGTAGGCTGCAGTGGGGCTGACCGGCAGCAGGCATGTGCTTTCGTGAGCTGCCGTGAGACACCGTGAGCAGCCATCCAATGGCTGGCGAGCGACTACCTCACCTGGGAAGAGCACAATGATAATACCAACATGTGCCAGTGAGGTGACGTCCTCCACAACTAGACTGAAGAACAAAAGGACAGCAACTTGTCTGTTCCCCTTCCCCGATTCCTCAATAAAATCTTTAAAAAAAAAAAAGAGCACTAAATGATCTTAATAACAATGACCTTGACCAACTGATGTATGTGTGGCTCTGTCAGCACAGGTGGTCAGCGGGTCACATGATAGCGGAGAAGGCCTACTCCTGATACCAAGAATTAAGAACCTAAGGAGAAGGTGATTATTCTTCAGGACTGGTGAAGACATTCAAATATCACCAGATTACTTGCTATTTAAAAGCAGTCAACAAGGCTGTAAGCTTAGTCTATGTAAAGATGCATTTGAGTTGGTGGAAGAGCTCACACTTGGTTTAGATCTATCTCTAGCCTGGCATAGGCCCATTTGACTTGGTTTCTGTCTTCCAAATATACAATAGAAAGGAGGTGTCATATTATATGAACACTCATCTGCAGGATTGCATACACTAGGTTAAACATCAACAAGAGAAATATTTGACATAATTAATGTGCAAGATTCTGCCAACTGTTGGCCTCTGCTTTTATGTCTTAAGTGAGAGTGATAAAGAGCTGCAAATTTGCTTTTTCTGTAATCTCAGTCTTGGTACACACATCTTAAATGTGATTCTAAACAAAGTAGATTGAGTGTAATTGAAACAAAGGAGGATTCCATACTATACAATTCCTAAACACAAATCAATGATTTTATTTTTTTCTTTCATCTGTTGCTCAACCCAAAAGACATCAGTTCAATCCTGTGTGGGAAAAACAATTGGCTTTGCTGAAAGATGGTTTCCAAAGTGGCTTATAATTATGATCACAATTAACAAAGCATCTGTATCAATGAGGTAAGGGAGAAATTGGCTAATGAATACCAACAAGTGTACCAATAATGGCCAAGGTAGTGAGTCAGGCCTTAGGGAAGACTGAAAAAGCATGACATTTATGACTGTAGACATAAATTTGAGGGTTACACCCGTTAATAGCAGTACACTGAGAAAAAGGCTTGGCCTCCACATGCGTTCAAACCACACACCGTTCCATATACTGATCATTGTCCCAAAAGGTCCAGCTTTCTGTCTAGCGGTAATTCAAAGCCAGCTGAAATTTTAGGAACTGTTTTAGGATTTAACAGTTTTAGGAACTGCTTCAACATTAAAGAAGTTCGAGTTGTTCATGAAGCAGCAAAATTCCACTCTGACGCACTAAACAAATTCACAGAAGCAGAGGACTATCACCCAAATTTTTAATGATGACACAGGTAATCATGACTAAATGAACTTTTGTCCTTAACAACTCACTTTCTAACACCCTCTCAATGCTTTGCCCAGCGTCTCCACGCTGTAGACACTCCCGCCCATTAGTCACTTAGTAGCAGTCTCTGTTATCAGATGACTGTCTGGGTATCACAGTGCTTGTGTTCAAGTAATCCTTTTTTTACTTAATAATGGCCCCAAAGCCCAAGAGGAGTGATGCTGGCAATTTGAATATGCCAAAGAGAAGCCGTAAAGTGCTTCCTTTAAGTGAAAAGGTGAAAATTCTTGACTTAATAAGGGAAGAAAAAAAATCCTATGCTGAAGTTGCTAAGATCTACAGTAAGAACGAATCTTCTATCCGTGAAATTGTGAAGAAGGAAAAGGAAATTCGTGCTAGTTTTGCTGTGGCACCTCAAACTGCAAAAGTGACGGCCACGGTGCGTGATAAGTGCTTAGTTAAGATGGAAAAGGCATTAAGTTTGTGGGTGGAAGACATGAACAGAAAACATGTTCCGGTTGACGGCACGGTGTTGCGCCAGAAAGCACTGAGCCTGTATGAAGACTTCAGCAAGGGATCCTCCGAAAGGAATGACACCAAGCCATTTACTGCAAGTAAGGGATGGTTACACAGATTCAGGAATAGGTTTGGACTGAGAAATGTAAAAATTACTGCAGAGGCTGCATCTGCTGATGAAGAAGCTGCTGTCACATTTCCGGCAGAATTGAAGTTGAATAAGGAGGGTATGTATGCATAGGAAAAAACAGTATATATAGTATTTGGTACTATCTGTGATTTTAGGTATCCACTGGGGGTCTTGAAACATATTTCCCGCGGATAAGGGGGGACTACTATACATCAAAAGACTGGCTGTTTGGAAAGTTTTCTTGCCAGCAACAAAGGCTGGAAAAGGCGATGTGGTCGCCACCTACCGAGGAGGAGGGGGAGGGGGAAGTTGGCCGCCCCGGCTGTAATCTCCGGTGGGGAGGAAAAAAATCACAAACTCACTCGATCTTGTGCTTTACATAAACATTTAAAATCTCTGGGCTCGAGTTTTTTTAAACTTTTGAGTTTAACTTAGGTGAACAGTAATGTTTCATCGTTTTTCAAAATTCATGAGCTAATGAAAGTTGAGAAGCAAAAAATAATAGGGGTGGATGGATTTGAACAAAATTGCTTAGCGGTTGATAGAACAAAACGGGCTACAAATCAGGTTTTCTGCTCCCACTCCATGGTTTTTCCTCGACTTTTTTTCTAAATGTCGAGTGTGAGCAAAACCTCAGGAGGGTAAATAAAAATATGAATGTCCTCCCCTCCCTCGTCCAAAGTTGGGGGCAACAGTCTCTTTAGAGGCAAGCTTTCTAAACAGGAGTTCTTTGTGTCCCGGAGGGTGGTGCAGGGCAGAGGAAATCCCTTGGCGGAGCACGGAGGCCGGTAGGCCGACTGACCGGCCGGCCTGGGGTTCCCTGGACTTTGTCATGTTCCGGCCTCGCAATATGCAGGGAATCTCGGGTGCAAGAGTAAGTGCGAGCCTTGGACGGCGGCTGAGGCCGGCTAGACCGCCACCGGCCTAGATTTTCACCCCTGCGCCCCAGTTCCCCTCCCCCACCCGGGCAGCCGCGCAGGCCCCAGGTGCAGCCATGTTCTCGATCCCACCACCCGCGCCTCCATTGACAGTCCTTGCCCGAGAGGGCCGGGCGCCGCGCTCTCCGCGTCCCCCCGGCTTGGGGGTTCGTCGGCGCAACGCTTCCTGGGAGTCGTAGTCCACCGCCCCCGCCATCACGTTGATTGGGACGAAACAGAAACTACAACTCCCGCTGGGCGGCGCTGCCGGTGCGCAAGCGCAGCAAGTCTTCGAGGGACAAAAAAAAAAAAAAAGAAAAAAAAAAGGAGGAGGAGGAGGGTGAGAGAGAAGCTCGGAGAGCAGAGAAAAGGGGCCACCGAGCGCCCCCCCGCCTCCCCGCACGCACTCTCTAGCCGTGGCCGCCCGCCTGCCTCGGTTACCCCGGCCTCTCCCTCGGTCCCCTGTGATTGGATCTAGGCGCTGAGCGAGGCCCTTCCAGGGCGGCCATGCGGCGGTGACAGAAGCTCGGCCGAGACGCACGGGCCCCTCGCCCTCTCACCTCCTGCCCGCTAATCGGCTCGCCTCAGCCCGAGGCCGCTTCACCGCGGCCGCAGCTCACGCACGGCCCACACTCGCTTCTCTTCGGCACCCCCGATCCCGGCGCTGCCTGGAGGCGGCTGCACTCGGGTGAGTCCCTGTCGCCTCATTCCCCTGTCCCCCGCCCCAGTTGCCATCGCGAGCAGGGCCTTTATTTGAGACCCCCCACTCCGGGGCCTACACGGACAGGAGTTTGGGGACTGTTGGCGGCCGGGTTGGGCACCCCAGCCCCCCCACCCCGGGCCGCCGGCGTTGGGGGTGGGGCAGGCGCAGATGTGGTCGCGGGGGACGACAGTTGCACGCGCGCGCCTGGGTACGCATGGGGGAGGGGCGCGCGCGCCTGCGCCGCGTGTGTGGGGGGGGTTCTCACGCGTGAGGCCCGCGCGCGAGCGAGCTTGTGGCTGCGCATACCCGGTCGCTGATTGGCCGGCTCGGGTGGTGCGGGTGCGCGCGCGGTGCCAGGCCCGAACGGTGGGGTCGCGCTCAGCCTGGTGTCTCTGGGGCTCGTGGGCCCAGACAGCAGACGTTCTGGATTGGCCGGCGGGCGACGGGGGCGGTGCCGCGCAGCTTGGTAACTGCGGTCGGCAGGCAGGCGGGCGGGCTGGGGAGCGTGGCCCCTCCCCGTCCCCAGCCCTTCCCTTCCCAGCCTGCGCCCAGGTGGAGCCCCGAGTGGGCTTTGTCCCGGCCGGCGGGCGCGCCTGCCCCGCTGTGCCTGTTATTTGGGGGAAATACACACAATGACCGGAAGGAAAATCTCAGCCTTCAGGCCACGAAAATAAGCCATCTGGATTGGGCCAGCACCCAGTCGGCGTTTCAGGGGAGGAAGAAGACAAAAAACTGTCCTCTTTCCCCTTCCTCCCCCCTTTACTTTTGCTTATCCAAGTTTTGCATTTATTAAAGCGAGGTTTTTTTGTTTTTTGTTTTTTAGTGTTATGGTTTTGCGCTAATTTGCGGCTGAGAGTGTTCAGATGTCGGGTCCTGTTCAAGTAGTGCTCACTCCTGCGAATGCGGGGGCCCCGTGCAGACTTCTCACCCTCTGCATTCAACTTTGCTGCAGACAATGGCTTGATAGGCCACAGTGCCTGAGAGTAGTCTCTGGGTGTTGAGGAAACAAAAAGGGGAAGTTAGTTTGCAGATGAGAATGTGCATTAGAGTGCCCTGAGGAGGCAGGGTATTTTCCCCAGGCCAAGGCCTATGATATGAGATAACTGATTTTATTTCCTAATACAGTAGACCCCCTCCTTATCCGCGGTTTCGCTTCCTGCAGTTCTAGTTGAGGTCAGAAAATACTAGATGGGAAATTCCAGAAATAAACAATTCATAAGTTTTAAATTTCTCGCGCCGTTCTGAGTAGCGTGATGAGGTCCTGCTCTGTCCCGCCTGGGACGTGAATCATCCCTTTGTCCAGCTTATCCACGCTGTATACACTACCAGCTGCTCGTCACTTAGTAGCCTTCTCGGTTTTGGTATTGCAGTGCTTGTGTTCAAGTAACACTTAATTTTCTTTAAGAATGGCCCCAAAGCGCAAGAATAGTGATGTTGGCAATTCATATATGCCAAAGAGAAGCCGTAAAGTGCTTCCTTTAAGTGAAAAGGTGAAAATTCTTGACTTAATAAGGGAAGAAAAAAAATCCTATGCTGAAGTTGCTAAGATCTACGGTAAGAACGAATCTTCTATCCGTGAAATTGTAAAGAAGGAAAAGGAAATTCGTGCTAGTTTTGCTGTGGCACCTCAAACTGCAAAAGTGACGGCCACGGTGCGTGATAAGTGCTTAGTTGAGATGGAAAAGGCATTAAGTTTGTGGGTGGAAGACATGAACAGAAAACGTGTTCCGGTTGACGGCAGCATGTTGCGCCAGAAAGCACTGAGCCTGTATGAAGACTTCAGCAAGGGATCCTCTGAAAGGAATGACACCAAGCCGTTTACTGCAAGTAAGGGATGGTTACACAGATTCAGGAATAGGTTTGGACTGAGAAATGTAAAAATTACTGCAGAGGCTGCATCTGCTGATGAAGAAGCTGCTGTCACATTTCCGGCAGAGTTGAAGTTGATTAAGGAGGAAGGTATGTATGTATGTATAGGAAAAACCAGTATACATAGGGTCAATACTATCCAAGGTTTCAGGCAGCCACTGGGGGTCTTGGAATGTATCCTCTGTGGCTAAGAGGGGGAATACTGTACATATTTTTGCTTTGTCCATTCTTAAGCTACTGTGGTCTGCTGCCTTGTGCTTTTCTTTGGCTTGCTTCTTGGTTGGCATTTCGGCTCACATCTGTGGGCTGGGATGACTTTTTCTTTTCAGGCTTATATGTGTATTTGCAATCACTTATTTAAAGCTTTCTCTTATATTGTTTGGTCAGAATTTGCTGTTTCTTCTTACATTATCCCAGCCAACTTGTTTGCCCCTCCTAGGAGGGCATCTTTATTTCCTCTAGGAGTGGGTTTGGTTCTGCCTTGTTGTACACATATCTAGCCTAGTCACTAGGTATTAAACTCCTTAATCATAAAAGATTAAGAGCCTTTTCTGCCATTGTTTTCCCCCTTCCAGTCTACAGCTGTCAAAGTGCTTTTCATATAGGAATAACAGCTAACATTTGAATATTTCTTATGTGCCTGGCATTGCTCCTAAGCCCTTAACATATGTTTTCTTGTTTAATCTCCAGAACAATACTGTGATTCCGTTTTATAGATGAGGAACAAGCCTAGAGAAGCTGGATAATTTACTCTTGAATTACCCATCAAGTAAACCTTGACTCCAAGATTTGAATCTGGGCAATGTGATTCTTAACCCCTAAGCCAGTGGTTCTCAAACTAGCGAGCATCAACATCCCCTGGAAGGTTTGTTAAAACACAATTGCTAGGCCCCACCCCAGAGCTGATTCTGCAGGGCCCCATCATTTGTATTTCTAACTAGTTACATGGTGGTGCTGAAGCTTGAGAACCAGTCACCATGGTGCAAATTAAATTTTAAGTGAGGAAAATTTATTATAGATATTTGCTTTTCATTACTTTAAAACTAGATTATTTTTTAAAAAAGATTTTAGTGGGGAATTGGGGGAGGGGAACAGCGTTGGGGAATTTGGGAAGGGGAACAGACAAGTTGCTGTCCTTTTGTTCTTCAGTCTAGTTGTGGAGGACGTCGCTTCACTGGCCCATGTTGGTATTATCATTGCGCTTTTCCCGGGTGAGGCAATCGGTCGCCGGCCACTGGATGGCGGCTCATGGAAGCTCACGAAAGCTCATGTTAGCTGCCTGCCACTCATGGCAGCCCAGCTCCAGGTCGAGCTGTTGTTCACTATCTTAGCTGTAGAGGGCGCAGCATCACTGGCCCTCATGTGGGATCTGAACTGCCGCCCTGATGCTCAGAGCCGGCATCCCAAGCCAACTTTTAACCAATGCGCCACATGGCCGGCCCCAAAAACTAGATCTTAAAGAACTAAAACTAATTCAAACTGTTCACTGTACATTGCTTGGAAAACTGATTGAGAGTTGTTTTATTAGCCATGATTACAAAATTAAAACTTTAAAAACAAAAAAGTCTCCAGTTTAAAAAAGAGCTGTGGGTTTTTAAGAATAAAATTAGGAATCTAATAATCTTGGCCTTTTTTCCCCTCACTCATTCATTTATTAATACATTCACGACACAGGCATTTATCTCCTTCCAGAGATGACTAAAGCATCCCATCCCACCTCTGAGTATAAAGTTTAGGAACCCGGAACAGGTGAGGTGATAACGCCTGAGCTTGGCACTGAGATAGGTTGGGCCAGGTGGGAGCTGGCAGAACAGCCAGAGCCTCAACTCTCTCCCCCTCTCCACTTTCCCCAGCCCTTTGCACTTCCAATGATTTGGCTTACTTTTAAGACTACTACAGAGACTTTGTCATTAAAATGTAGGCTTTGCGTTCTTTTTCTGGGGCACAAGTCTTCTTAAGAAAGACTTTTAGTTTTTCTTAATTGTAATGGATTTCTTAATAAATTAGGTAGGAATGGGATTAATTTACAATTCCATTCTGTCATTTTTGATGATCTATAGACTGATGATGTGTTCCAAAACATAAAATACAAAAGATAAGGCCCCTAATCTAGGTCGTTATTATCTATAGGAGGAATAAATAAAACACTAAAAACTTACTAACCACTGAACCTTTGCTGTTATTACTGACGACTAGCCTATGTGCATTGCATCCCACCTAATTCAGTTCTACCGTAGTTTCATTCTTCATTGAAACTTAGTTTTTAAATACTGCAATCCTCTTCTGAACGGTTGTGGTTATGATTAACATGAAATTGTTTTAACCTTTGGGTTAGACAGATGATAAGTGATTTTTATGTCTGTCTAGGGGAAAGCATTTTTTGAAGAGTGGTTTAAGAAGTAATACTGAGGATGTTATTTACTTTTCCGAAATGTGTTAGAGGCAATTTACCTGAAAGATAATCGTTGTTGTTTTTTTTGTTTTGTTTTGTTTTAAGCTGAGCCATCCTGCCACCTGTTGGCAGTTCAGCAGCTGCTCAGCTCGGGCCGGGACTCGAACTGCTGTTGCTCAGAGCTCAAACTCTTGAGTGAGCTCTTAACCAACTGATCCACTCGGCCGGCCTGAAAGATAATTGTTAAGAATTTTATTAATAGCAGTCTACTAAAGATCATTCATAGCATTTTGCTTCAAAAGCTGTGTGCATTTATTTGGGTTAACCTTATTCATTGTTACTAATTGAAAGAAAGTGGAAAATGCAATTTATCAGTTCATGGTAATTATAGAGTTGAGATTTACTCTAATCAATGGGCTTAAAATGGCAGCATAGCAATATGAAGAATAATATTTGATTAACTAACGTATAGCCAAGGCTTCCTGCCTGGGGGAATAAAATTAAGAATCAGTATTTGAAAGGATGTATGTATACTGGAATAATTATGGATAAATCAGAAGTGTTGAGGGTATTATCTTGATGTTCTTCATTTTCCCTTTTTTCCTCTTTCTGTCTTTCCCATTTTCCTTTTGTCCTTTACTGGAACTTGCATGACTGCAGTTTTCCTTTTTTTGGTTTTGTTTTTCTTTTTTTCCTCTTGGTTTCTACAATTCTAGTTTTAGTATTCCATGCTTGTTTCTGGCAGTACTGCTGTGCTGTTTCCCACTTTGTTCTAGTGGGAAAGGAAGAGAGAGTTCAGTGTAATCATGGATTGTCAGTTGATGGAGGATTTAGTTGTAACTTGATTAAATGCTACAGAGGATTTTTAAAGAATTAGTTTATTTAAAAAGTGTAATAAGAGTCAAAATGAAATTATAATTGAGAGATGGAGTATCGCTTAGTAGATGTAGACACAGGTTCTGAAATCAGACTGCCTGGATTCAAATCCTGACTCTTGCCACTTCCTGGTTGTGTTACCTTGAGCAATTCGCTTCTTATCTTTGTGTCTCAGTTTCCCTATTTAAAATAAAGTGGGATGATGATAATAGAACCTGTTTCTGTTTTATAGTTGTTGTGAAGATAGAATGAGTTAAAGTGCTTAGGATGGTAGGTGGTGTACAGTAAGCATTCAGTAAATATTAGCCATAAAAATACTATTTTTAACACTTTTGAGAAATTGAATTTCTAAGGAAATAAAAATTTTACTAGTAATACTGACTATAAGGTTTATCTCCAGAGATTCTGCAGACAATAAAGTCTGAAGGCAAGGACTTATTCGTCCTGAGATTTCCCTCTTGTGACTGTTAAATTCTTTTTGCTTTTGTAGTATGGCAAGGGAAATGTTTTTTTCCCCCCTTAAAAAGTACCGTGTATGATTATATTATGGTATAATTGTAGAAGCAGAGAGTAGTGAAGAGTTTGGTCCTATTTAGGGTATCTGGTTAAAATGAGCCCTGGTTAGTAGACAGAACCTATACATTTCTAATATTGGATTGTTGGAAAAGTCATGACACATTTTTGCAATGAAAAACAGAAAAAATTTGTCATGACTTTTCCAACAACCCAATATTATGGAGACTGATGTCTACCTTGCTAATAGTGAATTTATAATTGAAATAACCTCTGGAACTGGTTAGCCAGCAGATAAATTAATCTATTTCTATCTTCAACTACAGTAAGCCCCCAACTTACGAACATTTGAGTTGCAAACTTTCACAGATACGAATGGACCTGCAAACTTTCACAGATACGAATGGACCTCACATTACAAACATTCGTAGATGTGAACACATCGCAGAAGTAGCTCACATGTCTGCAGGACATTGTCACAGTTGTGCTGCTGTGTGCTTATTGTACAGCGCGATGGTATATAGTAGTACAGTGCTCAGTCAGAACCCAAGATGTCCGGAAGCAAGAGGAAAAGCAGTGGTGATGTGGAGGGGACTGTTAGGAAGCGCAAAGCAATAACCATGGAAACAAAAGTGAAAATAATTGAGAGATTGGACCGAGGCAAAAAGATGGTAGATGTCGCTCGTTCTTATAACATGAATCGTTCAACCATTGGCTTTACATTTTATATTTGTGTCAAAAGTGTATCAGACTCACTTTGTCGGACTTAGGAACAAATCCGACTTATGAACGTTCTCCCAGAACGGAACTAGTTCGTAAGTCGGGGACTTACTATATTGTAAGGTTTAACGATAGTGCCTTCTTCCCCCACTGGGGATGTTGATATATTTGAGACAGAAACTAGTAAAGGAGTTGAAGGCAAGTTGTAATTTCTTTGCTTTTATAGGGCAATTAAAGGAGCTAAGAAAAGCTTAGCTATCTTATTTGTGGCCAGCCCCACTCAGATGTTTTTACTAGAAATTGGCAGTTCAGCTGATGAAAACTGAGAAAAACATTGCTTCTGTATTGTTATAATTTGTTATATTTAGATAAAGCTCTTACTATTGACTACAACATAAATGTGAATAGACTTTTGTCTGGATTGGGTTTTCAGACCAAAATTGGTTTAAAGAAAATGAGGTATTGGAACTGAACTAAAGTTAATAAATGGTCTTGGCCTCAGACTTTAAAACACTTGGGTTACATTATTTTAGTTGTGAAATAATTTTACAAAGGAGGATGACAGCATGTATTATGCCTACTTTATACATGAGGAAAGAACAGAGAAACTGATTCTAGAACCTGACCCAATTAGTTTAATTTGGCTAAAGGGGTAAAAGGAGATCCATTAGCTCCACTTTGTCCTTTTTTTCTTTCCTTTTCTAGTTTGCCATTTTAAGCATCTCTTAATTCAGTGAGTGGCATTAATTACATTCAGTGTTGTTAAAACCATCACCGCTACTAAAATCTCATCACCCCAAATAGAAACTCACTACCCATTAAGCAATAACTCTCCACTCCTCCCTCCCCCAGTCCCTGGTAACCTCTAGTCTATTTTCTGTCTTTATGAATTTGTCTATTCTAGATATTTCATGTACGTGAATCATACAGTATTTGTCATTTTGTGTCTGGCTTATTTCACTTAGTATATTGTTTTCAGGGTTCATCTGTGTTTTAACATATATTGGAACTTCATTCCTTTTTATGACTGAATAGGGTTTCTTTGTATGATATACCACATTTTATTTATTCATCTGTTGGTGGACATTTAGGTTGTTTTTATCTTTTGGCTGTTACGAATATTGCAGCTTTGAACATTGGTGTACAGTATATTTTGAATCCTTATTTTCAGATCTTTTGTGTGTATACTTAGGAGTGGAATTGCTGGGGTCGTTGTTTTTTTCTTTTTAATGCTTTCCTTGGGGCAGAAGAAATCTCTCAATAGTATAGAAAATCCATGTAAAATGAGTTTGTCCTTTTGTGAAGATTAAATTTGTGTCTGCCATTTCTACCATGAATACTTATTTCTTTAAAGAGGTTCTTTATAGTGATTTAAAAAAAATTGTGATAAAATATACATAACATAAAACTTACCATTTTAATAATTTTAAGTGTACAGTTCAGTGACATTAAGTGCATTCACAATGTTGTACAACCATCACACCATCCATCTTCAAAACTTCATCTTCTTAAACTGAAACTGCCCATTAAACAATAATCTCCACTCCCCCTTCCACCCGGTCCCTGGCACCCACCACTCTACTTTCTGTGTCTCTATGAATTTGACTATTTTAGGTACTCATGTAAGTGGAATTATACGGTATTTGTTCTTTTTGTGATGTTTTTTCACTTAGCATAATGTCCTTAAGGTTCATCCATGTTGTAGGATGTGTCAGAATTTCCTTTTTAATCCTCAGAGTGATTTTTTTTGAAGATTTTGTTTTTATAGTATGGCAAAAGAAATAACTTTTTAAAAAACTACTGTATAAGATTATATTAGGGACTGGCCAAGTGGCTCAATTGGTTAAGAGCGCGAGCTCTGAGCAACAGGGTCACCTGTTCGATTTCCACATGAGTCAGTGATGCTGCGCTTGAGCTGAGCTGCTGCTGAGCTGGTGAGCTGGTGAGAGCGCGTGCTCTTAGCAGCAAGGTTGCCGGTTCGACACCTGCATGGGATGGTGGGCTGTCCCCCGCAACCCCCCGCAACTACGATTGAACATGGCACCTTGAGCTGAGCAGCCGTGAGCTGCTGATGGGAGGCTGGATGACGACTAGACTTGGAGCTGAGCTAGCTGCGCCCTCCACAACTAAGAATGAAGGACAACAACTTGGTTGTTCCCCTTCCCCAATTCTCCAATAAAATCTTAAAAAAAAAAAAAAGATTATAATTGTAGAAGCGGAGAATAGTGAAGAGTTGGTTAAAATGAGCCCTGGTTAGACAGAGCCTGTGAAGACTTCTGATTGTATAGGTCCAGTATTTTTGAGAATTACTGTGTGTTTTGATTGTATTAACATACATGGTCCTTAGAGATAGTATTTTTTATAGTAAGTTAAAAATGGCTTTGTGATTATGTATTTTTGTTGTGTTGATTGCTTTTGTAAAGCTTTTAGAATAATTTTTTAGGGTATGTGTAAAACAGTGGGGTAGTTACTTTATCCAACTAGATACTCACTTTTTGAGTTATTTATTTCATAATTTTTTCCTTTTTTGTAGTTGTAAGTGTATGAAAAATAGCAAAATTGAGTGTTTGAGCTATTTTTCACTATCCATCTTTTATACTTTAATCTTTGGAAAAGAAGATCTTTTTTTTTTTTTTTAAAGATTTTATTGGGGAATTGGGAGAGGGGAACAGCGTTGGGGAATCAGGGAAGGGGAACAGACAAGTTGCTGTCCTTTTGTTCTTCAGTCTAGTTGTGGAGGACGTCGCTTCACTGGCCCATGTTGGGATTATCGTTGCGCTCTTCCTGGCTGAGGCAGATCAGTCGCCGGCCATTGGAAGGGCGCTCACGGCGGCTCTTGGCAGCTCACGCTGGCTGACAGCCACTCACAGTAGCTTATGGCAGCCCACTGCAGCCCCACTGCAGCCTGCGCTGTCACCTGTGAGTCACGGCAGCTCAGCTCCAGGTTGAGCTGTTCACTATCGTAGCTGTAGAGGGTGCAGCGTCAGTGGTCCTCATGTGGGATCCAAACTGGGGCTCTGCTGCTGAGAGCTGGTGTCCCAAGCCAGCTCTTACAACGCGCCACCTGGCCAGCCCAGAAGAGCTCCTTTCTTACATTTGGAATAGTACTCATTTATCCCCTTACTTACCCAACATATTGAGGGCCTTTGGTGTGGGGAGGTAGGTATTCTCTGAGGCTCCATAACACAATCTGTTGAAAATAATGGTATGGGCAAATGATATTGTTTGTTGAGAGCTTCAGGTTAAAGACTCTTTAGTTTGTATATTCAGTCTAGGTTACTTTTTTAGATATTTGGAGTAAGGTGACTTTAACTTAAATTTTAAAACAGTCTTTGAGGAGTACATTAAATGTAAGCAAGCTTTCGTGTTTGCACATGCATGCTTTAAAATGTGCACATACTTTATTGTATACCTTAAACTTAGCACAATGTTATGTGTCAATTATATCTCAATCAAGTTGGGAAAAATAATAAGTAAAAATAAATACAAAAAACCCCAGTGGTTTATTTTAACACTTTTCTGATTAATTTTCCTGCCCAACAGAAAATAGGTTATTTTACTTAGCAGTGATAATTAAAGCAGTTAGTTGGGAAATTTTTGTTTCATCAAACTTGGATTTGGAGAATTTATATGTAAACATATAGGTACATATACATGTATTTTTAAAATAACTATTTTAATAACATTTAAATTTCTAAATGTTATTCTAAATGTTACTCAATTTACCGAGTGCTTGTGTGAAGCACTCTGTCAGATACTTAATACATTCTGATAATAACCTTGAGGTAAGTATACATATTATTGGCTTTTCCAGACTAGTAAATTTAGGATTAAAGAATCCCAAGGTCAGCCATATTTAGTATTGCAGATAGAACTTAAATTGAGAACTTTGGCCTGATTCCAAAGTTGGTGTTCATAATGTTTTGCTCTGTTACCTGACTTCTGAGAATAGTAATTAAAAAAAAAAAAAAGATGGGGTTTTAGATCATAATTACTTGATTTTCATTTCCTCTTCTAATTTATAAAGTTGGAAAGTTAGAAAAAGAACAAGTGATCCAGCCTTTTCCCCAGCACCAAGTAATTTTTAAATTTGGAGTAAGGTCAAAGGGACATGTTCTTTGTGTATTGGCAGGGCAAGCTGCTGCTTAAAAATCTGGACTATCAATTTAAAAATAGAATTTATGCATTTGTGAAAATTTTCTGTTGAACTGTAGTACCAAGAAAAGTTGTGGGTGTTCCTGAATAGCTGTTTTTTTATTGTTTGTTTTTCAAGGACATTGTTTTGGCTACTGTGGAACTCAGAATTGAACTTGTAATCCACTAATTGGGCGGCTCTTTCCTTGGCTTCGTTTTATTGTTTTGTCATTCTTCTCTTTACCAGGCTTAAAAAAAAAATTAGCTATTTTTGTTTGCTCTGTCAACATTTTTATGGAAATGGGGTGGAGAAGAGTATAAAGTTTTAACTATAAATGTAGCACAGTTGCAGATAATGTTAAATCTTAATCCTTCCAATGTATTTTGTTTCTTTTTGAGGGATCACTTGGTTTTTATTGACATAAATACCAGCTTTATTTCAACAGATAGAAATTAAGAATTTAGTGTCTTAAAATGTAAGCATAACCTGCTATAAAAACTTAAAAGCCTTGACTTAAAAATCAATCT
>NW_017731457.1:874361-881536 GCF_001890085.2 Hipposideros armiger | reverse complement strand
CCCTCTGGCATCCCAAGCGAGTTCTTAACCATTGCGCCACTCGGCCGGCCCTTTAACTTTTTCTTAATGATTTTGAAGAAATTTCTTGTATAAATAAGTACATATTTTAAAAGTTTGAGATCCCATTTTCCATTAGAATTACGTGATACTTGAAGTTATTTTATACTTCTCACAAGATGTTTCTGTTACTGTATATATTTAAGATTATGATGATGCTTTTAGTCATTAATTTTGTTGAAACTTGGCTTATACTGGTTCTTAATAAAATGAATTGGTAAATTTGAGTTTTACTTCATATACAAAAAATAACCTGAGACTAGATCTCAAAAAATGGAGACAACGGGAAGACTAAGAGAGAGCTTATCTTAAAATCTGGCCCAGAAAGGGAACATCCACAGCACAGGAAATCACACTGTAATTTTTGGAATAGAGGTCAAAACTTAAATTTGGATAGAAGATATTCCTGGTGAAAGTATTCCCAACACCCCCCACCCTCCCTTTCAGCCTGTGAATAATTATAGAATTGAATACCATTACCTGTCCTTAATATAATACTTCTGTAGCCTTCCATGGATAGTATCCTATTGGTAGGTATTTTAGGTCGTTTTGAAGACTGTCAGTTTTAATTGATCCACATATCTGTCGTTTAGTGATTACGGCACTAGTGTGAAACATTGAGTTAGGAAAGTTACTGATCTTTGCAATCTTGAACTTTATTTCACTATACTTAAGTAAATGTACAGGGTAAATCTTAATTGCTTATTGGAAGTAAAAATAACTGAGATAACCTTAGCAGTCTGCAGAAAATTGTGAACATAAGTTTTTTTCACAAGAAAAGAAAATTATTCTGGTGCCTTGATCAGTTTAAATTCACTTCCTCTTAGTTGAGAGTGGGTCTTGGGTCTTGGATTTTAAGTTTTACTAAGTTAAACTTGTTTAAACTCAACTCTCATGGCTGTTTATCACCACTCTTAAAGGTGGTATGTTTGCCTGATAGTGCCTGTTAGCAGTGTGTTGTGACATAAGTTATGCGTTCATCTAGACAATTGTTGTGTAACACATTCATGTTTTTCTTTGAAGCAAGTCCTTTATTTTCTTTGTAGAATGTGACTGATGTTGATATATAAACTACTCCTTAATGTCACCCGTAATCTTTACTTCATGGACAAAAAAAAGATACAGTTTTGCTTTAGTTTATGATGAGTGGCAGTTAATTTACTGCCTCATAAAGATGGCCTAGTGTTACAGTTCTGATCACAATATAATTATTTACTTTGGGTTCTTTTTTTAACCTGCTTTTCTTTTATTATTATTAGCGTGCATGAAAGAGCTAACTTTGGAATTTGGAGATATGGATTCTAGTCCCTTGTTATAAAATTAACTGTATGACCTTAGCAAAATGGCTAATCTTTCTGGGATGGGTTTCTTATTTATAAAATAATAGAACAAAGAGGTTACACTAAAATATCTTGAATTTTCTTCTTGATCTAAGATTGTATGTTGTAAGATTGAAATAGAAAGATATTTATTGAAAATAACATAATAGCACAAAAATGAAAGAGTGCATGAATGTAATAAAAAAACAAGATTAGGGTTATGGTACTTCCTCCTCTCACCAGTCTGATCTGAAGCTTAATGTGAAGTGGAAATATGTTGAAAATTTAGTAATATTTTAGGGATCAGCATAATAAAAAATATTAAGAACATTAATTTTTTTTTTGTTAGAGTGATGATGGCGTGTGTGAAAATCTTTAAGAGCTCTCTGACAAACTATAATTTTTATTTTGCATTAACAGGAGGATCAGTAAATTAAAAACAGAAATATTGTCAAGTGAAAAAATTTATATGGATTTAATTATTGGCATATTTTGAGGTAGAACAGATCAGAACAGTAAGGACACAGATAAACTTAATCCCTGAAATGGATCTCCAACAAGAAACACAAGAAGATTTTAAAGAATGGCTGGAGTCTGTTTTCAGAGAGATAAAAGAAGACCATCGCATCTATTAAACAATAGCCAACTGACTAGGATAAAAGATAAGGAAATCAAACAGGAACAGTCCAATTAGTTCATATTTGAAACTCATGAAGGCGAATTAAAATTAAATCAGGGACACAAAAGATAAAAGAAACACACCGAATGGAAGAATTAAATTGAAAAAAATGGAAAAGAAGATATAGTACTCAGGTGGATGTTAATGTTTTGTGTTGGTAGTATACTTTTTCATCCCTTTTTCTCTTGTTGTTTTTTTTTTTTAAGATTTTATTGGGGAATTGGAGGGGAACAGCATTGGGGAATCGGGAAAGGGGAACAGACAAGTTGCTGTCCTTTTGTTCTTTAGTTGTGGAGGATGTCGCTTTACTGGCCCATGTTGGTATTATCATTGCGTTCTTCCCGGGTGAGGCAGTCGCTTGCCAGCCACTGGACGGCCATCATGGCGGCTCTTGGCAGCTCACGCTGGCTGCCAGCCACTCACGGTAGCTTATGGCAGTCCACTGCAGCTTCACTGCAGCCTATGCCATCACTGGCGACTCAGGGCAGCCCAGCTCCAGGTCAAGCTGTTGTTCACCATTTTAGCTGTAGAGAGCGCAGCGTCACTGGCCCTCACGTGTGATCCGAACTGGGGCCCTGCTGCCCAGAGCTAGCATCCCAAGCCAACTCTTAACCAACGAGCCACTTGGCCGGCCCCATCCTTTTTCTCTTGATAACAGTGTCCTGCTTTGCCTTTTGAGTCGCTGCACACCTTCCTATTCCATGTGGTTCTAGCTACACTGCTAGTCACATTGTATCCCAGGTAATCATTTTATGACTAGTCCCAGTAATTGGGCTTGAGGTAGAATAAGCTTGTGACACAAACCCCTAGAACTTCTGTACAAACAGTAGCAGGAAGACATGATTGTCTCTGTTGCCTCTGGGTTACAGTTCAGTATAGGTGTGTGGTAAACCTAAAGATGCATGCGGCTGTCATCTCTGTTTTAGAGAAGAAGCAAACCCATCTGCTGAAGAAGTAAGGCAGGCCCACATGGAGAGAATAGAGAGAGCTCAAAATAACATGCCTTATGTTCCTGGATCTAGCTGTGTGTGGAGTCTGTGCAACCTTTAGACTAAAAAATTAAAAAAAAACACACCATAAAAATTCCCTTTACTTGAGGTGGCTTGAATTGCGAATTTGTAGCCTTCTAATCTAGTAGTTCTGGCTAATTCATAAGTTGTTCTTTTTATTTTTAAAGATTTTATTGGGGTAGGGGAATAGGGTTGGGGAATCGGGGAAGGGGAACAGACAAGTTGCTGTCCTTCTGTTCTTCAGTTTAGTTGTGGAGGACGTTGCTTCACTGGCCCATGTTGGTATTATCATTGTGCTCTTCCCGGGTGAGGCAGTTGGTTGCCGGCCATTGGACCGCTGCTCATGGCGGCTCATGGCAGCTCTCACCAGCTGCCAGCTACTTACTCTGTCGGCCCGCCATTCACGGTAGCTTACAGCAGCCCACTGCAGCTCCACTGCAGCCTACAGTGTCACCGGTGACTCAATGGCAGCCCAGCTCCAGGTTGAACTGTTGTTCACCATCTCAGCTGTAGAGGGTGTAGTGTCACTGGCCCATGTGGGAACTGAACCGGCAGCCCTGCGGCTCAGAGCTTGTGCTCCTAAGCCAACTCTTAACTAACTGAGCCACTTGGCTGTCCCCTTTATTTTATTTTTAAGCACTTGCCTTTATATATAGAAAGTTAAATGAATTAAAATGGGCTATCTGACTCTATTTTTTCTGTCTACCAAAGTGTATATGTTAAGTATATATGTTAACATATAATTAACAATATAAATTGTGATGCTCTATATTTTGTTATTAAATATTATGGAACATCTGAATGAAACCCCAACCGAATTGATTTCCCTTTGGAAAGTACTCTTGATTTATTGGTTGATGTGTAGTCTGTAGAATTTTACTTGATAACCTTTAGGTTGTTTATACTTTTGGACATACCTTTATGAATTTCCAATCACTCCTTTCTTACAATGCAAGAAGAAAGTAAAACAGCCCATTTCCAGTTTTATTTAGCTACTAGAGACAAATTGTAATGAGTAATTTTCTATTTAATGTCCTTTGCTCTTCTCCCAATTCTGATGTTCAGAACACATATAACAGCAAAAGCAGCAAAAGACTTGAACTCTTTTTTTTTTTTTTTTTTTTTTTAGCTGAGCCAACCTGCCACCTGTTGGCAGCTCAGTGGCTGCTCAGCTTGGGCCGGGACTCGAACCCCTGTTGCTCAGAGCTCAAACTCTTGAGCGAGCTCTTAACCAACTGAGCCACTCGGCCGGCCCCAGAAGCAAAAGACTTTTAAACACCTGTGAGAAAAGGCAAAACTAGGAGAAATTTTAATTTGCTTTAAAGGTTATTTTGGAACATTTTTAAACTCACAAAATATAGTTTTCCCTTGAATAATATGGGGGTTAGGGATGTGCCAACCAACCTTGGCAGTTGAAAATCCAGTTATAACTTTTGACTCCTCACCAACACTTAACTACTAATGGCCTGACCAGAAGCCTTACGGACAACATAAACAGTTCATTAACAGGTATTTTGTATGTTACATATATTATATACTGTATTCTTATAATAAAGTAAGCTAGAGAAAAGGAAATGTTAAGAAAAGCAGAAGGAAGAGAGAAGACATTTTTGCAGTACTGTACATATTTATTAAAAAAAATCTGCATGTAAGTGGACGCATGCAGTTCAAACCCATGCTGTTAAAGGGTCAACTGTAGTTATAAGAATAGTAAACAAACAAAATATCCCACATAGATATTTTTGTTTTACCAAATGTCACTTGATAGCAGAAGGGTCTAACCCAGGATCATATTTTCACCCAGTTACCTTGTCTCCAATATATTTCATTTTAGAACAGTTCCTCAGTCTTTGAGTTTCATGCCCTCAATCTTTTTGAAGATTACAGGGCAGTTATTTTGTAGAATGTCTCTCAACTTGGATTTGTCCAGTGCATTTTGGGCTAGAATATCACAGGGTTCTTATTGTTCCGTTGGGTTGAACATGAATGTTGAACTTGGTTAAGATGGTGTATGCCATGTTTTCCTTTGTTAGTATTTTGTGTGGCAATACTTTGGTATAATGAAAATATCTTCTGTATTTTTTTTTTTTTTTTTTACAATTGAAGAATCCTACTTTTTTCTTTTAAGGCTGGGATTTTTTTTTATTTTTTAAGATTTTATTGGGGAACTGGGGGAGGGAACAGCGTTGGGGAATTGGGGAAGGGGAACAAAGAAGTTGCTGTTCTTTTGTTCTTCAGTCTAGTTGTGGAGGACGTCGCTTCACTGGCCCATGTTGGTATTGTGATCATTGTGCTCTCTCTGGCTGAGGCAGATCGGTTGCTGGCCATTGGATGGCTGCTCATGGCAGCTCACCCTGGCTGCTGACTGCTCACAGTAGCTTATGGGAGCCCACTGCAGCCCCACTGCAAGGGCTGGGAATTTTTATATTTTTATTTTTTATAGATGAAGGTTAGTGCACGGACTTAAAAATTCCATTAGAGTTGTCTAAGTCCTTGAAAAAGTAATTTTTTTTGAGATTTAGATATCATGAAAAATGTTAAAAATTGGATTAAATTTTACATTGTATGATGTGGTTTAAAAGAACGTGGGGAATTAAGAGCAGTTAGATCTTGATTAGATTCTATTTAATAATTCCATGATTTGGGCAATTTACCTTGTTTTTCCAAGTTACCAGCTCTTTTTATGTTTAAAAAAGGTCTACTTTGTAAAATGTGTCAGGCAGATGTTACCCTTTTATAATAAACACACCACGATACTAAGTTAATGTCTTTGGTATCATTCGGAAGACAAACCAATAGGATCAATGAATAGCTGTAAACTTTCTTTCTTAATTTCTTTCTTTCTTTCTTTTTTAAAGATTTTATTGGGGAATTGGGGGAGGGTAACAGCGCTGGGGAATCGGGGGAAGGGGAACAGAGAAGTTGCTGTCGTTTTGTTCTTCAGTCTAGTTGTGGAGGATGTTGCTTCACTGGTCCATGTTGGTATTATCATTGCGCTCTTCCTGGGTGAGGCAGATTGGTCGCTGGCCTCTGGACGGCCGTTCACGGCAGCTCTTGGCAGCTCACACTGGCTGCCAGCCGCTCACGCTGGCTGCCGGCCACACACGTAGCTTATGGCAGCCCACTGCAGCAGGGGCTGCAGCCTATGCCGTCGCCAGCTCCAAGTTGAGCTGTTGTTCACCATCTTAGCTGTAGAGGGCAGTGTCACTGGCCCCCATGTGGAATCCAAACTGGGGCCCTGCTGCTCAGAGCTGGCGTCCTAAGCCAGCTCTTAACAATGCGCCACTGGGCCGGCCCTGTAGACATTTCTATAGAAGCTACTAAGTAGACATAATTAGAACAAATGGTAGTATGTTGAAAAAAATTAAAGACACTTATAAATTCTGTGTTCAAAATCTGAGCTGATTGTACTAAATGTATACTGACATTTTAGGGATGAATGTTTCCCTTCCTGAAAAACAGATTCATTAGTACTTGGTAAATACAGGTTGGACATGGAGGTATTTAAGTACTATTAATTTTAGAGGTAGAAAAACTTAGGCATCCTAATAAGCTACTGTGTGTAGCCGACAGCCAGCGGCAGCGGCCGTCCAGAGGCCGGTGACTGATCTGCCTCACCTGGGAAGAGCACAATGACGGTGCCAACTTGGGCCAGTGAAGCAACGTCCTCCACAACTAGACTGAAGAACAAAACAAGAGCAACTTGTCTGTTCCCCTC
Source organism: Hipposideros armiger (assembly GCF_001890085.2). Lineage (NCBI taxonomy): Eukaryota > Metazoa > Chordata > Mammalia > Chiroptera > Hipposideridae > Hipposideros > Hipposideros armiger. The sequence continues at coordinate 874,753 of NW_017731457.1, read as the reverse complement.
CCCCAATTCTCCAATAAAATCTTTAAAAAAGAAAAAAAAAAAACCCAAAAAAACTTAGGCATCCTAAAAGATTGCCATAATATAGTATTACATGATAATCTGAATAATTTTAATGTGACTGAATCTTGTTCAAAATGAAGTCAGCTGATTTCAACTATTAGATCCTTTACATTTATTTTAGGAACCATCTTAGGACAAAATGTGTAACATCTTAGATGATGAATTTTAACTTTTTCTTTTTTTTTTCTTTTTTTTTTAAGATTTTTTTTTTTATTGGGTAATTGGGGGGATGGGAACAGTACTGGGGAATTAGGGGAAGGGGAACAGACAAGTTGCTGTCGTTTTGTTCTTCAATCTAGTTGTGGAGGACACTGCTTCACTGGCCCAAGTTG
>NW_017731457.1:850572-873986 GCF_001890085.2 Hipposideros armiger | reverse complement strand
CCCTCTGGCATCCCAAGCGAGTTCTTAACCATTGCGCCACTCGGCCGGCCCTTTAACTTTTTCTTAATGATTTTGAAGAAATTTCTTGTATAAATAAGTACATATTTTAAAAGTTTGAGATCCCATTTTCCATTAGAATTACGTGATACTTGAAGTTATTTTATACTTCTCACAAGATGTTTCTGTTACTGTATATATTTAAGATTATGATGATGCTTTTAGTCATTAATTTTGTTGAAACTTGGCTTATACTGGTTCTTAATAAAATGAATTGGTAAATTTGAGTTTTACTTCATATACAAAAAATAACCTGAGACTAGATCTCAAAAAATGGAGACAACGGGAAGACTAAGAGAGAGCTTATCTTAAAATCTGGCCCAGAAAGGGAACATCCACAGCACAGGAAATCACACTGTAATTTTTGGAATAGAGGTCAAAACTTAAATTTGGATAGAAGATATTCCTGGTGAAAGTATTCCCAACACCCCCCACCCTCCCTTTCAGCCTGTGAATAATTATAGAATTGAATACCATTACCTGTCCTTAATATAATACTTCTGTAGCCTTCCATGGATAGTATCCTATTGGTAGGTATTTTAGGTCGTTTTGAAGACTGTCAGTTTTAATTGATCCACATATCTGTCGTTTAGTGATTACGGCACTAGTGTGAAACATTGAGTTAGGAAAGTTACTGATCTTTGCAATCTTGAACTTTATTTCACTATACTTAAGTAAATGTACAGGGTAAATCTTAATTGCTTATTGGAAGTAAAAATAACTGAGATAACCTTAGCAGTCTGCAGAAAATTGTGAACATAAGTTTTTTTCACAAGAAAAGAAAATTATTCTGGTGCCTTGATCAGTTTAAATTCACTTCCTCTTAGTTGAGAGTGGGTCTTGGGTCTTGGATTTTAAGTTTTACTAAGTTAAACTTGTTTAAACTCAACTCTCATGGCTGTTTATCACCACTCTTAAAGGTGGTATGTTTGCCTGATAGTGCCTGTTAGCAGTGTGTTGTGACATAAGTTATGCGTTCATCTAGACAATTGTTGTGTAACACATTCATGTTTTTCTTTGAAGCAAGTCCTTTATTTTCTTTGTAGAATGTGACTGATGTTGATATATAAACTACTCCTTAATGTCACCCGTAATCTTTACTTCATGGACAAAAAAAAGATACAGTTTTGCTTTAGTTTATGATGAGTGGCAGTTAATTTACTGCCTCATAAAGATGGCCTAGTGTTACAGTTCTGATCACAATATAATTATTTACTTTGGGTTCTTTTTTTAACCTGCTTTTCTTTTATTATTATTAGCGTGCATGAAAGAGCTAACTTTGGAATTTGGAGATATGGATTCTAGTCCCTTGTTATAAAATTAACTGTATGACCTTAGCAAAATGGCTAATCTTTCTGGGATGGGTTTCTTATTTATAAAATAATAGAACAAAGAGGTTACACTAAAATATCTTGAATTTTCTTCTTGATCTAAGATTGTATGTTGTAAGATTGAAATAGAAAGATATTTATTGAAAATAACATAATAGCACAAAAATGAAAGAGTGCATGAATGTAATAAAAAAACAAGATTAGGGTTATGGTACTTCCTCCTCTCACCAGTCTGATCTGAAGCTTAATGTGAAGTGGAAATATGTTGAAAATTTAGTAATATTTTAGGGATCAGCATAATAAAAAATATTAAGAACATTAATTTTTTTTTTGTTAGAGTGATGATGGCGTGTGTGAAAATCTTTAAGAGCTCTCTGACAAACTATAATTTTTATTTTGCATTAACAGGAGGATCAGTAAATTAAAAACAGAAATATTGTCAAGTGAAAAAATTTATATGGATTTAATTATTGGCATATTTTGAGGTAGAACAGATCAGAACAGTAAGGACACAGATAAACTTAATCCCTGAAATGGATCTCCAACAAGAAACACAAGAAGATTTTAAAGAATGGCTGGAGTCTGTTTTCAGAGAGATAAAAGAAGACCATCGCATCTATTAAACAATAGCCAACTGACTAGGATAAAAGATAAGGAAATCAAACAGGAACAGTCCAATTAGTTCATATTTGAAACTCATGAAGGCGAATTAAAATTAAATCAGGGACACAAAAGATAAAAGAAACACACCGAATGGAAGAATTAAATTGAAAAAAATGGAAAAGAAGATATAGTACTCAGGTGGATGTTAATGTTTTGTGTTGGTAGTATACTTTTTCATCCCTTTTTCTCTTGTTGTTTTTTTTTTTTAAGATTTTATTGGGGAATTGGAGGGGAACAGCATTGGGGAATCGGGAAAGGGGAACAGACAAGTTGCTGTCCTTTTGTTCTTTAGTTGTGGAGGATGTCGCTTTACTGGCCCATGTTGGTATTATCATTGCGTTCTTCCCGGGTGAGGCAGTCGCTTGCCAGCCACTGGACGGCCATCATGGCGGCTCTTGGCAGCTCACGCTGGCTGCCAGCCACTCACGGTAGCTTATGGCAGTCCACTGCAGCTTCACTGCAGCCTATGCCATCACTGGCGACTCAGGGCAGCCCAGCTCCAGGTCAAGCTGTTGTTCACCATTTTAGCTGTAGAGAGCGCAGCGTCACTGGCCCTCACGTGTGATCCGAACTGGGGCCCTGCTGCCCAGAGCTAGCATCCCAAGCCAACTCTTAACCAACGAGCCACTTGGCCGGCCCCATCCTTTTTCTCTTGATAACAGTGTCCTGCTTTGCCTTTTGAGTCGCTGCACACCTTCCTATTCCATGTGGTTCTAGCTACACTGCTAGTCACATTGTATCCCAGGTAATCATTTTATGACTAGTCCCAGTAATTGGGCTTGAGGTAGAATAAGCTTGTGACACAAACCCCTAGAACTTCTGTACAAACAGTAGCAGGAAGACATGATTGTCTCTGTTGCCTCTGGGTTACAGTTCAGTATAGGTGTGTGGTAAACCTAAAGATGCATGCGGCTGTCATCTCTGTTTTAGAGAAGAAGCAAACCCATCTGCTGAAGAAGTAAGGCAGGCCCACATGGAGAGAATAGAGAGAGCTCAAAATAACATGCCTTATGTTCCTGGATCTAGCTGTGTGTGGAGTCTGTGCAACCTTTAGACTAAAAAATTAAAAAAAAACACACCATAAAAATTCCCTTTACTTGAGGTGGCTTGAATTGCGAATTTGTAGCCTTCTAATCTAGTAGTTCTGGCTAATTCATAAGTTGTTGTTTTTATTTTTAAAGATTTTATTGGGGAATTGAGGGAGGGGAACAGCGTTGGGGAATCGGAGAAGGGGAACAGACACATTTCTGTCCTTTGGTCTTCAGACTAGTTGTGGAGGACATTGCTTCACTGGCCCATGTTGGTATTATCATTGTGCTCTTCCTGGGTGAGGCAGTTGGTTGCCGGCCATTGGAAGGCCGTTCACAGCAGCTCACAAAAGCTCACGCCTGCTGCTGGCCAGCCTCGCTGCAGCCTATGCTGTCGCCAGTGACTCACGGCAGCCCAGCTCCAGGTCGAGCTGTTGTTCAACATCTTAGCTGTAGAGGGTGTAGCGTCACTGGCCCGGGTGTGGGATCCAAACCGGGGCCCTGCTGCTCAGAGCTGGCGTCCCAAGCCAACTCTTAACCAACACACCATTCAGCCGGCCCATAAGAGTTGTCATTGAAAGTAAAGAATGTTGTAAGGTGTGGTACCTGGAGTTGGTGGAACTAATAAGAATGTTCTAAGATTATAAAGCAAAATTTTTATAAAAATACCAAAAAAAAAGTTGATAAGATTGAAAGGAATTTTGAAAGGGTAATGCGAAAAGCCTTAATATTAAAAGGAAAATGGAACTCAAATCGCAGAAGTCAGAATCACCTTTGTCCTGAGGGCATTTGCCAATTTCACCACATGAACTTGAGTTTTGAAAACTGAGTGAGATGAGAGGATCAGAAATCAAAGTCCAGAAGGTGCACGAAATTTAGGGGTCAAATGGGAGACCCTTCTGTTCAGTAAGCTGAGATTGCAAATTGGATAAGGGTGATTGAGATGCAAACCAGCCTACATCCCTATTTGTGGTCTGGGTTAACATCTCCCAGGTGGTCCAAGGAACCTGAATTCTTGAATTGGGATTATGGTGACTCCAGGTAGGTAGTATTCCCAGATGCCTGGAGGAAGCTGCTTTCATCGTAGGCCTCAAGTTTAAATTTTTCTTTCCTTTTTTTTAATTGGGGAACCATGTGTTTTTCCAGGACCCATCAGTAGTTGTTTCAGTCTAGTTGTGGAGGGTGCAACTCAGTGGCTCATGTGAGAATTGAACTGGCAACCTTAGTGTTATGAACCTGCGCCCTAACCACCTGAGCTAACTAGCCACCCCTAAAATAATTTTTTAATATAAAGTTACCAGGATACAGTAAAAGATAATAAAGCATTCATGGTATCAAATACCAAGATTATGAGCAAGAACCAACAGAAATAACACCTGCAAAAACTTGAGATTTTTGAATTACCAGAAACGATAAAACAATTATCTTCTTATGTTTAAAGAAATATGTCAAAAGGGCTGGCCGAGTGGTTCAGTTGGTTAAGAGCTCACTCAAGAGTGCGAGCTCTGAGCAAACAGCGATTCGATTCCTGGCCTGAGCTGAGCTGCAGCGGAGCTGCCAACAGGTGGCAGGATGGCTCAGCGAAAAAAAAATAGAAATGTCAACCTTGAAAATCTTCAAGGAGTAGGAAATTATAAAATGTGACAGCAATACATAGAAATTCTAGATATGAAAATTACAAACAAAATAAAAACCCAATTCTGTGCTTATTAACAGAATAAGCACAGAGGAAGAAGAAATTAGTGAAATGGAAGATAAGTAGAATAGAGTTTAGTTCAGAGAGAAAAACATGAGAAAAATATGCAAGAGGGTAAGAGTTATTTAAGGACTAACATACATTTAATATGAGTCTCAGTAGGATAGGAGATAAGTGAGTGGGGTGAGACAGTACTGAAGAGATAATAGCTGAGAATTTGCCATAACTGAAGGATGGCAATCCTTAGTCAAGAAGCCCAGTGAATGACAAACATGGTGGATGAAAAGAAATCCACATCTAGACACATAGTAAAACTGTAGAAAACCAAAGACTAAGAAAACATCTTAAAAACAGCAGGGGTGGGAATGGAGATTACTTTCAAGAGACTATAGATGACTTCTGAATTGCAACAATGGAAGCCAAAAGGTAATGAAATAGCCTCACTGTGCTGAAAGAAAGTAATTGTCAACCTTGATTTCTATTTCAGTGAAAATACCTTTCAAAAATAAAGGAAATTTTAGCAAACAACAGTTTGCCATGAGGAATACATTCTAAGGGATTAAATTCAAGCAGAAGGAGAAAGATGCACTAAAGGATGAACATGTGGTTAAATCAAAATAAAATTTATTTTTTATTTTATTTTTTTAAAAAAGATTTTTATTGGGGAATTGGCGGATGGGAACAGCGCTGGGGAATTGGGGGAAGGGGAACAGACAAGTTGCTGTCATTTTGTTCTTCAGTCTAGTTGTGGAGGACGTTGCTTCACTGGCCCAAGTTGGCACCATCATTGCGCTCTTCCCTGGCGAGGCAGATCAGTCGCCGGCTTCTGGACGGCCGCTCACTGCGGCTGCTGGCCGCTCATGCTGGCTGCTGGCTACACACGGTAGCCCATGGCAACCCACTGCCACAGGGGCTGCAGCCTACGCCGTCGCCGGCGACTCATGGCAGCCCAGCTCCAGGTTGAGCTGTTGTTCAGCATCTTAGTTGTAGAGGGCAGTGTCACTGGCCCTCATATGTGGGATCCGAACCGGGGCCCTCTGGCATCCCAAGCCAGCTCTTAACCAACGCGCCACTTGGTCGGCCCCAAAATAAAATTTAAATTGAAACAGAAATAATACATTTAAAAATACAGAATTAAAAATAAACATACAAAAGCTGAATAACTAAGGGCCTACATTCATATAATAATTATCAAGATTAAAAGAAGGACTGGGATTAAGAATTATTGACTTTATGCAAATATGTAGTCATTATAAGACATCAGTGTAGTAATGGGCGTAGTACCTGAGTAGATGATGAGTCACCCAAGAAGAAATACAAAAATTATGAAAAGTATTTCTTTAGTAAGCAAAGAAACTCAACATTTTTTTTTTTTAAGATTTTATTGGGGAATTGAGGGAGGGGAACAGCGCTGGGGAATCAGGGGAAGGGGAACAGACAAGTTGCTGTCGTTTCATTCTTCAGTCTAGTTGTGGAGAACGTTGCTTCACTGGCCAATGTTGGTATTATCATTGCGCTGTTCCTGGGTGAGGCAGATTGGTCGCCGGCCTCTGGACGACCGCTCACGGTGGCTTGGCAGCGCACATCGGCTGCTGGCTGCTCACGCTGGCTGCCGGCCACACACGGTAGCTTATGGCAGCCCGTTGCAGCAGGGGCTGCAGCCTAAGCTGTCGCCGGCGATTCACGGCATCCCAGCTCCAGGTTGAGCTGTTGTTCACCATCTTAGCTGTGGAGGGCAGTGTCACTGGCCCCCATGTGGGATCCACACCGGGGCCCTGCTGCTCAGAGCTGGGGTCCCAAGCCAGCTCTTAACCAATGCTCCTCTCAGCTGGCCCTCAGGAACTGAATTTTAAATTTTGTTTAATCTTAATTAATTTAGATTTAAATGGCGACATGCAGCTATTATCTAGAGGGACACCCTGTTGTTCCTTGACCTCTGCTTTTTGGCCTTGGATGATTGCCTTAGAAAGAAACCACCTGTTCTCCCCAGCCCACCTGTCCTTTACCAAGACAGCATCAGAGACACAGTGGCGGAGGGAGCAAGTACGAGATGTTACAAATCCAGAAACCAAAGTCGCTCTGTTGTCTAACTTGGGTTTACCCTATGAATTGTCTCAGTTCAGTTTTTCTTCCATTTCTATATTTAAATTATTCAAAGGGATACTTTCTCCTTTTTGTATTTAATGTTTTATGGAATACATGGTCATTTTGGTCATTTTTCTTTTTGTTCCAAAGAACTATTACTAATGAAGTTTAGAAGGACAAATTATGCCTGTTTGCATTCATTATTATTATAGAGCTAACTGTCCCGTTTCAGTTGCTTTAAATTTTTTGTTTCATGGCATGGCCTCTTTTATTAGGAGACTTCTGAGTTTTGACACAATAGGACTGATCATATCCTGTTGGGTTTTTTTGTTGTTCATTTCTAGTCTCTCTCTCTCACACACACACACACACACACACACACACACACACACACCCACCCCAATACCCATTTAAACCTTAAAAAGACTGCATTGGTCCTGCTCCAGTGGCTTATGGAACACTGTCTCTTTCAAAGATCTTGCTTCTGGGCTCTCTGGATACTTCCGTTTTGCTTTTCTGCTCTTACTCTTTCTCCCTTACAGGGTCATTGTCAATATTAAAAAGGTGACCAATAAAGCATCATAGGTATATTCAAGAGATGTTTCTTTTTTATCTATCCAACTCTTATTTTAAAATGAGGGGGTTCATAAAAGGTCAGAGGTGAAAGGTACATGCATGGCAAGTGGTTGATGTGTAGTGTCTTTCTCTGTTCATAGCAGAGGAGCCTGGGTGCAGCCCATTGGGGGAACAGATGTGGTAGTGGTCTGGGCAGCCCACACCCTGGCTGTCTGGGCTGCTGTTTCTGTGAGGACCAGGGCCGCAAGCTTCTCATGCTGTATGCTCACTTGGCCTAGTGTGTCCCCTGGTGTTCACTGGTAACACCACTGTTATGGGAGGCAGTTTCTCCTGGAAGGGAGGCAGGGGAGAAGCAGCAGTCACTGAATGAGCGGTACAGGAATGTTCCCTGAATAGTCCTGACTAAAGACTGCGCGGGGAAATGACCTCGTGGGACTGGCAAAGAACAGCTCAGCCAATTTCTATTGTAATCCAGATTTACCCATTTCTAGAGAGCAGAAAGCCCCAAACAAAATACATTCTTCCCCCATTAAGTCTGATTGGATTCAGTCACAGCCAAGGTTCTTTCCTTTGAAAAATTCTGTGATGCTTCCTGAAAAGTTCTGGAAATGAAATACGACCTCTCATTGCCTGTGGGGCTGTCGGAGTGGCATCTCATCTGTCTCCTGTTTCTTAACGTTGAGTGTGAATGGCATCATCAGATTTATGGCAAATTAAGTTGAGGAGTGGAAATGGCAGTAGGCAGAAAAGTGTCCTAGTGTTATGTTCTGGCTCTGATAGTGGCTCTATGACCTTGCCCAATCATTGCATTTGTAATATGAGAACACATCTCCTTTTTCTTTTGCTGAAGAATTAAAGGAAGAGTGAGATTATTGAGAAATATGAAATATAATGATTGTATATTCTAAGTGAATGTTCTGATTATGGAAAAATAATACACTTTAGTTGTTCATTTTGACTGAGCCACATTTTAATATATATTTACTTAAACTTATTCATCCAAGAGAAATGAATTAGGGAAAAGAATTTCTTGATTTTAATCATTCTCTTGCTGGATGCTTTTCCTGATTCTGTCTTCATTTAGGATAGAGATCTTGTTTTGGGAAACAAAATTGCCTTTATTTTTTTAGAGATATATGGAGATATGTGTCAATTGTTTTTATTATCAAATTTTATTTCCTAAGTATGTATACTTTATTACTTGTTGAAATATAAACCTAGTCTAGCAGTTAATTCACATGGTAATAGATGGGAAATAGATCACAGTTTTTAGTATTAAGGAAATAGATAATACTCTTTAATAGTAGGAGAAAAGATTTAGGTACATTTTTAGCCAAAATGATTTTTATGTCAACAGCTCTGTGTGTTCTCTGGAATATTGGGGCTTCAGTTAAGGGATACCCAAGTCTTCAGTAAATTATTTAGGTGTGTTTTTAGAATTCCCATTCATGCTTCCAGTCCTTAATTTTTTTAAAAATATTTTTTTTTGGGGAACTGGGGGAGGGAACAGTGCTGGGGAATCGGGGAAGGGGAACAGACAAGTTGCCATCCCCCTGCTCCTCAATCTAGTTGTGGCGGATGTCGCCCCACCGGCCTATGTTGGTGTTGTGATCATTGGGCTCTTCCTGGCTGAGGCAGATCGGTTGCTGGCCATTGGACGGCCTCTCTTGCTGGCTGCCGGCCACTCACGGCAGCCTACAGCAGCCCGCTGCAGCCCCACTGCAGCCTACTCCGTCGCCGGTGACCCACGACAGCCCAGCTCCAGGTCGAGCTGCCGTCCACCATCTCAGCCATAGAGGGCGCAGCATCACTGGCTTATGTGGGATCCGAACCAGCGGCCCCTCCACTCAGAGCTTGGGTTCCCAAGCCAACTCTTAACCAACGAGCCACTTGGCCTGCCCGGGTCCTTAATTTTTAAATCATCCTTTCATATTATGTTCATTTGATTATTTAATCTCTTGCTAAAACTAGAATTCAACTAAATTGAAAGAAATTACTTTTAGTAGGCATCTAATTAGCATACTACTGATGGAAAAAATTTTTTAGTATTAGAATCTTTAAAAATTTTGCTTTAGATTTTGTGTTAGACTGTTTTTATGTGGTATATTTTTGCTTTTTAATTTTGATAAAATATAACAAAATTTACCATTTTAACTATTTTTAAATGTACTTTTCCCTGGCATTAAGTGTGCTCTCACTGTGTGTGACCATCACCACTAGTGATCTTCATAACTTTTTCATCAGCGCAAACTAAAACTCTGTACACATTAAACATAATACCGTACCCCATTATTCCCTTCCCCTAGTCCCTGGCCACTACCATTCTGCTTTCTGTCTCAGTCAATTTGACTATTATAGTAACTTGTGTGAGTTGTGTCATACAGTATTTGTCCTTTTGTGTCTGGCTTATTGCACTTAGAATACTATTTTCAAGGTTCATCTATGTTGTAGCAGGTGTCAGAACTTCATTCCTTGTTAAAGCTGAATTATATTGTATGTATATATCACATTTTGTTTATCCATTCATCTGTCAGTGGACTTTTGGGTTGTTCCTGCGTTTTGGCTATTGTGAATAGTGCTGCAGTGAACATGGCTGTGCAACCATCTCTGTTCAGGTCCCCGTTTTCAGTTCTTTGGGGTTTACACCCAGAGGTGGGATTGCTGCATCATGGTAATTCTGTAAAATATTTTGAGGAACTGCCAAATGGTTTTCTACAGTCGAGGCACTATTTTCCATTCCTAACAGCAATGCACAGGGTTCCAGTTTTTCCACATCCTTGCCAACATTTACTATTTTATGTTTGTGTGTTGTATTTTTATAGTGCTTGAAATTCAGCTGAGGCTTTTTGCTGATCCAAAGTATCAGAAAAGAAAGAGAATAACATGCTGTATTGTAAAGGAATCTTAGATGGTACTTGTCCTGTAACCTATTTCCTTTTTAGTTAGAAAGAAGACGTTCTCTTCACCCTACCTCAGCCTGCTTTACCCACTTGTTTCTATAATCAGTGTGTGCCTGGGAGAAAGGGAACTTCACATGTTTCCTATGTTGAATTATGATCAACTTGCTAGGTTGTGAAGTGCATCACCTCTTCCTCTCACTTGGAGAAATTTTAACTGGGTGACAGAATTTATTTTGGGGTTATGCTGACCTAAGTTATGGACATAAAATTAGATAGAAAGTTAGGGGAAAGATGTTCTATATTAAAAGATAGGAGTTTTGAGTAAATAATACTTGGTTTCTGAGCCTTATTTTTTTCTTATGCAAGAAAACTATACATTAGGCAGTTTGTGGAGGATCCTCACAGCTATAAGCTTATGCTTAGCTGGACATTGGGTTTCACTTCCTTCTTTCTTCTCTTGCACAGGAATCATGGCCCAAGTAGCAATGTCTACCCTGCCAGTGGAAGATGAGGAGTCGTCAGAGAGCAGGATGGTGGTGACGTTCCTCATGTCTGCTCTCGAGTCCATGGTGAGTTCTGTAAAACGTCCCATGGTTGGATGGGACTGGGCTTGTGGATGAGCTTGCTTTGTTTTTATTATTTTATTTTTTAAAACAGAATTTTATTGGGGAATTGGGGGAGAGGAACAGTGTTGGGGATTCGGGGAAGGGGAACAGCCAGGGTTGTTGTCCTTGAATCTTAGTTGTGGAGGGCGCAGCTAGCTCGGCTCCAAGTACAGTTGTGCCACTCAGCTCAAAGTGCTGTTAGTTGCAGGTGGGCGTAGCCACCATCTCATGCAGGAGTTGAACCAGCAGCCTCGTTGTTAAGAGCGCATGCTCTATCCACTGAGCCACCTGGGCAGCAGCTCAGCTCAAAATGCCAAGTTCAGTCTTTAATTGTGGGTGGGCACAGCCCACCATCTCAAACGGGCAACCTTGTTGTTAGGAGCACGTGCACTCACCAGCTGAGTCATCCTTCCACCTGTTGGCAGCTCAGCGGCAACTCAGCTCGGCATAGCTCACTGGCGCATGTGGGAATCAAACCAGCGACCCTGTTGCTCAGAGCTCGCACTCCTGAGCAAGCTCTTTACCAAATGAGTCACTTGACCGGACCCTTTTTATAAAACACGTTTTTTTTGTCTTTTAATAAGAATAATTTTTTGTAGGGCCAGCCGAGTGGCTCAGCTGGTTAAGAGCTCGTTTGGGAGCGCCAGCTCTGAGCAGCAGGGCTGCGGTTTGGATCCCACATTGAGGGCCAGTGATGCTCGCCCTCTACAGCTAAGATGCTGAACAACAGCTCAACCTGGAACTGGGCTGCTGTGAGTCGCTGGCGACGGCGTAGGCTGCAGCGTGGCTGCAGTGGGCTGCCGTGAGCTACGTGAGTGGCTGGCAAGCAGCGTGAGCAGCCAGCAGCCGCTGTGAGCAGCCGACCAATGACCGGCGACCAGTTGCCTCATCCGGGAAGAGCACAATGATAATACCAACATGGGCCAGTGAAGCAAAGTCCTCCACAACTAGACTGAAGAACAAAACAGCAATTTGTCTACCTGTCTGTTCCCCTTCCCCGATTCACCAGTGCTGTTCCTCTCCCCCCCAATTCCCCAATAAAATCTTAAAAAAAATAAATAAATAAAAAAGAATAATTTTTTGCTTGAATAATAGTTATGGGTTTTAGACTTTCAAAAATATCAAATTTTAATACCATATTTCAGAATATTCTTAACTAATTTAAATGTTTAATATTGTAACATTTAATGTCATTTAATTTAACATGTAACATTTAATTTCAACTTTTTACTTACCAGTATTAGACAGTTTCTTTTTTTTATTTTTTTTATTTATTATTATTATTATTATTTTAGCTGAGCCATCCTGCCACCTGTTGGCAGCTCAGCAGCTGCTCAGCTCGGGCCGAGACTTGAACCGCTGTTTATTAGGCAGTTTCTTGTTTTGCAAGCATTAACTTTGAATTTATGTGTAATATTTGAGTTTTCTCAGAATGAGGTGGTATATTGTAGTTTTATGCTGGTATTTTCTTGTATCTGTACAAAGAACATTACCAGAATTTTGGGCCATAAGAGCCTAGTCACTATTTTATATCTATTCTTTATTTTATTGTGCTGTGCATTCACAGTTGCCCTACTCTGTCATCTTTTACTAAATAGGTAATGTGTTAGCTCTTTATTTTTTTATTTTTATTTTTAATTTTTTTTAAAGATTTTTTTATTGGGGAACTGGGGGAGGGGAACAGCGTTGGGGAATCGGGGAAAGGGAACAGACATGTTGCTGTCCTTTTGTTCTTCAGTCTAGTTGTGGAGGACGTCGCTTTACTGGCCCATGTTGGCATTATCATTGCGCTCTTCCCAGGAGAGGCAGATCGGTTGCCAGCCACTGGACAGCCGCTCACGGCTGCTCTTGGCAGCTCACGCTGACTGCCGGACACTCACGATAGCTACTAGCCACTCACGGTAGCTTATGGCAGCCCACTGCAGCTTCACTGCAGCCTGTGCTGTCACTGGTGACTCACAGCAGCCCAGCTCCAGGTTGAGCTGTTGTTCAGCATCTTAGCTGTAGAGGGCAGTGTCACTGACCCGCATATGTGGGGTGCGAACTGGGGCCCTCTGGCGTTCCAAGCCAGCTCTTAACCAACGTGCCACTTAGCCGGCCCTTAAATGATAATTTAGACATTAAATCCTACTCTGTTGATACTAAAATCTATATATATTTTTATTACTGATCTCTACATAAAATAACATGGGGTCACTTAGGACCTGTTCTCCTCCTTAGAATGCCTTTGTAGTTTATCACCTTGGCAGTCACTTTATTATTCTCAGCTTTTATTTGCTCCTCACCAGCGGGAGTAAGAGTAGCTCTCCTCATGTTCCAAGTTGTATGTTACAAAGTGTAATTACAGGTGTGTAGGTCGCTTTATCCTTCCTTTGCCCAGAGATTTCTTTGATCTAATCCTTGGACAGTACCTGAATCTTGCTTTGATGTTTCATAAATACTGGTTTTGATGACAGGTTGTCTAAGGGGGTGGATAGTGCACCAAGATTGCAATCTCATTTATCACAAGGTTAGTAATTATAATGTTACAAGTGAGCAGCCACTGTACCTCATATAAATGCAACATAACGAAAGTCTACTACAACGTGATGGCTCACCTTTAGGTAGAAGTTTTCTATTATGGCTTAAAAGATTTCTGATCATTGCAGTAGGTATAACATTATTTATTCAACATAACATTTTAAAACAGTATTATGCAAGTAATTTTGCATCTAAGAAATTAGAAGGTAGTTACTGTACAAATCAAAAGCAAATGGAGGAAACCTGTATTTTCAACAAATGATACTGTGAGAAAATAGGCTATTTGGTCAAAAAAGGAAAATTTCAAGTGTTTATCATATACCAAGTTAAATTCTAGGTGAGTAAAAATAAAAAATAGTTAAGACAAATCCAAAAATCAGAAAAAATATGTAAATGTGAATTTAATTCCATAAGTAGCTTTTCTATACCTAAAATCATTGAGGTGTTTTTATGCATCAGTGGGGAAACGTTACTAAACATAGTAGAAAAATAAGCAAAGGATATGCTGATTTACAGAAAAATATCTAAGGTACGATACTCTCATTTTAATACCGATCAGTGGATTATTATTACTTTTTAAAAGATTTTATTGGGGAATTGGGGGAGAGAACAGCATTGGGGAATCAGGGAATGGAACAGACAAGTTGCTGTCCTTTGGTTCTTCAGTCTAGTTGTGGCGGACGTCGCTTCACTGGCCCATGTTGGGATTATCATTGTGCTCTTCCCACCTGAGGCAGATTGGTCACCGGCCATCAGACAGCCGCTCACGGCTGCTCACGGCAGCTCACACCGCTGGCCGCTCATGCTGGCTGCCAGCCACTCACGGCAGCGTATGACAGCCCACTGCAGCCCCACTGCAGCCTATGGCATTGCCAGCGACTCACTGGCAGCCCAGCTCCAGGTGGAGCTGTTGTTCACCATCTTAGCTGTAGAGGGTGCAGCGTCACTGGCCTTCATGTGAGATCCGAACCGGGGTCCCTGCTGCTCAGAGCTGGTGTCCCAAGCCAACTCCTAACCAACGTGCCATTTGCCCGGCCCTATACTCTTAGATTTTAATGAATACTTAATCTCATAGGAATATACTTACTGAAAATCATATTTTAGGTGAGTAAAAGTCTACTCACCTAAATGTGATTCCTGTTGTGTATGCGCGCGGAGATATTGCTGGAGGTGGGGTTATGTAATGGATATTGTGCTGTGGCTTCCAGACCCCTCTTTAGGATTGATGGCGCTGATCGCCCCAGTTGCTGTATGTGTCATAGGCACCCTTGCCCAGGGTCCTCCCTTCCTTGCAGAGCTCCAGCTCAGAGCTCTCCTTATGCAGGTGCATCAGCTTTCAACTCTCCGGAGCTCTCTCAGTGGAATCCCACTCCCCTCACACCCCACAGTGGTTATTACTGCGAGTACTCGCCTGTACTCTCCAGTAAGCCCATGTGCAAATTTGAGTCTGTTCCTTGGGAATTTGACCTATAACAGATTACAAAGGATCTCTGCCTTTTTTTCTTATAAATTCTATTTTTTCTGTTTAAAGTCAGGTTAAAAACTATTTAGAAAGAGGTACCTTAAAAAGTGGGGGGGAGCTTTTTAAGCGTGACATCTTAAGTCCAGAGACTAGGAACTTTATCCGTTTTCAGGTTATGTATTAAGAAAGTTTAAGTGATAAGATTTCTTTATTCGTCCAGTAAGCAGAAACGGTGCTTTTAAATTGCATCTGTATATCACATAAGGTTTGATGTTTGTATTTCAGTGTAAAGAACTGGCCAAGTCCAAGGCAGAAGTGGCCTGCATCGCAGTGTATGAAACAGACGTGTTTGTCGTCGGAACTGAGAGAGGACGTGCTTTTGTTAACACCAGGAAGGATTTTCAGAAAGATTTTGTGAAATACTGTAAGTACTGTATTTTTATCTTTTGTATTTATAAATATTAAATCTAAATATTTATGCTTAACATATTTTATTCTAAAGCAGAATGGAATTTATACTTAAAAATACTTTTTTTTTTTTAAAGATTTTTATTGGGGAATTGGGGGCATGGGAACAGTGCTGGGGAATGGGGGAAGGGGAACAGACAAGTTGCTGTCCTTTTGTTCTTCAGTCTAGTTGTGGAGGACGTTGCTTCACTGGCCCAAGTTGGCACCATCATTGCGCTCTTCCCAGGTGAGGCAGATCAGTCGCCGGCTTCTGGACGGCTGCTCACTGCGGCTGCTGGCCTCACACTGGCTGCTGGCTACATACGGTAGCCCATGGCAACCCACTGCCACAGGGGCTGCATGCAGCCTACGCCGTCGCAGCCCAGCTCCAGGTTGAGCTGTTGTTCAGCATCTTAGCTATAGAGGGCAGTGTCACTGGCCCTCATATGTGGGATCCAAACCGGGGTCCTCTGGCGTCCCAGGCCAGTTCTTAACCATCGTGCCACTCGGCCAGCCCTAAAAAATACTTTCTCATATGTTCATGGAGACATTTCAAAATGCTCAAAGAAATCACTGACGTGGTAATATGTAGGAGTAAATATTGAAGAATTTAAGAAAATGGTAAATGTTTATTGTACTCTGCTCCTTGCTTGGCATTACTCTGGATTGGTGAAACAGTAGAGAAGGTAGAGAAATTTTGAGCTGATTAAAAGTTCTTATTCAGATAAGCAGTTTTTTTCTTGATAGATGTTAGGTGTATTGAAAACAAGTCATTCTGTGTGTATTTCATTTTTGTAAGCTTGACACGAAATTAACCAGATCTTCCCGACTCCCCCAGTGGAGTCAACTTGTCAGAGTCCTCGGTGAGTTTTGTGATCCTCCAGTCTACTGTAGGGTGTTAATACTATGGCGTTTCACAGTATGACAGTTTTGTATCTGTGTTTAACTTGACACTGTCAGTAGGTTTTATAGTAACTCGGTGATACAGTGTATTCTTAAACTTGGAAAGAGAACAAAAGGGATAGTGATAGGCATATATATATATCTTTAAGATTTAAGCTTTCATTTCCATTATCAAATTGGGTCTAATTCATAATAAATAGAGCAGATCATGGGTAAATAAAAATAGATTTCTTAATTCATTAATTTCAATTCTCAATTGTATTTTTTTTTTACATAGGAACATATTTATAATGACAAAAGAAATTGCAACAAAATACAAAAATTTTTAATGCTGATAAAAGTACCACAAACTAATAAGTATCACAAACACCTAGCACTTTTTAAAAAGTAATTAACTGCTTGACATACTCCTAATATACTTCCCTACATTTTTGGCAGCATATTCTGATCATCTCTTCACATGATGAATGAATGTCATTTTCTGTAGAGACAAGGAAGGACAATTTGGTCTTTCTTTTAATAAGGTTGATCAAATTTTTTTTTCTACTTTTCTGAACTCTGCTATTTATTTTATTTTTTGTGAAATAAACATTTTTAAAAATTAGTTTCAGCTATACAACACAGTGCAATAGTTACACTTTTTACCCCTCAAAGTGACAACCGCTCTCCCCCAATCTGCCGCCTCACTCCCCCCCAATTAAATTTTTAGTCCTTTTTAAAAAACTTATCTTCTCTTCTCCATTGTATGCCTGTCTATTAAATTGTTTTCACCATTTCTTACTATTTTGAGAATTTTTAAGGCTTTGGATATGTTTGTATTTAAGTGGCTAATTATGTTGCTTTATGTTTTTATGAGCTGCCATCTGTCTGTCCTACGAATACTATAACCTCCCACTGGCACCTGTGTTTATATTCCTGTTCCCTATACTGCCTTGCTTATGTGGTTCTCCAGCGGTTAGAACTAAGCAGTAGGGGATTGTTGTCCTAAGTTGCAAATTGTAGCCCCTGCCTATTAGAAAACGCGCTTTTTATTACCAATAATTTGATTTCATGGAGAAGAATCTTTGGATAGAAATCTTTTTTTAAATTATTTATTTTTTAAAAGATTTATTTGGGATTGGGGGAGGGGAACAGTGCCGGAAAATCGGGAAAGAGGAACAGCCAAGTTGCTGTCCTTTTGTTCTTCAGTCTAGTTGTGGAGGATGTCGCTTCACTGGCCCATGTTGGTATTATCATTGTGCACTTCCCGGGTGAGGCAGTTGCTTGTGGGCCATTGGATGGCCGCTCACGCCGGCTGCTGGCCACTCACGGTAGCTTACGGGAGCCCACCGCAGCTCCACCACAGCCTACGCCACCGCTGGAGACTCACGGCAGCCCAGCTCCAGGTCGAGCTGTCGTTCACCATCTTAGCTTAGAGGGCGCAGCATCACTGACCCTCATGTGGGATCCGAACCGGGGCCCTGCTGCTCAGAGCTGGCATCCCAAGCCAATTCTTAACCAATGCGCCACTCGGCAGGCCCCGATTCTTTTTTTTTTTAAGTAAAGCTGGCTGTGTTGGTTGCTTAGATACAATAGAATTCTTAAGTACCTAATATTTCTATAAATTATTTTGCAGATAGGGATCTGAAGCTTAATCAATAGGTTTGTAAGTCAGTTTTTGAAATTTTGGGGGAGAATTCTAAGCTTTTTCCAGGGTTTAGAAAAGCACTATCCAATAGAAATAATGTGAATCACTCATGTCATTTAAAATTTTCTAGTTATGACATTGATAAAAAGTAAGTAGAATGAAGTGAAATTCATTTTAGTGCTTGTATTTTAACCTGATACATCTAAAATATCATTCAACAAGTACTCACTGTAAAAAATTATTAATGGAGTATTTTGCATATTTTTTTGGTAGTATTTAAAACCCAGTGCATATTACAAACTTACAACACATTGTAATTTGGACTGTCACATTTTAAGTGCTCAGTAGCCATAGGTGTCTATTGGCTATTGTGTTGGACTTTGCAAGCCTAAGAATATTTTTTGTGGTGATAATCTTCCGGTATTTAAGTTTGTAGCTGATAAATTACTCTTAAGGGAACTTTTCGTCTTAAAACTACTCGTAGCTAATTTGTAGGATTTTCAGTTATAGTTATACTTATTTCAGAGATGATCATCCATTCTTGTTATTTTCATTCAAGTCATTTATATCTTTTAGGTTTTTATATTTAAAATGTCCCCTCTTTCCTTTCCTTTCTATTTTCATATAATACATCATAAATGTTAGAATATAGGGGAAAATATTCTTTTCTCTTTTTTAATTAATTATTAGTTTCAGGTGTAGAAAACAATGTAATAGTTACACATTTCACCCCTCACAAAGTGATAACCCGGGAAAAATATTCTTACTAAAAGCCAGATAGTAAGATAATGGGTACAGACCTTTTATATCATTAATTATTTTATAGGTGTTGAAGAAGAAGAAAAGGCTGCAGAGATGCATAAAATGAAATCTACAACTCAGGCGAATCGGATGAGTGTAGATGCTGTAGAGATTGAAACACTCAGAAAAACAGTTGAGGACTATTTCTGCTTTTGCTATGGTAGGTTATACACTTGAATTTTTGTTGTTGTTGTTGTTGTTCGTTTCAGGTGTACAGAACAATGCAATAGTTATCCTTTTCACTCTTCACACAGAAACAACCCCTCTTCCCCATCTATTGCCCCCCTCCCATATCATGCTTATCTATTACAATTCCATTGACTCCATTCCCACACTCTACTCCACATCCCGTGACTACATTTGTATATAATTATATTTGGCATACAATATTATTCAATATCAGTTCAGAAATACAGTGTGGTGGTCAGGCCTCTACACCGACTATGAAGTGGTCTCCCTAACAAGACGTGAGTCCATCTGGCCCCCTAAAAAATATTATACAACATTATTGATTGTATTCCCCAGTCTGTCTTTTCTATCCCTGAGGCCATATTGTAGTTACCAATTTGTATTGTCTCATCCCTTCCCCTTCTCCTTCATCCCCACCCCCTCCAATGAATTTTCTAAAAAACATAAAATTGAGTTTTCTAAAGGGTAGATTTAATATCATACAACACAGTCTCACAAATTGAATGCACTAATTTCCAAATATTGGGTTAACATTAGGAAAAATTTTACTTTCTATTTCCAGTTTGAAGGAGCCCAGAAATAAATATAGCTATTAGAGCTGTTTTTATTTATTTATTTATTTATTTATTTATTTTTTAAGATTTTTATTGGGGAATTGGGGGGATGGGAACAGTGCTGGGGAATTGGGGGAAGGGGAACAGACAAGTTGCTGTCATTTTTTGTTCTTCAATCTAGTTGTGGAGGATGTTGCTTCACTGGCCCAAGTTGGCACCATCATTGCGCTCTTCTCTGGCAAGGCAGATCAGTCACCGGCTTCTGGACGGCCGCTCATGCTGGCTGCTGGCTACACACGGTAGCCCATGGCAATCCACTGCCACAGGGACTGCAGCCCACGCCGTCGCCGGCGACTCATGGCAGGCCAGCTCCAGGTTGAGCTGTTGTTCAGCATCTTAGCTGTAGAGGGCAGTGTCACTGGCCCTCATATGTGGGATCTGAACCGGGGCCCTCTGGCGTCCCAAGCGAGTTCTTAACCATCGCGCCACTCGGCCGGCCCTATTTTTATTTTTTTTTAACTTTATTGGTGTTTTTCCAGAACCCATCAGCTCCAAGTCAAGTTGTTGTCCTTCAATCTTAGTTGTGGAGGTCGCAGCTCAGCTCCAAGTCTAGTCGCTATTTTCAGTTTAGTTGCAGGTGGCGCAGCCCACCATCCCATGCGGGAGTCAAACTGGCAACCTTGTTAAGAGCCCATTCTCTCCCCAGCTGAGCCATCCTGTCGCCCGTTGGCAGCTCAGTGGCAGCTCAGCTTGGGTGCATCTCACTGGCCCATGTGGGAATCAAACCGGCAACCCTGTTATTCAGAGCTCACGCTCTAACCAACTGAGCCACCCGGTTGCCCGTTGTTTTTGTTTTGTTTGTTTGTTTGTTTTAAGCAGTTTTAGATTCACAACAAATTTAAGAGGAAGGTACTGAGATTTCTTATATGACACTTACCTTCCCACATGCATAGCCCTTCAACTGTCAGTATCCCCCACCACAGAACCTGCATCAGCATATCATAATCACCCAAAAAGAGGTGTTTACTTTTGACATGTGTGCCGTTTCCCCGGAAAACTACCTTTTGTTAACCCAATTATGTGGTGAATAAAGGGGGAGGATACTGGTCACACTGAGGTTGTAGATAAAATTCAGCTCTGAGGAATGAGGTTTGTAGCATCTGCGGTCTCACTGCGTGGTACACACCGACAGCCTGACACAGTACAGTCATTTATGAATGTAGATTTTACATTTTTTAAAATTTTTTGTTTATTTAATAAGTTTTCAGTGAGAGTATTAACCAGAAATTGCCAGAACGTTGTCAGGCTTCCATGTTCTGAGGCTGAGTAGTATATGAAAAGATCGTGTTATACTGGGCTGGGACCATTGTGAAGAAAGAGGATAGTGCAGGAAATCAGCCATTGTTCCTTTCCTTTGTGTAGGTTTTGTTTTATATAAATATTTATATACTTTTCATTTTGGTCCTTTAGATCCATTTCAGGTTTAGAACTCTTGCTAACCTGGGAGAAGGGACCTATAGTATTTCAGAGTAGTTTTGAAATCAGATATTATAGGAAAGCATGAATGCCATTCATTGAGCCATGATAAACTGATGATGGTTTAGGTTTTTAACCTTATCATTTATTGATGTTTATCTTCTTTCCACCTCACCCCTGTCCCTTACCCCTAGGGAAAGCTTTAGGCAAATCAACAGTGGTGCCTGTTCCATATGAGAAGATTCTGCGAGACCAGTCGGCTGTGGTAGTGCAGGGCCTTCCAGAAGGAGTTGCCTTTAAACACCCCGAGAACTATGATCTTGCAACTTTGAAGTGGATTTTGGAGAACAAAGCAGGGATTTCATTCGTCATTAAGAGGTGAAGTACTCTCCCTTGCCCATCAATAGTTTATTCATATAAAGTTGAATATTCAGCTTATTTTAAAAATATATGGTTACTGTATAAGTCACTTAAATTTATGCTTTACAGTAATTTTGTTTTGTGTATTCATGTATAGCTTTTTTGTTTTGTTTTAATGCAGACCTTTCCTAGAGCCAAAGAAGCACCTAGGTAAGTGATTGCTTTGCTTACATGATAGCTGGATGGGTTCCTAAACCTTTTTGCCAAATTTAGTACAATTTAATCATTTCTTTTTTACTTTCTTTGGGAATATGATGTCAGACGCTTTGGAGTGGAGTATTGTGATGTTTACATAAACCAATGAAAAGTCATTGAGCTGAAAAAGTAGACTTATTTTTTGTTTTTAGCTTTGCTGCTTGCTTTATGATGTATTCAAGGTTTTATGTTTGCAGTATGTAATGTCATATACTGGATCTGCTCTCATTTCCCAGAATTATGAGTGTGAGTTAATTTACCTAATGTCCATTGAATAGGCCTGGAATTATTGGTCCCAAGATCGGTTGGGAGGGGCTACACATCTGTGTATAAGCATTAAAGCTTTTAGGTGCTGGTGGTCTAATGGAAGAGATAAAAAGTCCATAAAGTCACCATAGCAAGACCATAAAGTGCACACTGCAGGAATGGTTAGAGAAAGTACTTTGGAAGTTCAGTGGAGGAAGGATTCTTTATTGCCCAGGAAGGCTGTCATAAGGAAGAGGGCATTAAGATGGGCCCTTTTGAAGAATGAGGAGGATTTCAACAGGACTTTCTTTTGGAAGTCGAGCCATTCCATTTAGAAGACTGGTACCCTTGGAGCCAGGTTTGAGACTTTTGAAAATAAGTAACCATTACCATTGACAACCTCTTAACCAATGTAAGGATGAAAGAACAGTAATATATACACACGCAAACATACTTTGTTTTCTGTTAAATAACCTTCGTTTTGTTCACACCATGATGAAAAGGTTAATTTTTTAGAAGCTTTATTGAGGTATAATTGACATGCCATAAAATTCACCAGCTTTAAGTATGTAATTCACTGATTTTTGGTAAATGTACAGTTAAAAAGTTAGTTTCAGAGCCATTGCCACAATCGAATTTTATAATATTTTCGTCATCCTCTCTGTTATTGCATGAATGTTATATGAATGAAATACACAGTATATATGCTTTTGGAATTAGCTTTTTTCACTCAGCATAGTTCAGTTGAGATTCATCCATTGTTGGGTATATCAACAGTTTTTTCCTTTTCATTGCTGAATATGAACATTATATGAACATACCAACCATTTATTCATCAGTCAATAGACATTTAGCTCGTTTCCGCTTGGCTATTATTAATAATGTTACTATGAACATAGTGTTTTTCTGGACATATACTTTAATTTCTCTTGGATATATAAGCCTCGGAATGGAATTACTGGGTCCTAGGGCAATTTTACATTTGACTAAGAAGCTGCCAAACTGTTTTCCAAAGGGGCTGGCTGCACCATTATATGATCCTATAAGCATCACTTGAGGGCTCAAGTGTCTCCACATCCCTGTCAGCATTTGTTTACTCTCCTTTTGGTTTTTGCCATCCTAAGTGTGTGAATGGTATTTCATTGTGGTTTTGATTTGCGTACCCCTAATTACTAATGTTAAATGTCTTTTCATGTGCTTATTGGCCATTTATGTATATTCTTTGGAGAAAAGTCTATTAACATATTTCTCCATATTTTAATTGAGTTATTTTAATTTTAAAATTTTTATTATTTAAAAATATCATTGGGGAATTGGGGGAGGGGAACAGTGTTGGGGAATCAGGGAATGGGAACAGACAAGTTGCTGTTCTTTGGTTCTCCAGTCTAGTTGTGGAGGATGTCTTTTCACTGGCCCATGTTGGTATTGTGATCATTGAGCTCTTCCTGGGTGAGGCAGTTGCTCACCAGCCATTGGACTGCTGCTCACAGCAGCTCACGAAAGTTCATGCCTGCTGCCAGCCACTCACAGTAGCTCATGGCCGCCCACTGCAGCCTACACTGTCACTGGCGACTCACAGCTGCCCAGCTCCAGGTCAAGCTGTTGTTCACCATCTTAGCTGTAGAGGGCGCAG
>NW_017731457.1:839104-846042 GCF_001890085.2 Hipposideros armiger | reverse complement strand
TGCAGCCTACGCCGCCGCCGGCGACTCATGGCAGCCCAGCTCCAGGTTGAGCTGTTGTTCAGCATCTTAGCTGTGGAGGGCAGTGTCACTGGCCCTCCTATGTGGGATCCGAACAGGGGCCCTCTGGCATCCCAAGCGAGTTCTTAACCATCGCGCCACTCGGCCAGCCCTATAATTCCTTATTTTTAAATGAGGTGTTTATACTGTTATTTCATAGAGATTTTTTTGGATAGTTTTATTGAGATATAATTTGTATGCCATAGAATTTACCTGTCTTAAGTGTATAATTCAATGATGCTTTTAGTAAGTACATATGGTTTTGCAGAGGTCACGTCACCACAGTCTAATTTTATAACATTTCCATCACCCCAGCTAGAAGCCTGATTCCCCTTTGCAGTCATTCCCTGTATCTATCATTAGTTCGGGTTGTATCGACATTTAATACAAGTAGAATCACATAGTACATGATGTTTTGCATTTGCTTCTTTTACTCAGCATCAAATGTTCAAAAACATTTGCAGCATGTTCAAGTTCACAACGGAATGTTATTCCATTGTACGGATAAACTTCCTGTGCTTTATCTATTCACTATTCGGTAAACACCTAACTTCCCACTTTTTGGTTGTTTTGAATACCACTGCTGTGAACACTGACATATGTGTCTGTGTGGAAATATGTCTTTATTTCTCTTGGGTAGACACCTAGGAGTGAACTGCTTTTATAATAACTCTGTGCTCCCCTTTTAGCTACTGACATACTGTTTTCCCAAGTGGCTACAACATTTTGATGTTCTTAGCAACCGTGTGTAAGGGTTTCAGTTTCCCCTTGTCTTGGCCAGTACTTGTTATTATCTGTCTTTTTTTATTATAGTTATTCTAGTGTGTGTTTTTTTCTCTCTTTGCTTTTAAATAGACATTTTTATTTTTAGAGCAGTTTTAGTCACAGCAAAAGTGGACAGAAAGTACATAGTGTTCCCATATACCTTCTACCCTTACACCTGCAATTAACATCTCATAATCTGTTCAAACTGATGAGCCAACCTTGACACATGGTCACCCAAAGTCCGTAGTTACATTAGGCTTCCGTCTTGTACCTTCTGTGAGTTTTGACAAATGTGTAATGACATGTATCCACTATTATAGTATCATACAGAGTAGTTTCTCTGTCCTAAAAATTCTCTGTGCTCTGCCTGTTCATATCTCTCCCCTCACACCTGGCCACCATTGATGTTTTTATTGTCTCCATTGTTTTGCCTTTTCTAGAGTATTATATAATTGTAGTTTTAATTGCTTTTTCCTAACAATGTCGAATATCTTTTTGTGTGCTCATAAACCATTCATATGTCATCTTTGATGAAATACCAGTTGAAATCTTTTGCCCATTTTTTACGTGGGTTGTTTTCTTGCTTTTTTTGGAGTTGGATGAGTTCTTTATATATTCTGGGTACAAGTCTTTTATCAGAACTAAGTTTTTGTAGAATATATTTTTTCTAGTCTTAGGCATGTTTTTCTCCTTTTCTTAATGGTGTCCCTTGAAGCCTAACAAAGTTTTAAATTTTGTTGCAGTCCAATTTTCCAAGTATTTTTTTCCCCTCACTTGTGCTTTTAGTGTTACATTAGAAAAACTTTGCCCACCTAAGGTCATAAAGATTTTACACTTATGTTTTCTTTTTGAGTTTAATAATTTTAGCTCTTATGCTTAGGTCTAAGATCCATTTTGAGTTAATTTTTGTGCATGTTGTGAAGTAAGGGTCTAAATTTATCATTTTGCAGGTGGATATACTATTGCCCCAACATTATTTGTTGAAAAGATATTCTTTCTTCTTGTATTGCCTTAGCACCTTTGTCAAAAATCAGTTGACCAAGTTTACTTCTGCACTTTTGTTTCTATTATCTTGAACTCAAATGCCTATTTTTATGCTAGTGCCACACTGTATTTCATGTTTTAAAGTTCGATTTTATTTGTTGCCTTTTTAAAAAATATATTTTATTGGGGAATTGGGGGAGGGAAACAGCGTTGGGGAATCTGGGAAGAGGAACAGACAAGTTGCTGTCCTTTTGTTCTTCAGTCTAGTTGTGGAGGACGTTGCTTCACTGGCCCATGTTGGTATTATCATTGCGCTNTAATACCATAATAAACCCATGTCATATCCATTGCCATAATCATAATTCTAAAAATATTACTAAAATAGTTAAAAGTATCATCATTAAATTTAAATCAGATTAGGATTTACTTATAATTCTAATGCTAGATTTCTGCTTTTTTCTTTTTCTGAAAGATTTTTATTGGGGAATTGGGGGGATGGGAACAGTGCTGGGGAATGGGGGAAGTGGAACAGACAAATTGCTGTTGTTCAGCATCTTAGCTGTGGAGGGCAGTGTCACTGGCCCTCATATGTGGGATCCGAACCAGGGCCCTCTGGCATCGCAAGCCAGTTCTTAACCATCGCGCCACTCGGCCGGCCCTATTTAAACATTTTTTAACAGCTTTATTGAGATATAATTTACATACAGTAAACTACACATATTTAAAGTGTACAATTTGATAAGTTTTGACACATGTATACCCTGAAAACCACTATAATCAAAATAGTGAACACATCTTTCACCCCCAAATTTCCTCACACCCCGTAGTCATTCTTTCCTCTGAAATCAGCCCTTGTCCACAGGTAACCACTGATCTTGCTGTCACTGTAGATATGTTTACATTTTCTAGATTTTTTTATATAATTGGAGTCACGTAGCATGTACTTTTTTTGTTTGATTTCTTCTTTTGAGACTTAACGTTGTTTCATGTGTCAGTAGTTCATTATTATTTTTTAAGATTTTTATTGGGGAATTGGGGGAGGGGAACAGCGCTGGGGAATCGGGGGAAGGGGAACAGACAAGTTGCTGTCCTTTTGTTCTGGCGAGGCAGATCAGTCGCCGGCTTCTGGACGGCCGCTCACGCTGGCTGCTGGCTACACACAGTAGCCCATGGCAACCCACTGCAGCAGGAGACTGCAGCCTACGCTGTTGCCAGCGACCCACTACAGCCCAGCCCCAGGTCGAGCTGCCGTTTACCATCGTAGCTGCAGAGGGTAGTGTCACTGGGATCCGAACCGGGGCCCTCTGGCATCCCAAGGCAGTTCTTAACCAACTCACCACTCGGCCGGCCCAGTAGTTCATTATTATTAATTATTTTTTTTGTCAAGTAGTATTCCATTGTATATATATACTACAATGTGTTTACTCATTGACCTGTCCACGAAAATTTGGGTTTTTGTTTCTTGGCTATTATAAAGAAAGCACTATGAATATTTGAGTGCAAGTCTTCATGTGGGCATATATTTTCTTTCTTTTTTTTTTTTTTTAAAGATTTTGGGGGAATTGAGGGAGGGGAACAGCGTTGGGGAATTGGGCAAGGGGAATAGACAAGTTGCTGTCCTTTTGTCCTTCAGTCTAGCTGCAGAGGACGTCGGCTTCACTGGCCCATGTTGGTACTATCATTGTGCTCTTCCCAGGTGAGGCAGATGGGTTGCTGGCCACTGGATGGCCGCTCACGGCAGCTCACGCCGGCTGCCAGGCACTCTCGGTAGTTTACGGCAGCCCATTGCTGTAGTTCACTGCAACCTGCGCTGTTGCTGGTGACTCTTGGCAGCCTAGCTCTAGGTCAAGCTGTTGTTCACCATCTTAGCTGTAGAGGGTGCAGCGTGACTGTCCCATGCGGGATTCTAACCGGGGCTCTGCTGCTCAGAGCTGGTGTCCCAAGCCAGCTCTTAACCAACGCGCCACTCGGCTGGCCCTGGGCATATTTCTCTTCAATAAATAACCTAAAATTGGAATGGTTAGATTAGATGGTACTTATTTATATGTTTAACTTTTTAAGAAACTGCCAAACTGGTTTTTTACATGACTATTCCATTTCCACCAGCAGTGTATTACAGTTGTGCCACATCTTTAGCAGTATTTGATGGGGTCAGTCTGTTTCTTTTTTCAATTCTTTTTTTTTGCATATATAAAATTCACAATGTTGACATGTACAATTCAGTGGGTTTTAGTATATTTACAAGATGTACAACTATCACTGCTTCTAATTCCAGAACCATTTCCATCACCCTGAAAAACCTTGTACCTGTCAACAGTCACTGCTTTCCAGTTGTTTAGAGCCAGATCTACTCTAATAGAAATCGTTATCATCATTTATACATCAGAAGAATCTTACTCTACATTACTAGAGTAATAGTATATTGCAGTGCTTGTTTCACTGATAAAAATAAGAGCTTTTTCATAAAAGGGAGGGTGCTGGTAGTAAGAGTATGAAAACTGTTAGATGATTGTCACCCCTAGATGACTGTCACCCCTAGTTATCTTCCTTACAAGGGAGAACAAAGGATACTTTTATAAACTAATTCAATACTCATTATAGTATGACCCAAGCTGTGAGCTCCCTCTCTCCCAGTCCATGCTATATTTAGGACCTTTGGGAATATTCGTCATATTTGACGTGTTGGAAGAACTAAATCTAATTTTCTTTTGTACATAGGTGGTCGTGTGATGGTAACAGATCCTGAAAGGTCAATGCTATCTCCAGGTGGAAGGTAAAACATATTTCCTTAGTACAGATAAACTTCTACACCTCACCACATTCAAGTTTTTAGATTAATGAGGTATTAGAATATTAAAAAGGCTAATGTCACACATCTTGAAGTTTAATATGCAATTGAATCGTTCGGGGATCCTGTGAAAATGCAGTTTTTGACTTATTAGTTCTGAATGGTGGTAGTTCCTGGGTGATACTGATATGATTGTTGATGATCACATTGTAGATAAGGAGACTTTATTGTAAAGTGGAATTAGAAAGTTAATATGCTACTTTATGTTGTTTTGTTATACTTTCCCCAAAAAAAGTTTGATTGGAATTAAAATGCTAAATTCAGTTGACAAGTCATTTTTGGAAGAAATAAATGCAAAATTTTGAACTTGAGTCAGTTTTGCGTTCAGCCTGGTCAGGTGGATAGTTTTGTGGTGAGACCTGGTGTGTTTGAATAGTGTGTGAGCAGCCCTCGCCGATGCATCGCATCATCAGGGTTTCCTTTTCCTTTCAGTTGTGGCTCCGTCAAGGTGAAGACGGAACCCACAGAAGATTCTGGTACGTACTAGTGCTTCTAGAATTAATCACAAAATTTAAGGAAGCCTTTTTCTTAATGTAGAAGGTTATATTTTGACTCATTACTTATTGTTTTGATGAGAAGTGGACAAATTTATTCCAGTGGTAACATTATTTGTTAATGCTATCATATTGTACAAAACCCAAAAAGATAATTTGTTTGATAAGTGTAGCTAGAAGTATGTTGCTAATTACACATTTGTAGACAAAATTTATTAATAGCCTTTTCTCAGTTATACAGGAATAATAGTGTAAAATGTCAGCTAGATCTACAGTGCTGTTTACAAAAATCAATATAATACTCTCTTACTCTCCTTTTCCCTTTGCACTCCCATTTTCTAGTTTCCAAGAAAACTGTTTTTAGGTCTAAGCTTTTTTGTTTTGTTTTGTTTTGTTTTTTAGTTTCTTGTTAATGTTTATTACAAGTTGCTGTCCTTTTGTTCTTCAGTCTAATTGTGGAGTACGTTGCTTCACTGGCCCAAGTTGGCACCATCATTGCGCTCTTCCCGGGTGAGGTAGATCAGTCGCCGGNCCCATGGCAACCCACTGCAGCAGGGGCTGCAGCCTACGCCGTCGCTGGCAATTCACGGCAGCCCAGCTCCAGGTTGAGCTGTTGTTCAGCATCTTAGCTGTAGAGGGCACTGTCACTGGCCCTCATGTGGGATCCGAACCGGGGCCCTCTGGCGTCCCAAGCCAGTTCTTAACCAATGCGCCACTTGGCCGGCCCTCTACGATCAATTTTGAGTTAATTTTTGTATTGGGTTGTTAGAAAAGTCATGATGTATTTTTTCTATGTTTTTTGTTGCAAAGATATGTCATGACTTTTCCGAAAACCCCATATATGGTACATGGTGAGTGTATAAATGCATATTCCAGTTGTGCCACAATTTGTTGAAGAAACTACCCTTTCTTCTGGAATTGCTTTGGCATCTTTGTTAAAAGTTAGTTGATCCTGACTCTTTATTTCTGAACATTCTACATGGTGAGTCATATTTTGTGTGAATCAAGACAGTTTATCCCTTTGCAGCCTGAATGACTTTTATTTCTTAATCCTGTTGGTCAGGCCAGAACATTCAATGCATTATTGAATACAAGTGGGGATGCCAGACATAGCCTTGTTCTTGATATTAATTGGAAGGCATTCAGGCTTTTACCATTATGATGTTAGCTGTTGGTTTTTTGTATATGTCCTTTTTTTAAAAATTTTTAAAAAGTTTATATTGGGGAACAGTGTATTTTTCCAGGACCCATCAGATCCAAGTCAAGTAGTTACTTCAATCTAGTTGTGGAGGGCACAACTCAGCAGCCCATGCGGGGATCGAACCAGCAATCTTGGTGTTATAAGCACTGCACTCCAACCAACTGAGCTAATAGGCCGCCCTGTGTATATGTCCTTTTTAAGACTGAGAAAGAAAAGATTTGTCATGTTTAAATTAAAATTCAGACCTTTTTGTGATCAGTATCTTTTTCCCCTGAAGTTTTCTATTGGGTAATCGGAAAAGTCATGATGTATTTTTTTCTGTTTTTTTGTTGCAAGAATGCATCATGACTTTTCCAACAGCTCAATAGAATAGCTTTTGTATGCCATTTGTATTTTGTGAAATTTTTTATTCTAGAAACTTGTTTTGTTGGGGCCTGATTGTTAATTAATGAATATTTGTATAGGGTGTTTTATAATGAGTGGTCCCAGCGGGGGGGTTTGTATGACTCACTTTCTTTGCCATACCAACTCTCAAAGTAATTGAAATGTTCTGATTGTAATGGGATTATATTTAAACATTTTGTTTTTT
>NW_017731457.1:823548-830564 GCF_001890085.2 Hipposideros armiger | reverse complement strand
CTCCACAACTAGACTGAAGAACAAAAGGACAGCAACTTGTCTGTTCCCCTTCCCCCGATTCCCCAGTGCTGTTCCCGTTCCCCAATTCCCCAATAAAATCTTGGAAAAAATAAAAAAGAAAAAGATGAATGCAAGCCATGTGTGTACATTTTTTTTGGCACCCCGGTATTTTATAATTAGCCTTAGTGATTGGCAAAAATAAAATGGATATTTACAGTATTTTCTTTTTTATAAAGATTTTATTGGGGAATTGGGGGAGAGGAACAGTGTTGGGGAATCTGTGAAGGGGAACAGACAAGTTGCTGTCCTTTTGTTCTTCAGTCTAGTTGTGGAGGACGTTGCTTCACTGGCTCATGTTGGTATTCTGATCATTGTGCTCTTCCCGGCTGAGGCAGTCATTCACCGGCCGTTGGACGGCAGCTTAATGGCAGCTCCCGCCGGCTGCCGGACACTCACGGCAGCCCAGCTCCAGGTCAAGCTGTTTTTCACCATCCTTGCTTATAGAGGGCTCAGTGTCACTGGCCCATGTGGGAACCGAACCAGTGGCCCTGTTGCTCAGAGTTCGCGCTCCCAAGCTAGCTCCTAACCAACTGAACCACTTGGCGGGCCCTCTACAGTATTTTCCTAGTAAAGGAAT
This sequence comes from Hipposideros armiger, assembly GCF_001890085.2. Classification (NCBI taxonomy): domain Eukaryota; kingdom Metazoa; phylum Chordata; class Mammalia; order Chiroptera; family Hipposideridae; genus Hipposideros; species Hipposideros armiger. The sequence goes on along the minus strand of NW_017731457.1, from coordinate 829,927 downwards.
ATAAACTACATAACTTGAGCGTAGCTATAGGTGGCGTCCAAAAATTTCAATTGTGTAAAACGCAGCTTCATGTTGTAAAATAATGACATTTCCAGTATGACCTATTGCAGAGGATGGTAGCCAGTTGATAATTGTGTTATATCTGAATTCTCACTGTTGCAGAGCCTGTCATGTGGGCTTTTACTGTGCTCTCAAATTAGTTAAAAATTTGTCTTATGCAGTGAATTTTAGATTTAGCATTCATCTAGGAATACTGGGATGATTTTATTAGAAAATCTCTTAATTCACTTTTTTATGTTATTGAGCTAATTAAAAATAATATATTATTTGGGTAAATGATGAAAAGACAGAAGAAATCCTTAACATGATTGGTTGTAATATATAATTGTAAATACATACCACTATTTTTAATAGTGAACCGCCAGAAGCACTCCGCATAAGGCAAAGAAGCACATTTTTACCAGTTTTACCAGTGTTCTAGATGTAGAAAGCAGTACAGATATGAGATAAGTAATTAGAAAATAAGAGGGCACCATTAACTTTTACAGGTGATATGGTTACGTACATAGAACACGGAAGAGAATCAACTACACTGCCACTGAAAACAAAATATAATCTGATTTTAACTTCAAGTGTTAAAAATTCCAGATGTAATAAAAGTTTAGATTAACAGCACTAGAAAAAAATTAATAACCTTTTGAATGTTTTCTAAGCAATAATTTTGACTAAGGAAAAATTAAAAAATTTAGTATGGCAAAAATCAGCCAAAATGTTTCAAGGGCATGTAAGACCAAATGGCTATTTGTAAGGCAAATGACAAAGGGTTGTGTTATTTGACTTACAAAGAGCTAATCCAAAATATAAATGACCAAAGATTCAAGAAACAAGAAAAAATGCTGTCTAGTTAAAGAAATAATGATAAAATCCAAGAAAGATAAACGTTTTGCACCCAGAAGATTGGCAAACATTAAATTCCGCCCATTCCCAAGCTCAGTAAAGGGTATGGAGAAACAGCAGGTATAGACATTCTTGATGTGTGTGTAAATTGTTATCTTATGGGTGATACTTTGACACTTTTTTTTATCATTTTGAGATGTACATGTTCTTTGAACCATTGCTGGCTTGCAAAAAAATGGCAATTAACATACAGCTTCATCAGTGGAATACCGTGTTGCCATTAAACATAGTGAGATGAGATAGTTTACTATCTGTAAGACAAGTTACTAGTTAGTTGGAGAGCTACATGTGAAAGAGATGAATGGTATTGTAAAATTTTTATTTAAAAATCTGCATTTTGAAATTACTGCAAGCTAATAGAAAATCTGCACATGTAGTGTGAGGAACTTTTTTTTATATCACATGACAATAAGTTGCCAAGATGATGCCCTATAATTCTTTTTTTCTTTAATTAAAGTTTATTGGGGTGACAATTATTAGTAAAGTTACATAGATTTCAAGTGTACAATTCTGTAATACACCATCTATATATCACATTGTGTGTTCACCACCCAGAGTCAGTTCTCCTTCCATCACCATAGATTTGATGCCATTTACCCTCATCTACCACCCTCCTCCCCTCTTACCCTCTGGTAACCACTATCATTCTTTTAACTACTTCAGTGTGATTCTTACAAACAAGAATATATAAACGATACAATCATCAAAATAAGGAAAATAGTTTTTTTCTAATTCTCAAACCCTTTTCAAGTTTTGCCAATTTTTTTCATTAATGGCTTCTTCAATCTAGAATAGTTTCTCACTTTCCTATGACTTTGAAGAAAGTATCTGTTATTTCCTCATGATTATATTCATATAATGCTGTTTTTTTTGTTTTTGGTTTTTTTTAAAAGATCACAGAAGTGTGATCTGTGTTCTTTAATATCATCAGGTGGCAGTTGATTTCTATTTATTCCTTTACTGATATTTATGTGATCAGTTGTTTTTCTAGGCTTCTCCACTGTGAATTTATGCTTTTCCTTTGTAATAAATATATTCATGGGAGTTTCTCTAAGACAATGTAAATATCTACCACTCCTCATCAAACTTTCAATTAAAATTAATTCATTTATATTAGAGTATACCCATGTATTTCTACTTTATACAATCCATTGTTTATTTTGATTTGCAAATAGTCCTTGCTTTGGCCATTGGAAGCCATTTCTGGGTGTCCTCTGTATCCTTTCCTGATCCTGTGTCATTTGAAAATACCACCATAATTTTTATAGAACTTTTTATTTTTACTTTGTTGCAAAATGGAGGAGGGGGTCAAGGTTCATCTTATTCTTTCCAAACTCAGCCCTAGAATCAGCAAGTCCACCAAAAAGCCCTGGCTCCTTTTTGAGGAGAGGTATTAAGAAATCATGGTGTTAGAAGTGCTTATTGCAATTGAGATGCCACTGCTTCAAAGTGGACAGAGCTAGGGACTCTGTGTGTTTGTTTCAGGGGGAGGGGGTGTTTACATACACATAAATAAATATATTACATTTACATCTGTATTTTTTCATGTCTGTATCAGTTCCACTGTTTACTACTCCAAGGATTTTTTTCTCCCTTTCCTGTATAATTCCGCTCTGTCACGCAACCATGGCAACCAAACATTCCAGTATATTTCATTTAACCCATGTCCCATTGTTCAACCCACATCTCATTGCCACCCTCCTTACCCTCCCTGTTCATGGGTACCCTCCTTGCCTGGCTTACACTCTGACACTAACCTTGGGCTGTCAGCACTCATGCTTGGCCCCTCAGTTTCCCAACCTCCTCACTCAGTTTCCCCTACTCCCTCATAAAAATATTCTCATGCCCCCTGCTGCAGGCCGTTGAACCTTTCTGATGCAGCTGCTTACCTTGCTAAGCGCCATTCCAGTGGCATTTGGAATGAATTGTTGGGGAAAGGGGAAGGGTTCTGTTAACTCCGTGTGTGTGAATGAAGAGAGCTTCTATGTATATTATAGATATATATTAGTTTTTTGAGAGATGTATAAGAAAGGTGGTGTTGAATTGTCTTTTCGGGAAAAAGTATTTGAAGCTATTACACTGTTTTTCAGAAGGTTTCTCCTTTTTCTTTTTTAATGCCACAGAAAATCTCAATTTTCTGTTCAGTTTTTTGTTGATTGTGCCAAAAATCATTTCGCAGATTTTCTCCCCTTTATTCATATATTCATCTCCCTCATATTTTGCATCCAAGAATCAACATGCTGAATTGAGAACAAATTTTATTGAATTCTTGAACCATCTTTATGTATGGATGTAATAGTACTCATCACTATCATAGAGGTTTCTTTTTCTGCTTTATACTTTGTATCTTTACATTCTTAATTTATACTGAAATTTCTTTTAATATATCCATTTTATTTCATTTTTTATGTTTCATGGGCATAGCAGTCATGGTCCATTCAGGAGAAAAGAGCCATACCAGTTATTTGAACTATGCTGGTTATTTGGATGGAGAAAATTTAATGTAAAGATGAACTAGTTGTGGCCGGCTGAGTGGCGTGTTGGTTGGGGGCTGGCTTGGGACGCCAGAGGGCCCCAGTTCGGATCCCGCATGTGAGGGCCAGTGACACTGCCCTCTGCAGCTAAGATGCTGAACAACAGCTCAACCTGGAGCTGGGCTGCCCTGAGTCCGCCGGCGACGGCGTAGGCTGCAGCCCCTGCTGCAGTGGGTTGCCATGGGCTACCGTGTGTAGCCAGCAGCCAGCGTGAGCGGCCAGCAGCCCACGTGAGCGGCCGTCCAGAAGCCGGCGACTGATCTGCCTTACCAGGAAGAACGCAATGATGGTGCCAACTTGGGCCGGTGAGGCGGCATCCTCCACGGCTGGACTGAGGAGCAAAAGGACAGCAACTTGTCTGTTCCCCTTCCCCCAATTCCCCAGCACTGTTCCCATCCCCCAATTCCCCAATTAAAAAAAAATCTTAAAAAAAAGAAGATTAACTAGTTGTAGTTACTAAGTTTGTAATGAAAAAGAGTATACTAAGGCATCATGTAAATAACAACTCAAGGAATTGGTTGCCACCCCTCCCTAAAGCTTTAATTTGGACTTCCAAAGTGGTATTGATGGACATGCTGAAACTGGTTTTGGTAGTGTTGGGAAAATCTTACAGTGGGTCCAGCTGTTGCTATGGGAAAGGTCTGCTTTCACTAGGTTGACATAGTCTATCAAGCAGTGGGTGATCCTGATTGGAGCAGGATACAGAGAAGCCAAAAAGGAAGGTGCCGATCCCTTTTCTCCCTAGCCTTGTAGCTTCCCTGCTGCATTCTCTTGTGGCAGAAACGCACAAGGAATAGTCCAAGCATCAGCAATCTGATAGGGTGGGTCTAAAAGTGGGACCCCTGCTTTAATGATGGCACAGGCTACCCCGGCAGCTACTCAGCATCCACACACAGCCTTTTCCACATACTTGAACTGCTGTATAACAACAGAACACCTGTTCCCATCTAAACTGGATGCAGCTCTCCTTCCTACAAAGTAGTACATTTTTGCCCTCTCCCCAAAATGAGGGAATTCAGTCTTCTAGTAGTCACCTCTGGGAGCCTGATTTACTGTCCAGTCATGAGCTATACTCATTACTCCTTAAATTCACTCCCAACCTATTTGAATTTTCTCTTATGCAAAGGCTAAATGGTGAAGGAAATGCCAACAAAAACGTTTGTAAAATATAATATGAAGGAGAAGGGAGGACAGTTAACATATGCAAATACATAACATCTACAGAAACACTCATAGCAAGAAAATATGCAGTGTCCACATTTCTGCCATTTGACTTAAGAATTTATACTTTCCTTCATTCATTACTTATTATATTGTGTTTCCTTTGCTTTCAGCCAAGACCTTAGCTGGTAAGGATTTTTACCTGGTTGAGGTGACCCAAACCTTCATTCTTTTATTTTTTTTAAAGATTTTATTNGAACAGACAAGTTGCTGTCCTTTTGTTCTTCAGTCTAGTTGTGGAGGACGTTGCTTCACTGGCCCATGTTGGTATTATCATTGCGCTCTTCCCGGTGAGGCAGATCGGTCGCTGGCCCCTGGACGGCGGCTCTTGGTAGCTCACGCTGGCTGCCGGTCACTCACGCTAGCAGCCGGCCACTCATAGTAGCTCGTAGCAGCCTACTGCAGCAGGGGCTGCAGCCTATGCCACTCGGATGCCTCTACAATGATCTTTTAAAATTATGTTATTTTTAGAAGATGAAGTTGCTTTCATTCTGACTTTTATCATAGAAATCAGGATAACAAAAAATTATAACAAAATTATAATCAAGTTAGGAAGAGCTGTATGCTCTTTAAATAAGCAAAAACACTTGTGCCCTAGAAATGGAACATGGCAAGAAAGCAAACATTAAGTAAAATATCCAAGATCATGCTCAGATCTGAAAGAACTTGTACAGTAAAAATCAATTTATATAGAAGTGGGAAAAGGAAACAAGTACTAAAAGTAACTGTAAGATAATATCCTTATTTTCCATATGTTAATAGGCAACAAATAGGACTGGCCGAGTGGCGCATTGGTTAAGAGTTGGCTTGGGACACCAGTTCTGAGCAGCAGGGCCCCGGTTCGGATCCCACATGAGGGCCAGTGACGCTGCGCCCTCTACACCTATTATGGTGAACAACAGCTCGACTTGGAGCTGGGCTGCCGTGAGTCCCCGGTAACGGTGTAAGCTGCAGTGAGTCTGCAGTGGGCTGCCATAAGCTACCGTGAGTGGCTGGCAGCCAGCATGAGCAGCTGGCAGGAGGTGTGAGTTGCTAAGAGCCGCTGTGAGCGGCCGTCCAGTGGCCCGCGACCAATCTGCTTCATCTGGGAAGAGCGCAGTGATAATAACCAACATGGGCCAGTAAAGAGAAGTCCTCCACAACTAGACTGAAGAACAAAAGGACAGCAACTTGTCTGTTCCCCTTCCCCGAATTCCCAATAAAATCTTAAAAAAAAAAAAATCATTGTATTATTACTAGGAATATACAGAGTGTGCCCAAAAAAATGTATACACATTTTAAGAAAGGAAAAAAAAACTTATTAAAATTGTAATACTAAATATATGCCAAAAAAAGATGATACAGGGCCGGCCGAGTGGTGCGTTGGTTAAGACCTGGCTTGGGATGCCAGAATGCCCCGGTTTGGATCCCTCATATGAGGGCCAGTGACACTGCCCTCTACAGCTAAAATGGTGAACGACAGCTCGACCTGGGGCTGGGCTGCCGTGGGTTGCTGGCTATGGTGTAGGCTGCCGTCCCCTGCTGCAGTGGGCTGCCATAAGCTACCGTGTGTAGCCGGCAGCCAGCGTGAGCGGCCAGCAGCCACCGTGAGCGGCCATTCAGAGGCCGGCGACTGATCTGCCTCACCCGGGAAGAGCACAATGATGGTGCCAACTTGGGCCAGGAAG
>NW_017731457.1:801295-814838 GCF_001890085.2 Hipposideros armiger | reverse complement strand
ATCTTAGCTGTAGAGGGCAGTGTCACTGGCCCTCATATGTGGGATCCGAACCGGGGCCCTCTGGCGTCCCAAGCCAGTTCTTAACTATCGCACCACTCGGCCGGCCCCAGCATCTTATTTTTGAGAGACCCGGCTGTCTTAATGCATTAGATTGCCCAGAAAGGGATATTTATTTTTGAACAATATGTGGGGAATATAGCTTTAATAAGACTTTATTAAAGAGTTTAAGAATCTTTTCAAACTTTTATTTGAAGCATAATATAAAGTATGTAAAGTATAATTATATAGCTCAATAAATAAACAGTATTCACACCTCTGTGACCTACATTCACATCAACACCAAACGTTAATAACACACCAAGAATGCACTCTCTTGTCCCCCTCTTGTTACCCTTTTCCCAAAGTCAACCACTTGAGTATTTTTTTAACCAGAGGTTTATGCATTTTATTTTATTCAGGTTTATTGAGGTGTAATTGACATTACGTTTGTTTTAATAAAATATTTCTTTTCCCTAATTTTGACCTTCCTATTTGTGGAGCTGTACAACATGCTCTTTTATATCTGGCCTCAAAGGTCCACTTCAAATTATCTAACCTCATTGTGGGCAAAGGATTACAATGAAAAGTGTGCTTTGTACCCTTGTTAACAAAAGAATTTTTTAGGAGGAATAAAAATCAATATATTATTAAAATGGATGAAAATTATACTATCTGGAGTAATTGAGTTATTACTCTGGAATATTGAGTTATTAAAACTGAGGTTTACATGTGGTTTCTCAGTGGTTGCTAAAAGTATTTTTAATATTAAGTGAATAGAGTATGACTAATATTCTTTAATTCCAAAGATAAGAACTTGTCAGAGAAAAAATTAGCACCAGATAATCCCAGAACATTACTTGTAGTTAAAAGTTTGTCCCGGTTGGGTTTAGGAGGTTCTTGCCACCTGGCTACCCAGGTACTTTTGTCCTTTCGTAGTCTTTAAAATATATATGCATTCCGCTACATTATTAGAAGGGCCGGAGGGATTTCTCTACATCATTTAACTGAATGCCCTGAAGTATAATCAATCATTTTATTTGCTTTGACAGGTATTTCCTTGGAAATGGCAGCTGTGACAGTAAAGGAAGAATCAGAAGATCCCGATTACTATCAATATAACATTCAAGGTAATACCATCTAATACAATTTTTCTTTCCAAAAATTATTAGTGGTTAAAACTAATCAATTTCTTGAACCATGTATATACTTACTTATATATGTATGTATAATTATAATTTATCACTGGAATAAAATAGATTTTAAAAATGGGATAATACAATAAACTCAGTTACAGGGGAAACGTAAAATTTGCCATATATATATATATATATATATATATATTATTTTTTTTAAGATTTTTATTGGGGAATTGGGGGATGGGAACAGTGCTGGGGAATTGGGGAAGGGGAACAGACAAGTTGCTGTCCCCCTGCTCTTCAGTCTAGCTATGGAGGACGTAGCCCCACTGGCCCAAGTTGGCACCATCATTGCGCTCTTCCCGAGCAAGGCAAATCAGTCGCCCACTTCTGGACGGCCGCTCACGGTGGTTGCTAGCCGCTCAGGCTGGCTGCTGGCTACATACGGTAGCCCATGGCAACCCACTGCAGCACAGGCTGCAGCCTATGCCGTGGCCAGGGACCCACAGCAGCCCAGCTCCAGGTTGAGCTGCTGTTCAGCATCTTAGCTGTAAAGGGCAGTGTAACTGGCCCTAATATGTGGGATCCGAATCGGGGTCCTCTGGCGTCCCAAGCCAGCTCCCAACCAATGCGCCACTCGGCCAGCCCTGCATATATATATTTTAAATATAGCCATTAATATTTTTAAAAGGACAAGCAAAAGTGGCACATAGAATTCAATCCCAGGTTCTTAATGTTACTTGCTAGGCATGAGAGGTCTTCTGCACCTTTAATAGCTCTATTTGTATGACAGTAATAACTGTTTAAACATTATAATCATCTTAAAAATTTATAAAGGGTAAGGCATTAATAAAATTTCTATATTTTTTATTTTGTTACATATCTTTTTATTTGATGACAAGGAAGGAATTAGGTTATAATTTCAAATGCAGTTTTTTATGCATCCAATGGCCTAGTTTAGAAGAATGTTTTCTATATTTAATAGTGTTTAATTTTATAGATGCATAAAGTACATTAAAACATTTAAATAATAAAATCTGATTTTTTAATGTATATGCTTATAAAACCATCTTCACTGCAGTCAAGATAATGAAATATCCATAACCTCCATGTTTCCTTGTGTCCCTTTGTCATTCATTGCCCTCCCCAGCCAACCACTGATCTATTTTCTATCATTTTAGATTAGTTTCCATTTTTTAGACATTTACATAAATGGAATCATAATAAAGTATGTACTGTTCTCTTGGCATGGGGTGCTGTGACTTACTTCATTACACATAATTGTTTTGAAATTCATAGTGTTGCATACATATATCAATAGCTAATTCCATTTTATTGCTGAGTATTACTGCATTCTATGGCTGTACTACAATTTGTTGATCTCTTTGTCTATTGATAACATTTTGGTTGTTTCCAGTTTGGGACTATTAAAAAATAAAGCTGCTGTCAACTTTTGTGTATAAACTTTTGTATGGAAATATACCTTAATTTCTCTTGAGTAGATTTGTAGAAATGGATTATCTGGGACATATGGTAGGTATTTAACTTTTAAGAAACTGCCAGACTGTTTTCCACAGTGCTTGTACTGTTACATTTCCTTCAGCAGTGTTCGATAGTTCTAGCCGCTCCGCATCCTTGTCAACACTTGTATGGTCAGTCTTATTCTTTTAAGCTATTTTTAGCCTTATGATACCACATTTTGGTTTTAATATGCATTTGCCTAATATGTCTAGTTCACTTAAAAAGATAAGCTTTATGAGTTCTGAAGCATTATAAAAGTATTACAAATAAATGTATTCTGTTTTGTAATCATGTGAATATCAGTATACATTTATTAAACTGTTTACATTTCAGCTTCTGTTTGTTGCCAATATATAGATCTACAGTAGATTTTTACATGCAGACCTTGTATCTTGTGACCTAGTTAAAATTCACTTATTAGTTTTAGCAACTTTTTGGAAAAATCTTCGGGATTTTTTCAGTATACATTGTTATTTTTTCCCTTTTATTTTTCTTGTGTTAATTTCACTGGCTGGGATCATCTAGTGTTCCATTGAATTGGAGTAGTGAGACATCCCTGCCTTGTTCACAGTTTTAGAAGGAAATCTTTCAGTATGACAGCTGTGGGATTTTTGCTGATGCCCTTCATCAGCTTGAGGAAGTCCCCTTATGTCAAAGTTTGTGAAGAGTTATTATGGTGATTGGGTGTTGAAATTTGTGAAAAGTCTTTTCTGTACCTATTGAGGTGATTATATGGTTTTTCTTGTTTTAGTCTGTTTAAATGATGACACTACTTTGTGAATGTTGAACCAGCCAAGTATTCCTGGGATAATAAACCCTACTTGGTTATGAAGTATGGTTCTTTTTATATATTGTCGAATGTTCTTAACCGATATTATTTTTAATTTTTAAATTTCTTTTAATAGTTATAGGACCATTCAATTTATGTATTCTTGGTTGATTTGGCAATTTGTTTCTTTTAAGGAATTTATTTACTTTGTCATAAATTTCCTCTTTTTTAATTTTATTTTATAACTGGCCATGTAATGTTTTTAATAAGTAAAAAATTTTCTAGGCAGTCATTATCTATAAGTAATGATATATTTCTATTCCTGTTGCTTTTAACTCTTGTTTTATATTTGATTATACTAACTTCAGTTCTTCTATTTTCCAATTTTTTTAAAATTACTTTTTATTGTGAAATACACATTTTTTAGAATTAGTTTCAGCTGTACAATACAGTGCAATAGTTATACTTTTTACCCCTCGAGGTGACAACCCCCCTCACCCAATCCGCCGCCCCACTTCCCCCCCCCAATATCATACATATCTATTACAATTCCCTTGACTCTACTTCCACACTATACTCCACATCCCATGACTATATATCTATATCTATATTCACTTATAGTTGACATACAATATTATACAACATCAACTTCAGGTGTACAGTGCAGTGATCAAGCCTCTACCCCATCCATGATGCGTTCTCCCTAACAAGACATGTGACCACCTGACACCCTACAAAATATTTACAACTTTATTAATTATATTCCTCGAACTGTCTTTCATGTCCCTGTGGCAATATTGTAGTTACGTATTTATGCTGTCTAACCCCTTCCCCTTCTCCCTCATCCCCACCCCTCTCCCAACTAGCAGCCACCAGTTGTTCCTCTATATCTCTGAGACTATTTCTGTTTACTTTGCTTGTTCAATCAGTTTTTTAGATTCCATATATAAGTGAAATCATATGGTATTTGTCATTCTCTGACTGACTTATTTCTCTTAACATAATAGTCTCATAAATTTCCTCTTTATTTTAATGTTTGCAACGTCTGTCATGATGTCTTATTGCCAATTTTGTAATTTGTGTCTTTTTTTTCTTGGTTGATCTAGTTCAGGGTTTGTCAAGCTTGGCAGTACTGACATTTAGATCACACAGTTCATTGCTGTGGGCATTTGTCGTTTGCTGTGCATTGTAGGATGTTTAGTAGCCCCAGTGACCTCTAGCCACTAGGTATCAGTAGCATCTTCCTAGTTGTGATCATCAAAATGTCCCTAGACATTGCCGTGTCCCTTAGGGGACAATATCACTCTCAATAGAGAACCGTTGGTCCAGATCTAGAGTTTTCTCAAAAAAAATTTTTGTCTCGCAAAGGTCTGTTACTTTTAGTGAATTACTTGTTTCTTTTTTTCTGCTTGCTTTAATTTTAATTTTAAAAACAAAACTTTTTTTACATTTTATTGGGAATTGGGGGAGGGGAACAGCATTGGGGAATCAGGGAAGGGGAGCAGACAAGTTGCTGTCCTTTTTGTTCTTAAGTCTAGTTGTGGAGGGTGTCGCTTCACTGGCCCATGTTGGTATTGTGATCATTGTGCTCTTCCCGGGTGAGGCAGTCGCTCACAGGCCATTGGACGGCCGCTCACGGCAGCTCACACTGGCTGCCAGCCACTCAAGGTAGCTCATGGCAGTCCACTGCAGCAGGGGCTGCAGCCTACGCCGCCCCTGGTGACTCAATGGCAGCCCAGCTCCAGGTTGAGCTGTTGTTCACCATCTTAGCTGTAGAGGGCGCAGCGCCACTGGCCCTAATGTGAGATCTGAACTGGGGCCCTGCTGTCCAGTGCTGGTGTCCCAAGCTAACTCTTAACCAGTGCTCCACTCGGCTGGCCCTAATTTGTTTTTATTTTTTTGTTTCTTAAGCTACAAGCTGAAATCATTGACTTGAAATTTTTTTCCATTATAAACATTTAATGCCATAAACTTCCTTCTAACCGTTAGTTTAGCTGTACCGCATAAACTTTGATTTGTCCTGTGATTTATGTAGAAGGGTGTAGTTTTAATTTTCACACACTTGTGGATTTTTCATATATCTTTCTGTTACTGATTTTCAGTTTCATTATGTTTGGAGAACATTCTTTGTATAATTTCGGTTATTTTAACTTTGTTAAGGTTGGTTGATAGAGTGGTGCAGGTCTGCTGTATCCTTACTGATATTTCTGTCTACTTGTTCTATCAATTACAAGAGTACTGAAATGTCTAATTGCCTCTGTGGGTTTATCTGTTTCTCCTTTCAGTTCTGTCCTTTGTGCTTCATGAGTTCTAAAGGTCTGTTGTTAGGTGTCAGTCCCAGTATCCTCCCCTTGGCTCATTTCCAGGCAACCCCCTTCCAGCTGTAAACCTTGTCCTTACTTGTAACAACCTTGATTAGTTTTGTCTGCTTTGGTATTTCATATAAATAGAAGCCTTCCATATGTACTGTTTGTTTTGTGCTGCTTTTGTAAAATATGATTTGTGAGACATTGTTGGGTGTACTTCATTTATTTGCATTGCTATATTGTGTTTCTAAATTGCTTTTTAAAATGAAATGTTTAAAATTGACATACATAATATACATCTGCTCAGGTTTACTGAATCTTAATATTTTGTTGTCCCCCATCTCCCACATGATGTGGCATGTTAAATATGTAATTGACACCCTTCTTTGAGTTGTTTCAGATTTACACTTTCTCCCCTATGCCTTCTGAGTTAACCATTTTCTTGAAATGGAGGGCTGTCCTTCCTGATAATGATTTTATACTTTTACTGTGTATATATTCCCACAGAAACGTCTGTATATATATCCATCCATGTACTTATATTTTATGAATAGTATTTTCTCAGTTTTTAAGCTTGACACAAATGGTATCATACTGTATATGTTGTATATATATGTTTTTGTGTTTCGATCATTCAATATAAGTTTTCAAGATGTATGTATTTTGTCACATGTGGTAGTTACATTGTATGATCATTTGTTCATTCTTCTATATAAAGCCATTTATGTTTTCTTCCAAAACGTGGTATTCCCAAATAGGCTTGGACACATCTTCCTCTAAGATGGTGGTGCTCAGATGTGAGCTTTGATAGAGTTTGATTTTCACAATGACTGGTACATACTACTAGCATTTTGAGTGTGAGGGTCAAATATGCTGCCTAGCGTTTGAATAAAATCTATATAAGTGCTGTTAAAACATAGTTGCTAAAATTAAACATCATTGATAATCACTTGAAAGTATAATGATCTGTGAAGGTATGCTGGGCAAATATTAACCAAAAGAAATTAAGTTTCACAATATTAATTTGAGGCCAAAAAAAAAAAGAAAAAAGTATAGAGTAAGGCTACATAATATATATAGTAATAAGTCACTAAATTGATAAAGCAATCATTAATTTAATATACCTAACAATGTAGCCTCAAAATAAAAGTAGAAATAAAGAGTTACATAATTAAGATATATTTATAGATCTGTAATCATGTGGGAAATTGTAACAGAAACACATGATGAGTACTTATAAATGATAAATAGAATATTTGAACTCTACAGTTTATAAACATATGCTAGTTGATGTATATCCAGAATTCTATACCCAGCAAATAAATGTTTATTTACAAAGCATGGATTACAAAAATTGCCTTCATACTTGTTCACAGATAGTGTTAAAAAATTCCTTGAACATAATGTAATGTAGAACTCAGGTTATTTAAAATAGAAATCCTGTACACTGGGAATCCTAAGAAATATATTTGACTTAAAGAAGACCTCTTTAAAAAAATTAGGACAGAACAGTATTGAAAATGCCACATAGCTGAACTTGTGAAAAAGCAGCTAAAGCAGTATTTAGAAGTCAATACCCTTATCTATCATTTAATTAATTTTTTTCTGTATATTTTACCCAGGATCACATCATTAGGAAGCAGTGAATCTGGCATTTGAATTCAGGTCTCTTTCATTCAATCTTGCTCTTAGTTGAGATTCCAAATACATAAAATTTTTGTATTTTCTATGAAATTATTTTCCTCTATGATGTGTCCTTTGCTTATAAAATAGTTTTGTGCCTCTTCGTGAAATTTCTCATGCATTAGCAAGACTTTCAGAAGTCTTAGGATATTTTTCAAATAATAATCAGAGATAGTAGAGTGGTTTGTATTCATATTCATGTAACAACATGTTTTATGTTAAGTAGCCATTGGAAACACGTTTTCTCTTTTAAATCTGTTTCTTTCATCACTTAACTGCTTTGAATAATACGCGAACATGCAAATATCTTACCATAATCTCTTAAAATAGCATTTTGTGAAGGTTTAATTAACCCAAACTACTTTATATGTTAATGATTGGAAAGAACCTTGCTATTAAAAAGTTCTTATGGATCTGCAGGAAAGGGGGATTGGATTCTGAATTAACTATTAGTTTGTCATGTTTCTATTTCAGTGGAGATTCAAGCTTACTGCTAGTTTAATTAATGATTTTAGAGACTCTTAAGAAAAGTATAACAATTTGATTCTGCCTTTTTCTTCAGTATGACAAAAAATTAAGCAAATATTTGTCAAGGAAGGAACAAATACACCTTGTAAGATAAACCTGCACTTGCAATCTGTATGACATAAAAGTGGCAGTTTGCTATTATGAACCGTTTACTGTTTTAAAAAACCCATCCTCACCATTTTAGACATTCCATTCCCATCCAATCCATACTCGAGTCATTTTCAAAATTTCTTTTGACTGTCTATGTACAAATTTATCTGAGCACACTTTTTCCATTCACCAAGACCATAAATTGACACCACTCATTTTCAGTCATATATTTTTTTTAATTTTGCCTTTTTGTTTATGAAAAGGCTGTATTATTCAATATCTTTCACCCAGATTTCTTTACTAAAGTGACCCAAAAATATTTTTGGGATTACTTTTGAAGTATTATCTTTGTATTCCAAAGCAGGCCCTTCTGAAACTGGTGATGTTGATGACAAAGTCCCCCTTTCGAAGTCTTTGCAAGGTATAACTTTTTCACTTCCATTTTCCCACATACTGTTTATATTTACTGTTTCTTTATATTGGACAGACTGTGTTTTAGTATTTATATCTGTATTATTACTTTTCTAAATGGAAAAGGAAAAAGAAATGTATTGGCCTTTTTTAAAAAAAACATATAACTGAACTTCACAAGCAACAATTTTTCAAAACCAATTTTCCCTTTTGTGAATCTAGTAATGAATCTCGAAATGGGTACATGACACACTTTCATATTTAAGGTAAAGTACACATTTATACCTTATATCAGAATAGTCAGAAGTAAGGTTTTTATTGTATAGTAAGTAATGTAAATATTGAAACTAAGGTCGTGTTGATACTTAGCTTATTGAAAGATTGTAAACATCACTTGTAAATCCCTAAGTTTATTAATTGAATTCCTTTTTGGGAAGTTTTGTATAGTGCTCCCTGACTTGATGATTATAGGCTATTTGTGATGGCTTTTACGTCTATCTATCCTGGCTTTGAGCGCATAAGGTTTATTTTCTTTAGCTTTACTTTTAATATAAATGTGATTGCTTATTTCAGATTTAAATAACCAAAAGGCACATAGAATCGCTGTTTCCATGCAGTCTTGTAATGTTGTGGAGGTGGAACAACCACCTTAAGTGCTCTTCTCCTTTACCCAGTCTTTCCTTTTTAAGTACTGGTCTCTTCTCCATTATCCCTCATTGCTTTGACCTCACATGTTTTTTTCAACATTACAGTCAAAGAATCTAATGCTCCGTAAATTCAATTGATAATGTTTAAAAATAGGAGGGAAGGGGCTGTGTGTTGAGAAAGCGTATTTAAAAAGTTAATTAAAGAGTAAATCAGTGCTCTAGATTTATAGATTTACCTAGCATTTTGCGCTCAGGTGAGTTTCCATAATATGAAGTAAGTGGGAAAGAATCCCAAGGTAATTGTGGCATGATAAAGCTAGACAAGGAAAACCAAAATGTTTTACCTTAGTGTATGGCATTTTAAATTCAAAGATACTAGACACTAAATGACAGTTTCTGAAACTGTGGTCGATGCTTTTTAAAAGTAGTAAAAATAAAATATATTTAAAACCTATGTCTGAGGGTTGTACGTTTAGTACAGTTTCTGAAATTAGGTGACAAAATGAGATTTGATCTTGCTTCCCCTTTCCCCATGTGATTTATTCTTACTCTTAGGTAATATATGTGTACACAGAGACAGTGATTTTCAACCTTTTTTGTGTTAGTAGCTCAGACATTTAAGGACGGAGGATGAATATTTTGGGGCAGTTGGTGTACTTAATCCTAAGTGGCTCTGTGATGTTTTAGATTACTTCTTTCTTATTTGTGAGTAAAGCTTCTGCCCTAGTAGGATGAGCCTGTTTCCCTTGTGACTGCCTAACCTGATACATTGCTTTATGTTCCAGTTTTTAGAAGCAGGCAGATTATATTACCTGAATTAAAATGCTTTTGAGACTAAAGGTAGTATCTTAAATTTTAACTTACAAATTTCCTTTAAGTACAAGTTTGAATAAATAATGGGGATTGAGTTTCCATAGCTTCCACTATAGTAAACGTGGGAAGCCGGAAACATTTCACAGCAAAACCTGCACTTGTTAATCTAGACTTACTAGAGTCCATGAGCAAAGAAAGAATTTATTCTGATTTGTGTTTTTTGTGTGTGCGTCATTGACAGATGAGCATGGTACTTTGAAACATATTGTTCTATTTCTCTAATTCTAACATCTATGAGTAATTATATTGTGTAGTTACAGTAACTAACTTTAAATCCCCAAACCTACTTAGGTTTACTCTATATGTTTACATTTTTAAATAATTTTTTGAGTTTTCAAATAGAACTGTTAAATGTTTTCTGAATTAGATCACATTATTTGAAATGACTGCTAAGGAGTTAAAAGAATCAGTTTGTGTATGTTTTGTTATATTTTAAATTGTTTGCATTGTTACCTAGTTTCTCTTCTTTCAATGTACTTTTTTATTGGTTTATTATATGTGGTTTATTTTCTTTTTAGGAAGCCATCATTCTTCAGAGAGCAATGAAGGAACAGAAATGGAAGTACCAGCAGAAGGTTAGAAATAAAGGAATTTTTATTTTGCTTGTATTTGTATTATGTTTGTATCATAGAGAATATTATCCTTAAAACATCTTATTTGGAAATAAAAAGGTGATTGTTTTGGTATGCCTTCTTAGCCAACAGGTTTTTATTTTTTAGTCCTAAACTGTAGTATACCTCTTTTACTGTACTGAATAATAACGCATATGGGGATGAAAACTTAAGTGGTAAGTAAAACTCTTCCTGATGCAAAATGCTCCCCCTTTTTTTCTGGTCATCTTGTGCCATGTTAAAGTTTTTTAGAGAAAGAATGGCTTCAGTATTTTAGAATTAAAATTATTATTGGCTCTTCATACTTCATTTTAAAACATATTATTTAATGGTGCCATGTTTTAAAGTAGGATAATATGTTCTACAGAAGATGAGTAAAGGAGAGATTTCCTCTCTGCTTATTACTATACCCACAACTACCCACTGAACCACTTCGTCTGTTTAACAGCCGTCTTCCTTTGTTCTCATGATTGAATGACAATTTTACTGGTACAGCTTTTTTAATTCCTGGAATCTTGAGTTAAACTGTTATCATGTAAAATGGATTCCTATTTCTAAGTGGTTTGTATAGCTTCAAAACAATTTTTATTGATTGCTCCCAGGAAAAATGACTGGTAAGGTAACTTAATCTTGTTTTAGATTTTTTTTATTTATCTCATAAACTGGTTATGTTGTACCTTATTTTTCCAGGATAAAAATAGAGTCTGTTCTGTAACTTTATTCCTTATATTTGCTTTTTCATTTTATTTTTAAAAATCGTTAATTTGATCTTTTACCCTCTTTGAGTGGAGGGTGTTCTTAAGGTCCCTGGAATGTTGGCTAATCTTTCCAAATTCAGTTTTAGAATTAGGGTTTCTAACTGGAATACATTTCTTGCAGAAATATTGAAATGTTAATTTTAAACAATATTTTACATTTATTTTTGACATCTTTTTTATAGAATATAGTGTGGATGAATTTTTTAACGTTTTACTGTGTAGAGGTAATTAGATGTTTCCTGTGTTTTGGGTAGGTGGTATTTACAACAATAAAATACCTATATACAAGACACACAGTACAGGGCTCATCAGGCAATATGAATTACTCCACAGTTTATAATTCTGTCATTAGATACTAGGCTTTGAAGTACTTTATTTTTTGGGATACTTTTATTGTTATATTGCAGTGTTAATAGAATTGAATCAAACCTGGGTTCTGGTCTTTATTCCTTTACTAACCAATAAGCATAATCTTTGGCCAATCAATTAATCTCTCAACCTTTGCAAAATGAGAGTTGATGAAGATACTTTCTAGCTGAGCTTCTAGCACTAACGTTCTGATGTACATTTATTTATTTTGTGTAGTAACACAAAAATTAATAAAATATTTAATTTTAAAAAGTATCTTGCATATAAAGTTAGGGGATCTAGTCTTGTATGCATTTGTTATAGTCATCTTGATCTGAAGGTCCCCACTGCAAAAAATTATTTTATTTAACAACATAAACCACTCCTATGATTTCTGAAAGCAGAGAAGCAATAGTGAAGAAAAAAAAAAATAGAAAGCCTTTGTTTTTATTCTAGCATTTTTTTTAGTTACCGTAGGAAAATAATTGTGACTTCATTATAACCTCATTTCTCTAAAAATACAAGTTTTTTCGAGTCCATTAATGCAGGTAACTTGGTGTTATCTAATAGTTTTCCAGAGTTTTTCTACTTTTTGTTTTTTCTTATCCCTATTTATAATTAAAAGGGTCAGATATTTTAATAAATATGAGATGAATTAAAATGCCAGTGAAATTTTATAGTAGGCTGCTTTTGGAGTATCAGATCAATAAAATGTTGGAACATATAGAAAGTGCTTTATAATGAATGTCATTTAGAATTTTATTTTTTTCAAGATTCTACTCAACATGTCCCTTCAGAAACAAGTGAGGACCCCGAAGTTGAGGTGACTATTGAAGGTTAGTTATCGAAAAGCCTTGATTCCAACAGTTTACTTCTGGTCATAAAAACACTTGTCACATTCACATTTCTAAGTATGCATTTCATTCATTCTTAAAGGAAACTTGTGATGAAAAGTGAAGCATATATGTGTATGTGTGACCAAAGCAGCCCACTTCCCAGCAGTGCACCCAGTGCTGTGGTAGATTTAGATGACAGAAGTAAGCCGTGAAAATGAGCGGTGGACAAGCTATACTTTCTGTCATTGGGAATCGAGAACAAAAAACGAAAACTATGACCAGACTGGATGCACACAGAACCAGATTCTGTAACCTGGTACTGAGTTGTGATAAAAGAGACCTAATTAGTATCAATAACCCTGATACCTACTTGAGTCAAGTGGAGGAGAAAGCGTTGATAGCTTAGTCAATTTTTAAAGTGAGTTTTCTCCCTAAAATACTATTAGAGGATAACATATAACCTGTTCTTAAAAAACTTTTTGAATTAGTAGCCACAAATATATTCTAAATTAATCTCTATAGCTAAAGTTACTTCAAGCCTAGTTTTTTCTTCAGAGGTAATGCATGAATGCAGATGAGCCAGTTTGTCCTGAATTACTTAAAAATTCAGCAAATATAATTATTAATAGTATCACATTTCAATTCAGCAAATATAATTAATACTATCACATTTCATATTTAACAATTATTAAATATGTATTTTTTTCTTTTTAAATTAGTATCTCATGCTACTCTTTTATAAATTTTTTTCTCCTGAAGTAATTTTTTCCTAAGGTGAAATATTGAAACAATACTACAAATTTCACTGTGTAAAGTTCATTTATCCCTGCCCTGCTCTAAAGTCCCTATACTCTGTTTATTATACATCTAAAAAAATTTGATGTATATATAGTTGTATGAAAATATATAAATGCTTTCCGCATACATTATAATAAACATTAAAATACACATATATCACATTTCCCATAGGTTTTTTTCCATAACCAC